>NC_079513.1:3666715-3753103 GCF_000801105.2 Raphanus sativus | reverse complement strand
ACGTGGAGTTATAGTAAAGAATGAATATGATGGGCGTATTGGCCAAATACATAAGATAGACGCCATCTAACCAGTGAACAAATGAGTCTTGTGAGGAAAAGAAAATCGTGAGCTGTAGAACATGAAAGTACAGACAAGTGGTCGTACATGTTGCTACATAAACAGCATTCAAAAGGAATAGCTTGATCACACAAGGATACTCACAGGGACTAAGGAACAAGAAAATGAATTCCTAGGTGGTGAATGCTATACCCAATATCGAAATTAATAAAGATTGGACATCTAAGGAAGATGTAGTAGACATTGGATATATCACTGGATATAAAGGTAACATAAGATACCTTGAGAAATAAGAAAGAAGTTCTCATAGAACAACATCGTTCCTGCGTTGTTCATGGACTGAAATGCAGCTGCATGCGTGAATGTACACACGATATGATAAGACTAAGTGATGCTTAGTAGAAAGTTCTATAAGAACGTTTCTGATCATCCATATAGTAGTCAATATATTCCTTGTGTTATACTTAAAGAAAGGATGATTAAGATGATTGATTCTTGGAAAGGCTATGAAGAGACTACGATGATCTATAGTAGAGATCATTAGCCGTATATGAAGGGGATCTATGATCCAACGTACCAAGAATAGATTGATCAAATGGTCTGAGAATCCATCAGATTCACGACCAAAGGGAACCATACCGACTAGGATCATGTCCGACCTAGTTCGACCTTAATATCATTGGTCCCGACCAACTCCATCCCGTCCAGCTTGTTCCGACCAGTTCCTCTAGGTCTTAAATCCGACCTAAACCATCCAAGCGAGAGGAACGTCCTATTGACCAAAAAGGCTTAGTTTTGATTAAACTTCAAACTATAACACAATAGCCACTTCATGAACAGACCGTGGACATATACTAAAAGTTCATAAAGAAGTTTTGGTCAAAGGATATGAAATAAGATATATAGTGGACAAGAACATAATCCGGATGGATTATGGATGATGTCATGATCCGGACAGATCATGGACATACAAAGACATTCATGGTCGAATTTATCTAAGAGAGATAAACCATATGATCCAAATGGACCATGAATATCATGAAAGCATTTTGCTGATGCAGGTTACTAATCCGACACACACAGTGCTAAGTCCCAAACTGGTTATGTTTTCACATATGGAGGCACGACCATTCATGGAGATCAGCCAAGCAGATCATATCAGCCACATCATCCAATCACTCAGACATATTGGCGATCCATGAAGCAAGTAGGGAGTGTGTCTGATTAAGACTCATGACACACCATATTCGGACAGCAGTGGGATCACGGATGGTAAAGACGAGCCGACCATTCTTTACGAAGACAATGCGGCCTGCATAGCTCAGCTCAAAGATGGTTACATCAAGGGTGACAAGACTAAGCATGTTCTCCCCAAGTTCTTCTTCACCCACGATCTTCAGAAAGAAAGGAGAGGTCAAGGTCCCTAAGTCAGATCCAGCGAGAACTCAGCCGACCTCTTCACTTAGGCATTACCAACATGCACGCTCAGGAAGCTTATGCAGCAGATTGGTATGCGATCACTGAGAAGCCTTCAGTGATGTTCACTTCAGGGGAAGTAATGCGGCTGTACTCTTTTTCCTATCCATGGCTTCCCGTTTTTACCACATTGGGTTTTTGGGTTTACCAAGGAAAGGTTTTAACGAGGCAGTATTCCAAACGCATTACAAACTCTAGACGGTTATGGCATTACAATCTCGGTTTTTAACGAGATAGCATCTTACACGCATAATGGACATCAAGGGGAAGTGTTATGAATATTGTGTGATGTCTATTATGAAATGTTCTAGATTTACTTGTTCCCTACTCCAAGTTACTTATTCCCTACTCCAAGTTATTAGACTTTGTCTCCAAGTTATGTAATCATATATAAGGAACTCATTACTCATGAAATAATAACAATTCATTCATCTCTAAGTCATACGATTCTCTCTCTCTCTCTCTCTCTTTAGTTCGATCTATTCTAAGACAAGAACACTAGAATTAGAACAATAAGTGATTTTAAAATGAATGATTTACACTATATGACACTTTATGAGTTTTTATTACATTATAAGACATGTATTGCTCATAAGGTAGTTTTTTGCAACTACAAGTTAACTAAGCTTATTTTTGAAGTTATATGGGTCCTTAATTTTATTTTCTCTCTCTCTATAAGTAGAGATAACTTTTAATGGTAGAGAAATCTAAAGAGAAAATAAAGAAAATAATGATTCTATTGACCAAAGAAGATGAAGATGAAGAAGCTGAGCGGTCATCGTGGTCTTCCTAAGATCATTTAGTCGGATTAGTTGCACCTTTGTCACTTGAACACAATGTTGATATGAACAAAGCCCTTGCTGCAAACTTTTCCAGCCACAAGTTTTACATTTCCTCGAGGGTGATGAAACTTCTCTTTACGACGGTAGGAATTTCATTCGAGCCGACGAAGGACGCAGTGGCATCACGGCATAGACGATAATGTTCGGAAGATAAGAGCTATGGTGATTTGGATATAATCAGCCAAAACTCAAAAACTAAAACTTATTATTTTCTTGGTTTTGGTGTTAATCGGTTAATCTATACAAAATTTGTATAAATGCTGGAGATAAAAAACAAAATATAATGAATACTGCATGATAAAAATCAATGGCGGCTCTGAGATATATTTGCAGGAAACCCTAATACAAAGAAAATCAAAATATTACAAAATTGCCGCTCATTAAAAAACATAATTGTGGACAACATACAAATTTAATGTACAACCTAGGTTCGTGGACACCGAAACAAAATGATTATGCAATTTCTATGTTCCTTTTTAACACGTGCATAAACATCTACATGTATATATATTTCTAAAATTAATCTTATAAGAAAGTAAAGTATATTTAGATGAAGAAGAAGATGAAACATAAATCAACAATATCAAATTCATAAGGAGCTACATGTATACATGCGTGTAATTGTTCTGTTTTTGATAATGGTGGTTTAACCTCTTTAAGAAGTTGGATTTTCAGTAAACATCTCGGAGATAAGACAAGGTTTGAATTTGCTTGATCTCTTCTACTGGAGCATGATGAGACCATGATTTGGATAATTCACAACCACCATCCGTACTATCTGAGAAACTTTCTATCACTTTCTATTGATTTTGTAGCTCTTAGTGGATTTAGGTGTCAAAATATTTTTCCATACACATGGATAATGTTAAAATTCAGTGTACATGTAGACATCACAATACATTTAATTTGTAAGTTGCACAAATAATGTTATTCTAATAATTCTAAGAGATTATTTTGAGTATCTTGTTTGAGTTTATTTAGATCATTTTAGATTTCATTTTAGGTTTGCGGAAAATAAACACGATATCTTGGAGATCGAGTTTGGTTGAGGCTCCCCTGCGATTTGAAGCAATAACAGAGTACGGCGATGCGAGAAGACATAAACGCTATGGTTGAAGCTTGAATCCATCACAATGTTTACATTACATCATTGATTATACCACCATCAGAGATATAACTTAGAATATCTCAAAAATAGATTAAATGATAAAAATACTTATTATAAACATGTTTTTTTGAAAAAAGAATTTGACAAACTAATTATTATTCAAAGGATCAAGCCATGAAGCAATACTAACATTACTTAAATAGACATATAAAAATCTATAATATAATTTGCAAGTCATAAGATTTGGACATTTAATAACACCGACGTGTACACATACATTTTACTATCCACAAGTACAATAAATTACAAAAATACATACTGTACACCGATTTTCAAACATCACATGTACACTTTATTAGTAAAACTACATTTTATTAGTAAAACTACAAATTTTCAAACTACAACTCTCATCGAAAATGTGGATCAGTCAAGAATCTCATTCTTAAAGCAGTGTATCTAACAAACAACACATAAAAAATCAAAACTTTAGCATAAAGACAAAATCTTTGATTGTTTTTATTGAGAGAATGTATGTATAGGGAAAGTGGAAACCTTCTTCTTCAATCAGCGGTGACTATGCGAAGCTCATCGATGGTGGAGGAAGGAGAAGACGGCCAGATTTTGAGGCTGATTTGCCATCGGACATGATGTGCCGGAGCGGTTGATGAATGAATTTCTGGTCAGTGTCCCATATGAAGGCGTTGTGGCGGAGAAAACTTAATTTATTGGTGGTGTTCCATATGAAGATGTCTGGTGCGTGGATTTCTTGATTTTCAAAGTCTGGTCTATGTTAGGTAATGTTCTTTCTATGTTGTTTTTGCCATCATCTATGTCTTCACCATTTATGTCGCTGTCGTATACGCAACTGTCATACCACCATCGAAAATGTAACTTGACATATCTTAAAAATAGATTAAGTAATAGAGATAATGATTAAATACAATTTTTGTTTAAAAAAAGTATCAGAAGATTACTTAATCTAATTTTCTAAACCATTTACTGTGTACTAAAACCTATGTAATGGAAGAAGATCGGTGGAAACCAAGAGAGGAGGAAGCAAGCAATGACAGAATGGGCATAGGAATCATGTCACAGAGTGACAGAGATCCCAAAAGGCCATAACAGGTTAAGGATTCCCACGTGGATTGTCGAGCTTTTGAAACATATCACAAGACACTAACTCACAAGGATTCTTGAGTTTGTGTGATTCCGTTTTTAGTTTATCACTTTAAAAAAAAAAAAAATATATATATATATATATATATACGACAGTTTAACCAAGAGCTCTTGGCTTAGTGGTAACGGAACTCCAGCTGGAGTGCCCGTCCTGGGTTCGAGTTGCCTTGGCCACCTTCCCGTCTATAACCGTGCGTGCCCGGATGGAAGGCCTCGTGGAGATTAGTCTGGGTTTAACGCCTGGGAACCCCCACGGTTATTAAAAAAAAGAAATATATCTCAGTTTATGAAAAAATGAACCATTTGGATAAAGGAAGACGAAGAAAAAAAAATGAAAAGGTGAATGTTTAGAAAATAGAATAAAGCTTGACCATTGATATTAAAAACATAGAAATAAATGAAGGGAAATGAAACAAATATATGTCTTGTCAAATGATTCAGATTTAGTCTGAACCGTGGAGTGGAAAGAAAGATGTGTGGTTGAAATTAGTTTGTTTTAACACACTGAGTTTGCGAGACCAATTTAGTTTTTTAAAAAATGTAGGTAGCTTGTAGTCATAAAAAATATCTCAGAAGCAATAAATACACTATAGTACAATAAAAGGACATATAAACTGACTTTGAATATAATCTATCTTATTAAAACAGAAATATTCTGTTGGACCTAACATTTATTTTGTAAGTTTTTAAATTAAATACACATTTATACTTTATAGTTAAACATACATTAAATCACTAATGTTCATTTCTTTATACTACTATCCATGTTTCCAAACAATATACTTATTTCTTTATAATTACTATCAATGTTTCCAAACAATATACTTATTTCTTTACTATTATCAATGTTTCCAAACAATATATTTTTATACTACTATCAATGTTTCCATAATACAATAATTAATCTTAGTTATTTTATATCTATCATTTTGTCTTTAAAATTTTGTAGAAAACGTCATAATTTCATAAATTGCAAAATAGTGAACTTTAAAATTTCGATTATAAGATTACAAATTATGAAACTATTACAATTTAAATCCAATTAGATTACATATCGGTCATCCATCAGTTCAATCGGTTAGTCTCGGGTTTTAGTGATTTTTTTAATATGAATATTTTAAAAACATAAATTGAATTGTCAGATCTGCGGATTAACCGGTATAATCACAATCGGGTTGAATTTAAAAATACTGATTTAAATACACACTCTTTAAAAACTACCAAAATATTTGTTAAATTATTAGTAAAAAAATTTCATCGTAAAATATCCCGCGCTTTTGAAGCGCGGATCAAAATCTAGTTCTGTTTTAAAATTGTAGATCCATAATGTTTTATCAAGTTTTATCACTGATGTTGATTTTTGTCAACCCGATAAGCAAATTAAAAAAAAAAATTGTAGTCAACTCAACTCTGCCATCACTTATTAGGGTTCATTAGATTATATAACAAAATAATGTCAGAAGTGGGGTTTGAACCCACGCCCTCTTACGAGGACCAGAACTTGAGTCTGGCGCCTTAGACCACTCGGCCATCCTGACTTCGATGTATGTAAGGCACAATACATTCTATATATTGTAGATGGACACCGAAATCACATGACCTTTCGTGGTCTTCCTTTGAAAGTACACGAAAAGATGAGAAAATACATAAATACTATATATATAACAAGAGGTCAACTACAAGTTTTGATCTCATGCCACAACACGCAACAAAACCACAAAAACAAAAAAAAAAGTGAAGCAGAAGCAGAGTTTACAAGTAAATTCGAGAATCGAGAGCGACAAGATGAGCTAACACAAATTTTAGACTACCATTTCACAACACAATCCCACATTTCAAAAACCAGAACACTGTGCACATGCATGCAAAAAAACAAAAGAAGTAGAAAAAGAAAACGACTCCTAATCCTTCTTCTTGTCCTTTAATGGTCCCCTTGGGATTTTGCTCAATACCTTTGCGTCCAACACAGCATAATGCTTCTTCAACTCAGCCATTGCTTTCTCACCATATGAGTCTACTTTGTCTTCGTACTTGTCGTAGACAAGAGGAACAGTGAAGAGTAGAACCAGAGCTGAATTAAACAGAAGATCAATCAATAAGCCAAATCCAATCATTACCATTGCTTGAGTAAAACATGTGTTAAAGAAGGAGGAAGCTAAATGGTATGTGTTGTTAATGTTACCTATGTATGCCAATGTCAAGAAACTACAGCCTCCACCCAAGATTGATAGAATCCACAGCCCGAACAGAGCCTAATTTGATCACAGACAATAGAGGTTATAATCAAAGCTTAAAGCTGAGAGAGACATTGAGGTTAAAACTTACAGAGAGGAATTTCTTGAGATCCCTTCCAGATGCAATATCGTGAAGAGAAGAAAACCCACGGTTGATTTCGATTCTGAGCCCAGATGCAAGCTGAAGAAGAGGCTCCTCAGGGATATGTACTTCAGGAATCTTTGGTGTAGACCTGAAAGAGTTTGAATTAGTAACTCTCCAAATAAGCTTTAACCTGAGATATCATGTGAAAGCAACACACCACTTACTTGTGAATGAACATGGTGACATTAGACCAAAGAAACAACACAGCAAGAGTAACAATCATAACGTGACACAGCAGAGTGAGAAGATGATACTCCATGAGTTCAAAGAGCACCCAGGCTACAGTGGCAACACCAAGCACACCACCTGACATCTTCTTGTTCTTCCACATAAATATATCAGCCGCTGCAATTACAAGCATCCTACCAAAAATTAGGGTTTATACGCGCACAAAACTCTAATCTACTGATTCAATCCAACAAAATCAAACATCCAATCAAATTAGGGTTTATAAACTTGTACAGGCAACGAGATCAACAAAAACTCTAATAAAACTATGATGATTCAATCTTATACACCACCAACAAATCAATCATCTTATAAACCTAAAACGAAGCATCAAGCTATGACTAGCTACCAAATCAACGTATAGAAGGAACTAGAACGGATCGAGATCGGAGTAAACGTTACGTTTTCCGCCACCGAGAACCTTATGAACGGGCCTCTCCCTGCCGAACAAACGGTAAACCTTCGATTTCAGAGACGACGGTTTCTTGTCGCTCTCGTCATCTGATGAAGACGACGAGTCGCCTTTGTGGTGGATCTTCTCAGATATCTTCTCCATCAACGATTCTCTCTCTACGATTTCCACCGCCGGATCCGAATTAGGGAGAGATTCTTCGTGCTTGTGTTCGTCCGCCATTGTTTCCGATCGAATTCGTGCTGATGCAGAATCTAGGGAACAACCAAATAAAGCGACTTCTGAGAGAAGAATCTCGAAGGAGGCCTAAAACAAAATTTAACTCGATCTGAGCCGTTGAATTGGTTTGATCTGAGCCGTTGATTTAACCTGCTTCTTTTTTAAACTCGAGCGACGCTTGGGGGAACGATAAAAGGCATGATGGTGGTGGGGACAATTGAAAATTTCGTATTTTCTCATAGGACCAAGATTTGACGCCGTCACTGTTAACGGCTTCTCGAGGGTTTTGAATTCGCTGTTACAAAACTACGTCTACTTAACGGCTCTGTTCACCGAACACTGTATTCTTCTGGTTGTTTTCTAGCGTCCAGGTGTCGCGCGCATGGACCCATTATTTACGTTTAGCCACCAGTCTTATGACACTTGGTACAATAAAAGCCATTCCTTTAGGTGAATCATGCTTTTTTGGTCTGCGTCGAGTGACAATAAAATTATAAAACTACTTGCAATGTTTTGTTGTAAGATCAATTTTTTCAACTGTTGTAAAATGGTTTACAACAAACCATTGCAAGTAGTTTTATAATTTTATTGTAAACCATTTTACAACAGTTGAAAAAATTAATCTTACTACAATGATTTGTTATAATAAAAAGAATGTGATGTAGAATGAGGTGGCAAATTTAGTTTTGAAAACTTTCAACATATGTGAAAGTAGAAAGTAGAGGATAAGTGGGACCAAAATATTGCATTATGATTAGTTGCTTTGATTTTCATGTTTTTCTTTTTATCTCAATTATATAACTTCAGTTATAATTAATATTTATAAATAAATATATCAAAAATTATATCAAAATTTATAATTTTTCATTCTTTATAAATAGAGACTACTTTCATTTGATTTGGACACAGAAAAAAAACCATCTTTAAACAAAAAAAGGTTTAGTCTTTAATAAACTTTTGTTTTAGCTTTAAATATCCATTTACCTAAATGGATCCAAATAATAACCCTTTTAATACCTCAAAATTTTTCTAATTACCCTTTTAACTTCCCAAATCCTAAAAACTATCAGTTTCAAAATCAATCTCCCAACCAACCCGAGCATATACTAAATTATGGTTATCCACCAAATTTCTTCATGTCGTCAGCAATTCAAGTTATCGTCCATATCATGGATCGATGATGTCTTATCCATCTCAAGCATCCCCATATTCTTCTGCTCCAATGGGTAATGTAACTGATTTGAATATTGGAGCAACTGATTTTCCCGAGTTTTCTACACAAATGGCTCTTAGTGGTATTAGCGGTATTCATGAAGCCATTCCAGATGCAGAAGATTCAACTCCTGCTCGTCGGAGAAGTCCCAAATGGACCACTGAGCAAAATCTGGTTCTACTGAGTGGGTGGATTAAATTTGGAACAAACAACATTATTGGCAAAAACCAAAAAAATGAGTCATACTGGAGTAAAATTGCTGAATATTGTAATGAACATTGCTCATTTAATCCTCCGCGTGATGGAGAAGCATGCAAAAATCACTATAACTATGTTAACAAAAGCGTGAACAAATGGGTTGACACTTATGATAATGGTAAACATATGCACCAAAGCGGGTGGTCGGAGGATGATGTATTGGCGAAAGTGCATGAATTATATTCAAGTGCTGGTAAAGGAAGTTTCAAATATATAAAAGAATGGCTCGCTATACGTGATCAACCATGTTATGGTAGTCATGTAGGAGGAAATACTGGATCTGGAAGCAGTGGATCTAAAAGGTCCCGCAAGAGTGATGCTAGTGAGTCAAACTCTGTAGGATCTAGTGCTCGTCCAATGGGAAGAGATGCTGCTAAGAAAAAGGCTAAAAAGAAAGGTAAAGGCGCATCCTTGAAAGTGGTCGGCGAAGAGTGAAATGAATTTAAAGAATTGAAGACACATGAGTTGGATCGGCTGGAGAAAATAGTTATGATGCAAAATGATGCAAACCAACTGATTAAGGAAAAGACTCAGGCTAAAAAGATGAAGATGTTTATCAAACTAACTGAAAAGAAAAATCTCGATGACAAGAGCAAAGAGCTGTTGCAGAAATTAAGCCAGAATCTATTTGGAAATTAATTATTGTCAAGTGGTTATCTGTATTTTGTTACTTCATGCTTTAATAATGGGTGTTTGTCACTTTCTATTTTAATAATTTGTATTGTCACGTTATGCTTTAATAATGTGTGTTTGTCACTTTCTACTTTAATAATTTGTATTGTCATATTATGCTTTAATAATGTTATCCGTGATTTTTGGCTTTTAAAAAGAGAATCTTATCTTATCTCTGACTTTTGGTTTGAACCACTCAATTCGAATCCAAAGCTACAGCCACTCAATTCATTGGTTCCATTTTTTTATAAATTGGAACTCATTCTTCCATTAATGTACCAATACCATAAATCTCGCCTTACTAAAAAATCTCAATGGATCCATCAGATTTTTTTTTGATGTCGAAGCTTACAAGAGGCAATCTGAAATTGAATAGAGGTATATCATCAACCGGTTTAGAGAGCTTCGAAACAAGATAGAGGAAGACTATGCAGCTCGTAGCAAGAGAAAATACTTTAAAAAAGACCATGCAGAAGCAAATCAAAGACTAATTGACGACTACTTTGCCAATCAACCTACATATGACGATGCAATGTTTCGTCGGCGATTCCGGATGCAAAAACATATTTTCCTTCGGATCGTTGGAGACTTATCAAGCAGCGACAACTACTTTACCCAACGATTTGACGCAGCCAAGAAAGAAGGCATATCTCCATTAGCAAAATGTACTACAGCCATGCGAATGTTAGCTTATGGTGTGGCAGCTGACGCGGTGGATGAATACATCAAAATTGGAGGTACTACTGCTTTAGAGTGCTTGCGAAGATTCTGTAAAGGAATCATACAGCTGTATGATAAAGATTATCTCAAAGCTCCAACTCAAGATGACCTCTAGATAATTTTACGTGTTAGTGAGATGCGAGGGTTTTCAGGGATGATTGGGAGCATTGATTGCATGCATTGGGAATAGAAAAATTGTCCTACAGCGTGGGAAGGTCAATTTACTCGGGGAGATAAGGGAACCACCACTGTTATTCTTGAAGCAGTTGCATCTCATGATCTATGGATCCGGCATGCTTTTTTGGATGTCCGGGCACGTTGAACGATATAAATGTTCTAGACCTTTCACCGGTGTTCGATGATGTTGAACAAGGAAATACTCCAAAAGTGAATTTCTTTGTGAACCAACGTCCATATAATATGGCTTACTATCTAGCTGATGGTATCTATCCTTCTTATCTTACTTTCGTCAAATCGATTAGGTTACCTCAAAGTGAACCAGACAAGTTATTTGCTCAACATCAGGAGGCGTGTCGGAAGGACATAGAACGTGCATTTGGAGTGTTGCAGGCTCGATTTAAAATCCTCGTGAACCAGCTCGCTTGTGGGACATAGCCGATTTGGCTATCATCATGAGGTCGTGTATCATATTGCATAATATGATTGTTGAGGATGAACGAGAGACATATGCTCAACATTGGACTGATTATGATCAATCTGAGGCAAGTCGATCGAGTACACAACAACCATTCTCGACCGAAGTGCTACCCGTATTTGCAAATCATGTGCGTGCTAGATCCGAGTTGCGTGATTCAAATGTACATCACGAATTGCAAGCAGATCTAGTCAAACACATATGGGCACAATTCAGAATGTTTCGTGGTGAATGAGATTTTTAAGTTTGTGAGTTGAGATTATTGTACTAATTAAGTTATGAGGTTTCCTTACTTGTTGTGTGCTTATTGTATTGCATTTTAAATTTATGTTCACTGTATGTGTTTTAGTAATGACTATTTTTATTTATCATTTTTATTATTTGCATAAAAAATTCAAAATAAAATATAAAATTAAAAACAAATATTAAAACTAAAATTATTTATAAAATTATATAGTTTTGCTTATTTAAATTTAGTTTGATATTAACGGTGATTAATAATATGTAATCACAAAAAACATAAACATAAATAAAATGAAAATATGAAATTCTAATGGTGGGGTAATGTGTTGTAATTTTATTAAACAAAACTATTGTAGAGGGTAAAAGTTATGTAGGTGTTAAATAAAGATGTGGAAGAGAGAGAAGATGAAGTGGAGTGTTAAAAAGAAAAAAGTGGGTGTTGTAAATGAATAACCATTGTAGATAGTCTAAGGGGATTATAAGTAGGATGAATTTGTGAGATGACTAATGGGCTGTAGATAATTAAGTGTATAGCATTGATTTTGACATAATGTATTATTTAACATTTTGGTCCTAATATATCCGTTCTATCCTTCCTCTTTATAAATAAGAGGTCAATGAGAGAGAATAAACAACTTGAATGATAAAACAAAAGGAACAAAAAATCTGTAAACTTTTGTACATAAAAAAAGAAGAAACATCCACGTATATGTTTACTAACCACACATATATATGCATTGCTTATTCTATTCCTTATCGTCGAAATAGTATAAGATTATAACCCCACATACAATCCCTAAATACTAAACATATCATAAATCTTAATCACTAAACTTTAAACTCAAATATAAACCATAAACCTCAATAGAATGAAACAAATTAAACTCAAGTCTCAAACTCCACCATCCAAACACTAAACTCTAAATCTAATCACTAAACCCTAAACCTAAGTATAAACCCTAAACCCAAATAGAGTGGAAAAACTAAACTCAAATCTCAACTCTCACCTTCTAAATACTAAACCCTAAATCTTAATCACTAAACCCTAAACCCAAGTATAAACCATAAACCCAAATAGAATAGAATGAACTAAACCCAAATCTCAACCCCCACCATCCAAATAGTAAACCTTAAATCATAATCACTAAACCCTAAACCCAAGTATAAACCCTAAACCCAAATAGAATGGAACAAACTAACCCAAATCTCAACCCCCACCTTCCAAATACTAAACCCTAAATCTTAATCAATAAACCCAAAACCCAGTATAAACTATAAACCCAAATTGAATGTAACAAACTAAATCCAAACCTCAACCCAAGCACTAAACCATAAACCCAAGTATAGATCATAAACTCAAATAGAATGAAACAAAATAAATAGTATAGTACATATTGGTGAACAAAATGAAACACTTTCTATTAATCGTCAAATGATAAAACTATACCCCAACCAGTAAATATCAACCCACATCCGAGATATAAATAGTTTCTCGCGTTTTCAAATACTGAAAGTCTCCAGATTATTACATTTTTAATAAATAGTATGGAATATGTCCCAAATAGTATAGTGACCTTACATAAATAGCTACAATAAAGAATATATACTATATTATTTCGTTCACCGAATATAGTATAGACGGCGAGTTCATCTTCTTCAATTCTTTTTTTTTCAAACATATTGATACACCTTCACTTCGTCCACCATCGTTATTCTTCACCACCATATGAAGATCATCTTTATATGCTCTTCTTTTTTTCCGACACAACGACGCTTCTACGTGTCCTCCGATGTTATTCTTTACCATTGGATCACTAAAACAAAAAGAGAAACATAGTATAAAAAGAGAAACAAAAACATAGTATAAAAACAAAACAATGTATAAAACAAAAATAGAAACAATGTACAAAAGTGCGATGTCACCTCATTCTTTACGGTACCATCTTCTCCTCCGAACCCAATTTCGTAAGCCCATAATATTTGTTTTTTCCTTACTTTGAGATGAAGTAGCATGAGTTTATACGTATGAAGAAGAAACAGAGATCTGGTAAAAAGAGGAAGAAGAAGAAAAGATATGTGCATATATGGTAGCCACAATTTGGTAAAAAAAGGAAGAAAGAGAGAAGAAATGTGCATCTATATTAGCCACAATTTATTATATTGTTTATTTAATATTTACTTTAATAAATAAACTCTCTGTAGGTCATATGAGTCACAATTGAGGAACAATATGGTTATTATTTATAATGTGATGGTTGTGTATAGGTGAATTAGGGGTATTAGTTATCTAATGAATTATAATTTGTTGGAAGGTTATACAGCCCAGATCCCTTATAAGTATCTTTGTCAATAATTTATACTAGGTGAATCGTCTCCAGAGCTGTGCCAAATATTTTTGATGCCCCAAACCAAATGCAGATATTATTAAAAAAATTGTTATGATGAAATAATATAAAATGTAATAAAAATTGGTAGAAAGTATATACAATTTTCATAAATTGTTTAATGTTAACTAGATCTCGATCCGTGCAACCGCGCATGTATTTTGTTCATTTTATAAACATATAACTAAACATTTTAAATATATAAATTATATTTTAATGTTTATGTTGTTTAACTCTATAATATTATTTTTAATTTTATTATTTGAAACTATTAATATATAATGAATTGTTATACGATATTGTTTTTAATTTTTTATTGATATTGATGTTTTTATGTTATGGTATTAAGTTCTATAATTCTTTTACTACATTAAGATTTCAAAATATTAACTATTTTAATTTTTTTAGAATACTTTGTTCATGTTGTATTTCCAAAATTTATACTTTAAAAGACCTATCATTTTATCTTTTGTAAAATTTGGAATATATAATTATGTGATTAGAATATTATTTTAAAATTGTATATTTAGTAAACAGATTTGAAAAATTACATAACTATTTTAATTTTGAATATTATATGACTTTTAAATATTTTTGTTACTAAATTGATGCATTAATTTATAATAACAATATTTAAAATTTTGTTACTTTTTTATTTTTCAAAAAATATTTTGTTATAATTTTAAATAAGCAATAAAGTTGTTAAATTATTTTTATTAATATTTGTAATGAATATTAAAATTTTAACAATTTCTAATAGAAATTTTAAATAACACATAAATTAAAGGTTATTTATTAAATTTATGTTTTGTAAATAATTATTTTTTAATAAATTGCTGGAGATTCAAAAAAATAATAATGATATATAATTATTAGACAATATATTTATGTGAGTTAAGAAAATATATGTTAAGAATTGTTTTCTTTAAAAAAAATAGTAAATGAATTTACAAATTTTAACTCATTTTAAAAGTGGATTTATTTAAATGAAAGCAATTTTTAAAAAGAAATTAGACTACTTTACACACACATATATATATATATATATATATATATATATATATATATATTATATAATATAATATATATATATATATTATTTTGTTATATTTATTCCATATAGCATATCTAATTTAATACAATATAGACTATAATAAAGTTTATAAAATATAGCATATAATTTTATTTTAATTAACATTAATTTATAATAATATTATAATGCTAATCCCGAAATTAGTTAATGTATTATTTAAAAAAATATATTTAAATTTTTTGGTAAGATCTTGTTAGATTTTTTCAACAGATTTGGTAGGCTTAGGTGTCATTAAATTTATGAATATACGGGGTGTTATAGTAAGGGAAAATTGCCAAAAATACCACTTTTCTTATACCACTTTTCAAAAATACACTAACCAACTTTACCATTAAATTTTAATGAGATGAAAGACTACTATACCCTCGTATACACAACATATTATCTTCTCTTCCCTCTCCAAATCTCATCGTCATCGTCATATATTCCGGTGAAAAAGTTCGACGCCAACTCTCTCCGGTGACTAATTCCGGCGATATCAAAACGATCATGTGACGCTGAGTTGTACGGTGAGATCCAGCGAAGAAGATGCGGCGAGATCCGACGATGCTACAGCGAGATTTGGTGATGATGACGAGTTCCCGGCAAGATCTAACGACGTTGACGATTTCCGGCGAGATTAGACGACGCTCATGATTTTTCTGACGAGCTCTCTGACGACTTTTCCAGCGAGCCTTTCGACGAACCTGAAAAACTTGACGAGATCCGACGAACTGACCAAGCTCTCTCACGACGTCAACGAAGGTGACAAGATAATAGATGAGATTTTTGTTCTATTTCATTAATTTTATTTTGATTCTCAGAATCGATGTGCGATGTGTTTCTGGGAAAAGAAAAGGAGTTTTTTTTCTGAAGAAAATTTTCATCCTCAAATTTATAAAACCTTATAAATATAGCCATAACGAACATAGTGTTTATGCATTAACGATTTGATATATTTTGTTTTTAAAAGTGAGTGATGATTCGTAGGAACAATATGTGATTGGCTTGCATTCAGATTTTGAAGATCGACGAGGTTGGTGAGTTGTTTGAAGAAGCAAGAGGAACTCTGAACAACAACGTGGTTTGTACGATCAAAGAATTACATATTTATAAAGCTTTATAAAAGTTGTAGAATTGTCTTCTTAATATATTATTATTCTTGTAGATGGAGCTCTTAGGGAGGACAAGCTGCTGATTCCACTTCCTTCATTTGTGATCTTGGTTCTTCTCACATTCTATTCTCCATCCACAAGAGTTAAAGTACGTAGTAGTATTTATAAAACTAAACCTTGAAATGAGATTGTTTGATTCTGATCACAAGCATGGTCTCTGTACAGTCTACATAGAGGGTTGATGAAATATATCTCTTGTTGAAGGACGTGGCTCTTTCACCAGATTTGCCTTTTGTGTTGATTATCTTTTGGAGGGACTTTAGAAAAATTAACTTGTAAGACATTATAAATCAGTTTATAAACGTTTATAAATCATTTTTGAGTTTATTATACTCATTCTGCCTAACATTCCTCACAAGAATTCTCAAGTTCATCAGATTTGCCTTTTTGTGTTGATTGTCTTTTGGAGGGACTTTAGAAAAATAACTTGTAAACCATTATAAATCAGTTTATAAACGTTTATAAATCATTATAAATTGTTTTATAAGCCTTTATAAACTATGATTAATGAATTTATATACTCATAGATAATTATATAAGGGTTTCTTCAAATCTTTATAAATGATTTTATAAATCCTTATAAATAACTTTAAATATTTTTATAAAACTAAAGAACACGTGCAGGCTTTGTAAAGAGATGATGATACGTGGTAGATTCTATAGCACATGCGGACAGCAAGCAAGGCTCCACCGCTTCAGACTCTTGTAAATGGTTTTACAAACCATTAAAAATATTTTTTAATTTCTTATCAATGATTCATAAATAATTATAAATAATTTACAAAGATTTATAAGAAATTATAAACACTTATAAATATACTTATAGTTGTAAGGATTTGTAAATTCTTCTAAATGATTTGTTAACTCTTATAAATTATATTATGAAGATTGTTAAACTCTAATAATATTTTTATAAACCCTTATATCATATAAGTTATATGTGGATTTATAAAATCTTATAAATTATTTGTAAATTCTTATAAACGATTTATAAAGTCTTATAAATGATTTTATAAACTCTTATTGGCATAAAAACATAAATTGGCACAGTTTAAAAAAGGCCAAATTGAAACAGAGGTCAACATTTTTTGGGCAACAGAACAAAGGTCAACATAAGAAAATAAAAACGTAATGAAAGCGGTGAGATGAGACACACGTCAAGGAGATAAGCCTTGTTTGGAACACGTCAATCAACACTTGTTTGCTTCTGAAGATACGGCGAGCTCCGACTTCCACAACTCCTTCAATCTCTTCTAAATTTTCAATCTTCAAACTTCAAATACTAATTAAAATTGATCTATAAACAATATAAAAGATGTGGGATCATTAAAACAATGTTCGTGCTTTCATAATCCCAAACCTTAATACTATGTTTGTTAATATTTTTAGTAATGGTCTAAACATAAACATCTCAACACTGCAAGTAATAAACACTACATGTCAACACTAGAAGTAATAGACACTACTACTCTATTGCTAAATCGTTCTTCTTTATAAAGACTTATAAATCGTCGAGTTGTACTTTTAACAATATCCAGAAATCCAGATTTATAATGAATTATAATTCTGTAAAAAAATGCAGTGTTCGCTATTCCAAAATCTTAATCTCAACACTGCAAGTAATATACACTACATCTCAACACTAGAAGTAATAGACACTACTCCTCTATTGCTAAATCATTCTTCTTTATAAAGACTTATTAATCGTCGAGTTGTACTTTTAACAATATCCAGAAATCCAGATTTATAAGGGATTATAATTCTGTAAGAAATACAGTGTTCGCTATTCCAAAATCTTAATCTCAACACTGCAAGTAATAGACACTACATCTCAACACTAGAAGTAATATACACTACTCCTCTATTGCTAAATCGTTCTTATTTATAAAGACTTAATCTCAACTTGAACTCCAAATCAACCTTGTTTGCCTTTTGGATAAAAGCAAATGTTTACTAACGTTCGTTGTTTCAGATTTCGTTCAGAAATACACAAAATCGAAAGGAGATATACGCATACCAGCTGGGAAACTTGAACAGGAGAAGGATTCGACATCTGATCCACGGTGTGTGAGAGAGGGATGAGATGACGATTACATGAGAGAGAGAATCCGTGTGTTAGCTCGTCGGAGATCTCAACGGAACGATGACGATGACTTTCGATGACGACGACTACGACGTTTCGATGACGACGACAACGACGAGGATTTTTCGATGACGATGACGACGATGACGACGACGGATTCGAAGGAGAGAAACGATGGTCTCGACAGAGAGAAGAAAGTAGCGATAGAGAGATGTGGTATGTTAGAGATAGGGTAGGGTTAATTTAGTATTTTTCACACTACTGAAAAGTGTATTTGTGAAAATGTCCCTAAAGTGGTGGTAAACTTGAATTGTGGTACTACACAAAGTGTAGTTATGAAATTTCCCCTATAGTAAGTTATAATAATAATTGAAAATAAATATAACATGACTTTCGAAGAATAGGACCACTTAAAATATCACACATGAATTGAAGTTGTGATCGATTTCTGTTTTAGTATACTCCCTCTGTTCCTAAATACTTGATGTTATGGATGATGGCACAAGAATTAAGGAATATATTTTTATCTTAAAAAATAGCATTGAAAAGAAAAATTAAAACTAATCCAACCAATAATCAAAAGATTATAAGATTCTATTTGTCACACAGTTTTCAATAAAGCTATAACTAATATAAAAATATCAAAACATCATCTATTTTGAAACATCCAAAACTCCCCAAAACATCATCTAATTTGGAACGGAGGGAGTATAAGATTTATAAATATAAAATTGCAAGACATAAAAATAGTTGAAAATTTTACATTGCAATACACTTTTTGACTTCTCAATTACATTGAGAGTCACTTCTCACTTAAGGCACACTTTTGTGGTGTTTAGGCACACTTTTGTAGTGTTTATTGTCTATTCTGCCCTCTAACTAAAAGCTAACTTATTTTTCATAGCTAAACACGCGACTAAATCTCCCTCTCTCTCTCTCTCTCTCTCTCTCTCTCTCTCTCTCTCTCTCTCTCTCTCTCTCTCTCTCTCTCTCTCTCTCTCTCTCTCTCTCTCCTCTCTCTCTCTCTCTCTCTCTCTCTCTCTCTCTCTCTCTCAAAACTAATTTCTATTGAAGATGACGAAGAACAAGAACACACAAATCTTCCAGAATTGGTTGTAAAGCAGGTTCTGTAGGAACCTTATTTCACTACGATAGAGACAACTGATATTTATAAAAATAATAAGAACAAAAATCAAAAAATACAATACTGAAACAAACGAATGAAGAAAAAATTGCAGAGTCGAGATGGTTAATCTCTTTCCTTAAATCTTTAAACGCCCCGTAGTGTGGCGGTTGCATAGCGCTCAGATTCCCAGGATACAACTGCAGCATTGTTTCTGTTTACCATCACCGAAAAACAGAATCTATCGACCCTAGTTTTGTGTTGCACTCTCAGACTCAAGAAATAAAAATACTAACATGACTATTCAATATAGGAGAATGTGGTTTTTTTTTGGTGTTGGATGTGTCTTTTTCTACATTGCCATGAGGCTTTATATAGAAAACAATGAGAAGCACAAGTTTCATTTTTTAACATAAAATGAAACCTCCCATGGTGCACTAATGGAGTCTTTATTTCTTGTCATTATTATGTGAATTCATTTCACATTTTGACCAAGAAATTAAAGAGTATAATTATTACTATTTGACCCATTCAAACAAAATAATATACTTTAAATGGATTTCTTTTTTATATTTTATCAATATAAAAGATCACATATATTTGGTTTATAAGATTAAGTTAATGAACATGAATTCCAACTAACAAATCAAAACCCAAATCCAAATATCTAATGTGTATATTTGTAACTTTATACAAGTTTCTCAAATCACACACATTAGACCTCCATTTCTCATTCACACTAAATCTATTTTTAGCATATGAATACATTGCTAAAAAAAATAGTTCCAACAATCCCCCACATGAATAGAAAACACCGCCGGAGAAGAAGATAGAGTCGGAGGAGACGATCGAAACAAAGCAGCTCCTCCTCCTCCTCGACCGCCGGTGAGCCACGCTATTGATTCCAAGCTCAAAATCGTCGTGGATGTTCTGGAGGTGAAGAAGGAACTCGATCTCGTGTGCCTTCAAGTCTGCAGTTTTCACTTGCTCGACATATGTACTCCCTTGAATGTGAAGCCACAATGACTGAGCAGATCCAGTAAGCTTCTTTTCAATCTTTCTATGTTGTATGTCTCATGTAAGAAGCTTTATTAATTAATAAAGTTCATGTCTTTACCTTGATTATTTGATAATTCGTGTCTTTTATCTGTTTATAAAGTTTGTGTCTTTTCTCTGTTTTATGTCATGAAAGTTTTGTTTGATTATTTGATAAAGAATTGTGTCTTTAATTCTTCGCTTGATTAATTGAGTTGTTTCATGTGTTGTTATCAGTTTTTTTAAGGATTTGGTTTTTCAAGGAGTTGGTCTCTCCTCAGCCTAAGAACGAGAAATAAAATGACAACAACAACAACAAGGACACTAAGGAGAAGAACAAAAGGGACGAAGACAAGAACAAAGAAAATAATACAGAGGAGAAAAAACCCAAAGAGGTAAAGCTTCCACTTTACTAGATTATTTTCTCTGTTTTTATTATAAGAAAGCCAAGAATCTGATTATGAGTCTGTGTTAGGGTTCAATAACAATTGTGGTATTGAAACTTGTGTTGACTATGAATGTTTTGGTGCTGGTAAAATAATGTGTACCAAGTATGCATATTATCATCAGAAGATAGGCTACAAACCAGCTATGTGTGGATACTTCCACGTCTGGTGCTATCCATGACTGAAACAAAATGCTACCAATGCTACTAGAATTCCTTAGTATACAAAGTAGGAGTGTGTATAAATTGATGGATTCTTTTTTTTTTGCTATATAGAATAAAGAACTCTTACACGAAAACTGTGGACATGAAGATTGATTGTTGTGGATAAAAAACTATGTATAAAAGATGTTGAAATATACATGGCTATTTTACTTGGACCAAATAATATGAACCTTAACCAAAGGTCTAGATCCATGACTAAGTACATATTAGTTGTATGTGAGTGGGTATTGTGGAAGGTTATTTGTATACGAGGATGGTGGGCTTGCATGTATGTTCATGTGTATGGCTATCTGTGGACGGTAATTTGTGGATGGTTTCTACAGCCACATTTTAGTGTCCATGTCCATGTCCATATCTTTTTCTGTATATATCTTAATATATATATATATATATCAATATAGATGTTAAAAGATAGATAATTTTATATATAATCAAGTGTGATAATTATTTCATTTTATGTATTATAAAACTTGAGATAAAAGTTAATTAAAACTTGACATTAGTGGATCAACTTGAAATAAAACTTGGTCCTCCACTGTCTTTTACACACACGACACACTCATCCTCCCTCGCTGATCCACAAATGAAGGACATTAATGTCACAAATAAAGACAGCACATCAAATATGTGTCTGACCAGCAACAAGTGTTTGATTGTGTTAAAAAAGAGAACAACGTGTCCTATTAGGTAATGCACTCAAAGTATTTCATATACATAATTTTATTTAGAATTGTAAAATACTCCCCCGTTTCAGATAGTTGCATGTTCTAGGAAATATTTTGGTTTCAAAAAGATGTATTTTTTATATTTTCAATGTATTTTTTGTCAACTAATAATGAAAAATTGTGTGTTTCAAAAACATTAATTGCATTTCTTGAAATTTTATTGGTTTAAAAATATAGAAAATATAAATTTACAAAAAGATATGCATTAATAACTAAGTTTTAATGTGTTTTCTTAATAAGTGTGAAAATCTTGGAACATAGATTAATTTGAAACAGAGGGAGTAAGCACTAATAAACAAATTAGATAAAAAAGAGACAATAAAAGATGAAGAAAAATGAATTATTATGGCAAAATAAAAGAATATGTGTTGTAAACCATCCGGTTTAAGAATGCTTATAACCGACTTTGTATTAAACCGGCCATCCTTATGTGGATTGGGCCTTGTCTTATATTAGTTTAATGATGGCGACTTCTCTTAATGTTTAAGAGAGTCCCACATTGCTTATGAGACTTGTAATAGACGGTATAAACTCCATATATAAGGAGCCTCTTGTCTTTAATATTAAATAACACAACAACACCTTTACATCTTATTTACAACACGTTATCAGCACGATCCAGCTCCAATATCAACCATCAATAGTTTCTAAGAAAGGAACCAAAGAAAAGATCGGCAAAGTTAAAGGTAAGATCTTAAGAACCCTAATCTTTACTTGTGGTTCAAGCAATTCAGATTTCAAACTTCTCTTCATCTTAAATCCGATTTAAAAGGTTTTGCGATTTGATTTGGTTGATTTTAGTTCTTGTTTTATTTTAAAATCAAAACCCTAAACCCTTAATAGTTTTACATGACTTTAGTTTTGTATGGACAACAAGTGATACCCCTTTAAGGATGACACGCTATATGTCCAAACAAAATTTAAAGTCAATGTTTAACCTAATCCTAAAATCATATTTGAATTTTAAACCCTAATCCTTAAAGTTTAAGTCCGATTTTAAGAAACCCTAAACCCTAAAATATAAAGCATGTGATTACATGACTTTCGTTTTGTATGGACAACAAGTGATACCCTTTTAAGGACGACACGCTATATGTCCAAACAAAACATAAGGTTAATGTTTTCCACATCTTTTGGTCGATGATGCACATCATAGTGTAGCTAGACCATGTTTTTTCTTTTAGGTCAATGATGCATACCAATAGGTATGACTAGACCATATGAAGTAAAGGTCGATGATACGTACTCTTAAGTACAACTAGACCATAAAACAAAATCAATGGTCGATGATGTTCACCCTCAGGTGCAACTAGATTTTTCACCCGTGATTCACGGTGATCATCCACGATGATCCGCGTTGATCTATGATCCATGATGATCCTCGATGATCCGCGATGATCTACGATGATCAGTGATCCAAGGTGATCCACGATGATTCTCGATGATCCACGGTGATCCACAATCACTGGTGATGGATGCAGCTAAATCATGATCCATTTTATTTGGTCGAGGAAGTGTACTGAATGGTACTACTAGACCATTAAACCGCATGGGTCGATGTAGCATACCATATGGTATGGCTAGACCATGCACTCGTCCATCCCACTATTTTCAAGGGATTTATAAATCAAACAAGTTGATTAAGAGATGGATGAGTTACGTGAAAGTAAATTTCTAATGAGAATGCAAACTGGCCGTGTGGCCCTCTTATTTGTTTGCTGGCCGTGTGATCTTAATTGTGTAATAGCCGAATGGCATTGGTCACACAAGCCATATGACTTTATTGTTTACATACTGGCCGAGTGCCTTTTATTTCTTGTATAGCCGAATGGCATCAGAAATTGTATGTACTAACACTTAAATCATTTTGATATGATTTCAGATGTTGAGATTCCAACCCATGGACTATGATACCCTAGATATCTCTGGAGAGAACTATCTAAGATGGGCAATAAATATCTCGGTTATACTAACGATAGAAGGTCTTAGTGAATGTATCATCAAGGATGATCATGGAACCGAGAATGAGAAATATAAGGCATTAACAGTAATGCGCCATCATCTCAATGTGAAAAAGTTTTCTCCACAGCAGATCCAAAAGATCTATTCCTACAACTAACCTATCGAGATAAAGGTTTCACCACATACAACGATCTGTTCTTATACTTATCTCAAAATGAACAGATGAATCAGATGAAAGATGATATGAGCGGCTATGAGGCAGATAGTGATGATGAATAATCCATGGGAGCCACGTCCAAAGTGACAGATGGAGTGGCCGGCTAGACCATTGTCTAAAGCCTTTAAACATTCTGATTTCATACTTATGATTTGGTGTTTTGTCATTCAAAATTTTATAGCATTAATAAAAGTTTTTATTTTATCTTCATTGATTGATTTGCTTGAAAAATATTTTTGATTGACATATGAGAATGAAAACTCGAGAAGAGTATGTCTAGACCACCACGCCTAAGGCACGGCCTTAAGAGGCACGAAATTTATCACCTAAGACCCATTGAGAGAGACCCAAAATCTCCACTGGCCGTGGACAAGGATACCACAATAACCGTGGTTGTAGATCCAATCATGGCCGAGGAGGGAGTAAAGGTCGAAATGACATTACAAGCCACATCAAAATGGTTTCTATAATAAACCAATGGGCAAAGCAAAAGGAAATGTCTCTTTAGCTTATGAAAATAGCCAAAGGCATATATATAAGAGAGGTCGAGACTACATTCTCCCTACTGATCTAATACTATGCTAAGGATCAGTGTGATAAGTCATAAAAGCCTAGGTAACCAGTAAGGTTCACCAACGAATTTATACACTTTATGGCCTGACCGGATTAGCCATCCTGGTCCGAACTTGATGCAAGGTTTAAAATTACTAAGGCACAAAGAGTTATCCCATAAGATCTCACGTTGTGAAACATGTACACAAGGGAAACTCAGTAGGCTTCATTGTTCCAAGCAACACGAAAGTATAATCTGATCATAAGGGTAGTGAGGACAAAACCCGTGATCATGACCAGACCACAAATTCGTGTAACATTGTCTAAAACCATGCTGGCCGTCCAAGCATTACGTTTAAGTGAGGACAAACAAATGTATTTTATAGCATGTTCATGAGGGGGAGAATAAACACTCCGTATGGTCCATGACCATACTATAAAACCCGAACATGATAAGCCTGGCCAAAGGCCATAAGACATTATAGCTTGGCCGTATAAGGCATAACCTATAAGGTTGAGACTTCAAAAGTCTATAAGCTTGGGTACACCACAAGAATACATGTATGAAAGATAAGATACATCAGGCCATATAAAGTGAGCATAGATATTCCCGTCTAAAGATGATAAAGGGTCATAATCCAGATATAGACCATCCTAAGACTTTATGGATAAACCACCACATACCTATGTGCCATCTAGGATGGAATACCTCATCTAAGGATGAGATGAAAATCGGGAATATATGTTGGATAAGAGAACATGATCTTTCTCCCACGAATTCAATGAGACCATGAGCCAAACAAAGGTGATCATATTGTGGCCAAGGTACACGGATTACATACAAGATGAATCCGACTATCCAACATCATGGAGAAAGCTATAAGCTGGTAAATAGAAAGTAAAAGTGGAATGGTTTTAACCATCCAAGTCTTGGCAAAGATCCTCGGACCAGATATATATGTACTGGACGTCCATAAACAAAGAAAGAATGGTAGCCAGACAGACCCGAAAGAATGACTAAGTCATACCAGCTTAGCACCATATATAAATATCCTAGTAGAGACATAATCAAGTTGATGTAAAAGTCTATAGAAGATAGACCAGAATGTTCCATATATAATGAACCACGGATAGAAAAGTTAAGGTGCTCATAATGATGGATCCGGGTTCATGAAAGAGAAACCATACTAGACAATGAGATAAGACCGGCCGGTCCTAAGGTACATGTATCATACAATATAGCCTTGCAAACTACAAAGTATTCAATGATCCTGATAATAATAAAATCTCAATCGATTGTATCATGTCTAGAACGCGATAGAACGCGATGGAACATTATATAAGGTGTCGACACATACACACACTCATAAGTGATAAAGAGAAAGCACTTGAGCATAAGAGATATGCGAGGATCACTAACCCACGTAAGAGTACTCATCATAGAGAAATGAATGGGACGTGGAGTTATAGTAAAGAATGAATATAATGGGCGTATTGGCCAAATACATAAGATAGACGCCATCTAACCAGTGAACAGATGAGTCTTGTGAGGAAAAGAAAATCGTGAGCTGTAGAACATGAAAGTACAGACAAGTGGTCGTACATGTTGCTACATAAAGCATTCAAAAGGAATGGCTTGATCACACAAGGATACTCACAGGGACTAAGGAACAAGGAAATAAATTCCTAGGTGGTGAATGCTACTACCCAATATCGAAATTAATAAAGATTTGGACATCTAAGGAAGATGTAGTAGACATTGGATATATCACTGGATATAAAGGTAACATAAGATACCTTGAGAAATGAGAAAGAAGTTCTCATAGAACAACATCGTTCCTGCGTTGTTCATGGACTGAAATGCAGCTGCATGCGTGTATGTACACACGATATGATGAGACTAAGTGATGCTTAGTAGAAAGTTCTATAAGAACGTTTCTGATCAGTCCACATAGTAGTCAATATATTCCTTGTGTTTATAATTAAAGAAAGGATGATTAAGATGATTGATTCTTGGAAAGGCTATGAAGAGACTACGATGATCTATAGTAGAGATCATTAGCCGTATATGAATGTTGGGATTTATGATCCAACGTACCAAGAATAGATTGATCAAATGGTCTGAGAATCCATCAGATTCACGACCAAAGGGAACCATACCGACTAGGATCATGTCCGACCTAGTTCGACCTTAATCGTCATTGGTCCCGACCAATCCATCCCGTCCAGCTTGTTCCGACCAGTTCCTCTAGGTCTTAAATCCGACCTAAACCATCCAAGTGAGAGGAACGTCCTATTGACCAAAAAGTGGCTTAGTTTTGATTAAACTTCAAACTATAACACAATAGCCACTTCATGAACATACCGTGGACATATACTAAAAGTTCATAAAGAGTTTTGGTTAAAGGATATGAATAAGATATATAGTGGACAAGAACATAATCCGGATGGATTATGGATGATGTCATGATCCGGACATATCATGGACATACAAAGACATTCATGGTCGAATTTATCTAAGAGAGATAAACCATATGATCCGAATGGACCATGAATATCATGAAAGCATTTTGTTGATGCAGGTTACCAGTCCGATCCACACAGTGCTAAGTCCCAAACTGGCTATGTTTTCACATATGGAGGCACGACCATTTCATGGAGATCAGTCAAGCAGACTATATCAGCCACATCATCCAATCACTCTGATATATTGGCGATCCATGAAGCAAGCAGAGAGTGTGTCTGGTTGAGACTCATGACACACCATATTCGGACAGCATGTGGGATCACGGATGGTAAATACAAGCCGACCGTTCTTTACGAAGACAATGCGGCCTGCATAGCTCAGCTCAAAGATGGTTACATCAAGGGTGACAAGACTAAGCATGTTCTCCCCAAGTTCTTCTTCACCCACGATCTTCAGAAAGAAGGAGAGGTCAAGGTCCTCTAAGTCAGATCCAGCGAGAACTCAGCCGACCTCTTCACTTAGGCATTACCAACATGCACGCTCAGGAAGCTTATGCAGCAGATTGGTATGCGATCACTGAGAAGCCTTCAGTGATGTTCACTTCAGGGGAAGTAATGCGGCTGTACTCTTTTTCCTATCCATGGCTTCCCGTTTTTACCACATTGGGTTTTTGGGTTTACCATGGAAAGGTTTTAACGAGGCAGTATACCAAACGCATTACAAGCCCTAGATGGTTATGGCATTCAGGGGGAGTGTTGTAAACCATCCGATTTAAGAATGCTTATAACCGACTTTGTATTAAACCGGCCATCCTTATGTGGATTGAGCCTTGTCTTATATTAGTTTAATGATGGCGACTTCTCTTAATGTTTAAGAGAATCCCACATTGCTTATGAGACTTGTAATAGACGGTCTAAACTCCATATATAAGGAGCCTCTTGTCTTTAATATTAAATAACACAACAACACCTTTATATCTTATTTACAACAATATGAACATATGTACAAACACAAAACTAAAAAAAACAATAGAATGAGTTCAAAAAGAAGAAAGAAAGAAAATAGAATGCATCATAATTAACTGGTAACACCTGAGTTATAATTGTAGAAATAAGTGACGAGTACAATGCTAGTCATTTAGTGTGTAAACTATAAACTAAATGATGCCCTACAAAGCTATAAATCTTCTACAAAAAAATTTGACATAAGCGAATGTTTCCAATCTTCTTCACTAGGCTCGACACTGCCTGCACGCATAATATGATTCATATATTGCATATAGCTATAGTTATTAGTGAATAAGTGTATATCTTAATTCTTTGTCAACCATTAGTAGATATATCTATGTATTTAGGTTCTTTATAACAATCGGTCTCTCTCTCTCTCTCTCTCTCTCTCTCTCTAAATACCTTCTCTTTTATTTTGGATCATCCAAATTTGTAAGAATTTTGGAAGCACTGTAATCTACTGGTTAAGGTTTTTAAAGATTCTACACACAGATCTGGGATTCGAATCCCAAACTATGCAATTTCTTGCATATTACAGGAAATCTAGATTTCAAATCCCAGAAAAAGTGATTTATTAATGCACGTGATAGAAGAAATGTTTACAAAGATTCTTCAACATAGTACAACTAAATATAGTCATGAATTGATGTTCATAAGACATCTCAAATGATGCAATTAAACGTAAATCCTCATAAAATAGATACTATTATTGGTTATCGAATCGTTATATAATCTATCTAATAATTGTAATGTCATAATAAATCAACGTTATTAAAAAAAGTTTGTAAGAATCATCCAAGTAATAAAAAATTCTCTTCTAAGTAATAAAAAACTTTTTTCTTTATGAAGTTATTTTTTTCTTCAGAAGCTTAAAAACTTTCTCCATCTCAACAAAGTTTTTCATTCAGACATAGACAACATTAATACTTGTACGTCAAAAAAGAAGTCACGAGACTTTAGCTTCCTTGACTAATATGTGGCAGATCATAAGATTGGAAAACAAAACAAAAACTAGATTTTGATCCGCGTTTTAAAAGCGCGGGTTTATTTTCCTTTATTTTTTTTTAAATTGACAAATATTTAGTAAATGTCATATTTTCATATATTTGTTTTCTTATAAAAGACTTAAGCTTTTTATTTTTCTTTATCGTGTTTCATTTTAAATGAGTATAGACATGAGCACAATATCCAGACCCGAAGAACCAACCCGAAACCGACCCGAAAATTAGGGTTTCGAACCCGATCAGACCCGGAGTAATTATCCGAATGAGTTCTAAATTGCTATATCCGAAGAACCGGTTCCGAATTCAACCCGGACCGAGAACCGAATTAGTACCCAAAGATATCTAAAATGTGAATATATATGTAAAAATATATGTTATTATTATATTTATAATTATTTTAATATTTTAAATTAATATTATAAGTTAACTATAGTAGTTATTTTCGGTACTTTTGAGTATTTTTGGATAAAATATGATAATTTGGATAAAAGTTTACCAAAAAAACTGTATAAAATAGATATTTTTGGTTACTTTTGGCTATTTTTGAGTAATTTGGATATAAAAATTTGAACCGAATCGGATACTTTGGTTACTTTGAGTACAAATAACCGAACCCGTTTTAGATACTTTGGTTATTTGGTTATTTTTCAGGTTCTTATGCATGAGAACCGAATCCACCCGGACCTGGAAAGACCCGAATCGAACCTGATCCGAAATTTTATAATACCCGAATGGGGTTTAATTTCAAAACCCGCAAAACCCGATACCCGAAAAAACCGATCTGTATCCGAATGGGTACCCGAACGTCCAGGTCTAATGAATATTTATGTTTAGAAAATTAAACTTTATTTTTAATGAATTAAGTTGGTATAACTCTGATAAATTAATTTTATTATGTGGTTAATTTTTAAAATAAAAAATTATATACTTTTAATAAAGATATATACTTTTCAATTGAAAAATATTTTTTTATGAATGCTTAAATTATATTAAAAAAAATAAAAAACATAATAATTAAGTGATTAATTTTTTTTCACTACATAAAATATTAAGAATGGTTGAAAATAAATTATTGAACTTGGAGAAAAAAAATAAGAATTGGATCTGATTTTTTAATCGGCCCAAATGGTCCAAAAGAGATCTGATGTGGGTAGTGGGCTGGATCCAAAAAAATTGATCCAATATAGATGTGTTATTAATATTAATTGATTGCCCTTAATGAAATATGCAATGTTAATAAAGAAAATGGTATTTTTAGTAAAAAAATCAATAAAATCATGCTTTAATAGTATAGATGGAGGAGGCAACAGAAAGAAGGTGATTTAGCCATGCAAGAAAAAAATGTTTAAAGTACACTCAAATATATTTTTTGTAACTGAAAAGTAAACTGATATATATAATACTGTAAGAATCACGAACAAAAAGGAAAGGAAAGAAACACATTCCGTGTTCTAAGGGGGTGTATTGAATCAATGGTTTTAGAAGCTTTTAGGGTGTTTTAATTTTAGTGGAATTTATGTGAGTTTTGAAGTTATTTGGGTGATTTTGATGGAAGTTTAAAAATACAAATAAAAAATCTTTAGGTGATTTGATAAAATAACTTGTATAGATTTAAAGTTATGTAGGTGATTTGAAACATGAAATATTAATTTTGGTCAATATATTTTTCTTCTTACCGGTTTATCTTATTATCTACCTAATCACTATGAATATGCATATAAAGAAATAAAACTTGGGGTGAATTAGGTGATTGGGCAATTTTTAAGTTTGAATTAGAAAATTGGGCAAGTCCAAGTTTTAATTAGGTTGTTGGGCAACCTAGTAGAGAGAGAATAAATTTATGACATTTTTAACCTTTTTGCTTATTAAACTTGGCAAGTTAGAAAAATAATTTCGTGGGACCCAAAATCCACTTTGTCTATAAAAAAATAATTTTTTCCCACTAACTTTTAACAACTTCTGTGGACCCCATAAACATTCTTTATTCATTAAACTTGTGGATCATATTTAATATTTAAAGATCATATATGAGCAACTACTTTTAATATAATACAGATTTTTTCATATATAAAGTCAACATAAAATCTATACGAATTAATATAAAATCGATGCAAACTCTAAAATTTATGAAAGTTACCCAATAAATTATACATTTTGACTCATAAAAAAAACTTTCATATTTATGAAATCTACCCAAATAAATGATAATTCATAAAATTATTTAAATTTATGGATAATTATCATAAATCAGAGTAAATTTAATAAACTTGGAAACCTTCATAGATCCTTCATTTTTTGCCAAAATGGCAGGAAAACAAATTTGTCTACATTTAATTTTAATATATTTGGGTAAATTTAATAAATTTGGAAACCTACGTGAATCTTACATTTTTTTGGTCAAAATTGATCTCACACTTTTTGTTTTTGCCAAAAATAGAAACACTCACGAAATGCTAAATTTGTTTTCCCAAAAATAAAATGACAAATTGGGATCTGACAGCAAAGTGCATTCGTTTTAATTTTTATGTTTATAAAATGACAAAAAAATTGTTAATGAAATGACAAATTTGTTAATAAAATGAAAAACCCTACACCTTTCACGATGAAGTGATCTTATAGCTTTAATTTTCAAGGATCATATCTACTTGCTAGAACCAATATAATCCGAGAAATTTCTGGGTTCACCCATAGAGTGAACCTTTAGGTTCACCCAACCAATAGAATTTCGTTATTTCATATTCAGTATCTTTTAAAAAAAAGAAATAAAATATTTCAAATTATATTAATATTTTTAAACTAAAAAATAAAAATTAATATTGATTGCAAACAAAAATACGTTTTAGAAAAATATATTTTTAATACCGTCAGCCAAACACTAAACCCTAAACCCTAAATCCTAAACCCTTGGTAAATCCAAAATGCTTGGATAAATTCTAAATTCTACGGTTTAGGATTTATCCAAGGGTTTATGATTTACCCAAGGGTTTAGGGTTTAGTATTTAGGGTTTAGTGTTTTCCTAATTGTGTTAAAAATATATATTTTTTTTTTAAATCCAAAGATTTAAGATTTATCCAAGGGTTTACCATGGATTTAAGGTTTATGATTTAGGGTTTAGAGTTTAGGGTTTAGTGTTTTGCTGAAGGTATTTTAAATATAAAATCTTTTTTTGCGACTACTATTATTTTCTATATATTTTTTATTTTAAAAACATAATAAAACTTGACAATATTTTGTTTCCTTTTTAAAAAGATACTGAATATGAAATAACGAAATCCTATTGGTTGGGTAAACCTAAAGGTTCACTCTAGGGGTGAACTCAAGTATTTCTCATAGTCTATTAAAAAAGATATCCGCTATAGTGCTATTTCACCCCAAAAAATAGAGTTATTCTTAGGTTCACCCCTAGAGTGAACATTTAGGTTCACCCAACCAATAGAAATCAAGTATTTCATAATTAATATCTTTTAAAAAGGAAAGAAAATATTGTCAAGTTATATTATGTTTTTAAAATAAATAAAATAAAAACAAATAAAAATAATAGTCGCTACAAAAAATGATTTTTTGAAAACTATTTTTAATATCGTCAAAAAACACTAAACCCTAAACCCTAAATCCTAAACCCTTAGGTATACCCTAAACCCTTGGATAATTTTAAACTCTAAACCCTAAACTCTAAATTCTAAACCCTAAACCTTTGGATAAATCATAAACACTTGGATAATCCTAAATTCTAAATCAAAAACACTAAAAACTAAAACATTAAATCTTAAAAATACTATTATGGTTTAATGTTTTTAATTTAAGGTTTAGTATTTATCCAAGGGTTTAGGATTTAGAGTTTAGGGTTTAGTGTTTTGTTGACGAAATTAAAATCTTTTTAAATATCTTTTTTTGCATATATTATTATTTTTATTTTTTTAATATTTTTATTTTAAAAATATAATATAACTCGACAATATTTTGTTTACTTTTTTAAAAGATATCAATTGTGAAATGAGTGATTTCTATTGGTTGGTGAACCTTAAGGTTCACTCTAGGGGTGAACCCAAGAATAAGTCCAAAAAATATAGGATAATTTGGTGCCCCCATGTCAAGTATCTAGTGATTTTTATGTCTTAAGAAGTTAAGACTCAACCTGAGTTTGACCAAATTCTCTCGCATAAACTTCTTATCTTAAATATTTAAAATCATCAACAAAACACTAAACCTAAAATCCTAAACTCTAAACCATGAATCCTAAACCCGGAACCCTTGGATAAATCCAGAACCCTTGGGTAAATCCGGAATCATAATAAATTATACATTTTGACCCATAAAAGAAACTTTCATATTTATGAAATTTACCCAAATAAATGATAAATTATTCATAAAATTAGATAAATTTATGGATAATTTTCATAAATCTGGGTAAATTTAATAAACTTGGAAACCTACATGGATCTTTCATTTTTTGTCAAAATGGTAAGAAGAACAAATTTGTCTACATTTATCTTAAATATTAAAAATCTTCAACAAAACACTAAACCTAAAATCCTAAACTCTAAACTTTGAATCCTAAACCCGGAACCCTTGGGTAAATCCAGAACCATTGGGTAAATCCAGAATCCGAAAAAATCTGGAACCCTTAGGTAAATCCGGAACCCTATGCCTAACGTTTAATACAATCTAATTCACTATAACTCAAGAAATAAGTATACGTATACATAAGATGTACGAATATCTAAGGTGTACGAATATATAAGGTGTACGAATACCTTAGGTGTACAAATACCTAAGGTGTACGAATACCTAAGGAATACAGAAGGTGTACGAATACATAAGGTGTACGAATATCAACATAACCCATCTAATACTTAAGATGTACAAATACATAAGGTGTACATATACATAAGTATACATAAGGTGTACAAATACATAAAATGTGCGAATACCAACATAACCCATCGAATACTTAAGGTGTACGAATACATAAGTATACATATATTTAAGGTATATGAATACATCGGTGTACGAATACATAACATCTATGAATACCTTTTGTTTATATCCCTTATAGCATTGGAAAGTTTAAATACATATTAAGTATAAAATTTAAATACATCTACGAATACAAGGAGAGCACAGTGCTCTTCAAAACAATTATACGTTAATTATTTAGAACTCACATTTTACTCTATATAAAATTTAAATATTTTGCTAATAACCTATTGGTATTATAATCTAAAATTTTATCTATCTCATTATAAATGATCTAATTAACTAAAAGATGGTAAAAACAATCAAATAATTTATAACAACATTTCATTTGTGAAAGCTGATATACCAAAATATTTTCATTAAATTCAATAAAATAAATTAACATATTAGTTTAATTGTGTTTTCATATATGTGAAGCACATTCATTTAGACAACATAATTTTCATATAAAATTTAAGATTGTTTAGAAATGAAATGTTGAAATAAATAAGGAAATACATCTTATAATAAAAAAACTAAACAATTGAATATTTTTTATATAAAAAGCTAAACAATTGAAAAAACTAAACAATTAAAGATTAAACAATAAATAATTGACATTAAAGACATCTAAAATGAAATATAATGAAGGATTTCTTAAAAAACAATACATCATATTTTTATTATGAAATATATAATACAGTTACAAAATAAATCAATAAAATCGAAATAAAATCTAGATAATTTTTCAATAGAAAAAGACATTTTCTATTAATTGTTTAGTTTTTTCAATAAAATCACAGCCATGAAAACTAGAATTTTAGATGGATATAAGATGTTTTAATAGAAAATAGACATTTTATATTATCTTGTATTATTTAAAAACTAAATTATTCAAAGATAATGAAATATAATTTAAACAATTAAAAGATAATGAAATATAATGAAAGATTTTTTTTTTTAAAACCAAACAATTAAGAGAATGTAATATGTAATACAGTTACAATAAATTTCAATAAAATCGAAATCTAACCTAGATAATTTTTCCCGTTAGATTACTTTGAAGAAATCAATTTTTAAATTTTAATAAACATTTTTAGTATTTATACTTTTAATAATTAATAAATGATATATAGTATTTTGTATGATATTAAGCATTCATTTTAATCATTTTTAGTGTATAAATATTGTATTTAAGTGTCATTAGAAGTTGCATATGTATAAATTTCATAAACAGGGGCTTGGAGTGCACATGGGCGTAATGGTTTCTTATTCTTCAGTTAAAGGAAACGCTTTCTTCTTCTTCAGTTAATTTAACTGTAAAGGTGGTGGTGTAGAAAATAATAAGAGAGAAAAAGAAGATGAAAGGAAAAGAAGGAGAGAGAGATGATTTCGTAGATGATGGTTGGTAGTATGGAAAAGAAGGAGAGAGAAAAAGGAGAGAGAAAAAGAATGAGAGAGGTGATGTGACAAATTTTATTTTAGATATATTTTAATTGAAATGGCAAAGATGTAAATAATGAATCTGACAAAGGTCCCAAAAGATATTTAGACATAAGTTTACATAGGCAAATGCAAAAAGTTGCCCAATTGACTAATTTAAACTTGAGGTCGCCCAACTGTCTAATAACAAACTTGAGATTTGCCCATTTTGCCAATTTTTTCTAAAACTTGGCCATTGGCATATATTACAATATACAATACTATGCTTGTCGTGAAAGAAACCTGTTCCAAACAATCTGTTTATAAATTGTTGTCTTGATGTTTAAGATAGTTTGATTTGGCTTATACAGTCACACTACTTCATATCTTTCTCAGTACCAATTTATGTGAAACTGATACATGAAAATTACAGTTAGTAGTTCAGGTAAGAGATATACTGGATCGTGATGAAATTGCAATACTCTCTTTATTGAGGTAACTTAATGGACAGGACAAAGCTAACGGTGGAGCTGTTTTCCAGGTTTGAATGCTATCATCACACTTGAATTTGACATGTGTTACAGAAAGCACAAGATACGACTAACACTTTGCAATTTATTGTCCAATACTTAATGGTTAATGGGAACCATGAGATGAACGTTGAAGGGGATTTCAGATACGTAGATACGAGAGCATTCGATGAGTGTACAGATTTTTTTGACTATTCGGAGGACTATGCATAAGACTGGGACAAAGCTTTTAAGAATTGGATTTTCGAGTCAAGGCAATGGAAACAAGATAGGGAAGAGTTCTCAAACCTATTGAAATCAGTGGAATATAGTGAAGGTACTTATATTTTCTGTGCTTTCTCTGAGTCATCTAAAATTCTGTATCTAAGTCGTTGGAAACTATTAGTGGGTTGGCCCCTCATGGAGTTTATCTTGTGTGTTAATAAGAGGGTTTTCTGCCACGGTGGTCTCCTTCCTCACCACTGATCAGGATGACTATCAAATTGAACAGGCAAGTTAAATTCGAGTCACCACAATCCTGAAAACTCTTGACTAAGTTTCCTGAGTACTTTTCTAATCAGGTAAGTAAAATTCCCCTAGACTATCTTGAAGTTGTTGATGCCAAGGCGATTGTGGTAGGACATAGTCCTCAGTTATCAGGCGTAAACTGGTTCCTTTTTTTAAACTCATTGACAAATATCTTAAACACAAGATTCTGTAGAAAAGGTGTAATGAAATATTTATTTTCTCCTTGTTAGTGAATACGGTTGCGGCATATGGAGAGTTGATGTGGGAATGTCCGGTGGTGTTATTGACTCTAGACCAGAGGTATTTGACAATCTTTGTTCGTGTTAGTTGTTTTCATGTCTTTCTACAATCTATTCTTAGAGATGATGATTGGCTCTGGTGTTGTTTCTCAGGTTCTGGAGATAAGAAGGGACAAAGCTAGAGTTAAAAGAAGCAACTGCTACCGAGATCCATGAACTCGCCCTCACTCTCTCCACCCCGTTTTCCACGATGGCTTTACTTCAGTTGAATCAATCTTAGGCGTAAGTGATGAAACCACAGGTTCAGGTTTCACAGAGTTTTAGGTTAGAGAAACATGTTACAGCAAGAGTGGAAGTTTTTTTACGGCAAGGCAATGTTTTTTTTATATTTCAGTTCTCTATTCTCAAATAACATCTCTATAGATGTTATTCTATTGGGGTTGCTTTTAACTAAAAACTGACGTAAAGTACTCTCAAATCTTCTTTACAAATTCTTTTTCCCAAATACTACCTATCATTGAATAACACTGGATTTGGTATAGTTTTTATAAATTGTTAATTGAATAACAGGAGATTTCAAGTGATGTTTAAACATTTTGTACAAACTCCATATTAAATAACAGGGGATTTGAAAAAGAAAATCTAAATCACTACTTGAATAACAGAGGATTTTAATCAAATCTCACAATCTTCTAAAACCCTTGGTTCAATACACCCCCCTAAATGATTCTGTTTCTTTCCGAGAAGATCGCACTCTTTGGAATGACGACTTCTATATTATTAAAACAAAAGTATAAATATAAAATATCTCTAAGTTTTCCAACTTATTTACAGTGACATGCCACTGAAATAATTAAATGAATTTATCTTTAAGAAATTATTGTATTTTTCTATTTATTAAATTATTTTCTAAATCAAATTTAATTTAATTTTTGTATTTAATAAATTTCCTTAAACAAATCAGCTATTTTTAGGGATATTCAAATTTAAAATCGATTTTAACTATATTAAACTTGGATAATATTACCATTAATTATTTTGAACAAAAATCAAGTTTAAATTCGAGATTAAACAATATTATGAATATTCCTAAAATATATGTTTAACTTACCATTAATTATTTTGAACAATAAAATTTATATATGCTAAGATGTAAATATCTTTAAACAACTAATAGAACAATATAAAATATTTGTAAGTGAATATTATTTTTAATATAATATAATTTCACCAAAGATTATATATATTTCAAAAATTTCTAACATATATGTTTAATCATTTCAGTTACTATTAATTATTTTCAACAAAAAAATTAAATATATTTGTAAAATAATGTTTAATGTTTGTAACCAAATATTTTTTTCTAACGTATCTAAATCTTATCGTATTATCCATATCTGATCAAAATATTTAAATTCTTATTATATTTTAAAAATAATTTCATGTTAAAAGAAATATTATTCAAACATATCAATAGGTCAATATTTTGGCAACAGTTTAGTAACGGGCATGGATCACTATTTTCTAGAGCACATAAACTATTTAATTGTTGTATTTATAAAATATTTAAAATATGATAAATATTTAAAATATAAACCAATAAACATTTAAATAATATTTATTTGTATAAAAATGAAAATAACAATCCGTGCGGGCACACTGGTCAAGCTCTAGTCGATATTTATTCTTAACGATCATCCAAGTCTAAACAAATTATTTCTCTTACGAGGATTTGATCTCAGTAGTTTAATGGGATTGAATTTATATTTTGGTAGTTAACATTTCAGTTGCCGATACGAAAGAAAAGAAAGAAATATAGCCATATTTATTCATTAATCCTCTATATATTAATCATAGAGCATTGTAACATTTTTTGATACCCACATATCATCATGAGAATTATTCTCAGAATTATTACAAATAGGTTGGTCCATCTATACATATATTATAGTTTTTATTAAATAATTATTAAATTAATTAGTATTGTACAAAATAATATTTTCTATTTTTTCCTTAAATAAAAGATATTGAACTACTTAATATGATTTACATATATATCACAATTAATGATTAAGAATAATAAAGATTTGATAACAATTTTTTTATCCTCTATACTTTTTGTTTAATTTTATTTGTTATAAATTAAGCAATCACATTAAGCATATAATAAAAAATTAGATTTTTTATATATTATATTTCGAATTTTTTTAAACGACTATAAATTACTAAAAGTGGTACAACTCTCACATTGAAGGTTTTGTGATCAATGGTAACTTTTTTTTAGTTCAGTCCATCGTTTTTAACGGGCCTTGATCATTTTAGTTTTAATGATTAACTAAATATATCACGTAAATAGTAGAAAGTGTTTTGATATAAAAATTGTTGCATACCCAAAATCATTATGAATCATCATCACTTTCTTTTAAAATTTGGTTTCAATAAAAATATATGGTTGGACAAAAATCTGAATCCAAATAACCGAACCAAATCTAATCCAAAAAAATAGTACATAACTTTAATTAAATTGGTTAGATATCCGAATAGGTCTAAAATTTTGGTATCTAGAAAACCGGAACCGAACCCGATCCGGACCGATACATTTCGGGTATCCGAGTATATTCGAATCAGATTTATATACTTAAAAATATATTTTTTAAAAAAAAATTAATATCTAAAAGAAATATACAAAATACATAAGATGCTTTTTAATTGTCCAAACTACTTAAAATATATAAAATAGTAAACATTATATATTTAAAATAGCTAAACGTTACTCAAAATACCAAAAATACTGAAATCTATTCATTTTCTATCCAAATATTTAAGCTAAACCATTTTTTATGTTAAGTTTAAGTATTTTGGTATATATGATTCAAATTTATATGTTACATATTATTTTTATTTTTAGATTTTAAAAAATTTAAAGTATATATGAACTTTATTTATTTTTTTAAAATGAGTTATCCGAATCTAAGCCCAAACCAAACATGTAAAGATTTGAACCAAATCTGTAAAGATCCGAACCGAACCTAACCGAACCAAATGGTACCCGCATGCCATCCTAATCAAGTGTTAAAAAAATTATGATAATAAAATATGTATTATTTAAAATATTAAAATACAACTGCGTATAACGAAAGAGGACGACAACAATATTGCATGAACTAGAAACGAACCAAAACAATAACAAAACCGTTAAAGAAAAAACCTAATAAAAATGAATACTTGTACGTCAAGAAAAATGGAGTTTTTTCTCTTCAAACACTCAACAAAGTTTTTCATTCCAACGTAGACAACATTAATACTTGTACGTCAAGAAAAAAGTCACGAAACTTTAGCTGCCTTGATATGTTTCATTTTTACTTGGTACATTAACGTAAGGTACACACTCACCTTCTCTGTTCTTTCAGATTTATATATGTGTTGTCTTATATCGAACCTTATATTTTTTTGCTAAGGTCCCTGAAACCATATATATATATAATACATGATTTGTCCCGTTGACCTTTCCCCCCGGCAAGTCAATTATCTCTTTGTCCCATTATCTATATCTCAGACACTCTTTCGGTCGTCATATTTCTTTGGGGCCTAAATTTTCAGTGTGTAAATGGGTATTTTTCCTGAGTTTGGTGGCTGGATCAGTCAGAACACTCAACAGCCTAAAAAATCTGAAAATGTTAAATCCAAGCCTGTGAGAGAGAAAAAAACTCACGATGAGAGAGATGAGACGAAGGAGCAATTAAAACTGTGGAGAGATGCAAATAAGAAGAAACAATATAATGAACCTTCTCCTACGGTGAAGGTGAGATCAAATCAGCTAACAAAATTACAAAACATTTTATATATATATATGTAGAATTATGAAATGATCCCTAATTTTCATTTATATTTTATTATATTTGAAGGTGCATACAGACCATAATATTGATAGCTTTTCCAGTGTGGACATGGACTTTACATTAGGATTGCCACCTCAAGCAGCTTACGACCTTTTAATTAATCAAGACAACAAAACATACTCCAGAGAAATCAATGGCCGCCCACTTCTGGTTTGTTTTTTACTTATCATTGCACAATTCAAATGTGTATATTTAAGAGCTTTTTTGAAAAATAATAGAAGAAATTATTCTTAATGAAGAAAGCCATATCAAGAAAAGTTACATCAGAGATAGGTATGGGGAATAGGCCGGTCCTGGAGGTTGAGAAAGAGTTGTCATGGAACTTCCTTTTCTTTTCTGGAACTATCCCAATACGTCTAAATGTCCTCGAAGAGCCAAAAGAACTTGCTGTAAGAAGCGCCTCTCTCATAAGAATCAATGTTTTTGATCAAGTCTTGGAAAATTTAATCAGGGTTTTTCCTGCTTATTGCTGGCAGGCATATAACTGGAAAATGAGAAAAGGAATGGACTACATGGAAACGTTCAAGGTTAACTATAGAGTGGAGCCAATGTTTGTTGATGCAGAACGCTTGTGCAAGCACAAGAAGCCGAAGAGTATAGAAGAATACAGAAAATGTAGTGGTGGAAAAGGATTGATTGCGTCCAAGGTTAAAGTGGACCAGAATTTTAGGCCTTCTTTTCCTTGGAATCTGCCACTGCTGTCTTGGTACTTTCGCCGGTTCACTGTTGAGACCACTAAGAAAGTGGCGGAAGATCTTCAAACGCGGGCTGGCGATATCCGTCGGTTGTAACGTCTTCGTAAAACAACACATCAAAAAGTGTTTTAAAATCGCATTATCATAAATTCGAATAGCAGAATTTTTAAAAATCTTGATATTTTTCACCAATAAGTACCGGGGAAAGATTTGCGCCTAGCGCAGGGGTGAAAGTGATGAACAAATTTTCCTAAACATGATATTAATTATGTTACATCAATTATTTGCATCGGTAAAATAAGAAATTTTACAACCCCGAAAAGGCAAAAAAGATGTACTCATATACTATATGGCGTAATATACGGTAGATTCTCTATAAACTAATATTTAATAAATTAATAATTAAATAATATAAATTAAACTGAACTAGATACAAATCGATATATATATATAAGTTAATAAGATAAAAATATTTTAGAAGATCTCATGTAAATACATAATCCTATTGAAATAATAAATTAATATTTTACTAGATTTTAACCCGTGTTTTCAAAACGCGGATAATTTCTTTTTAAAATTGATATATTTGTCTAATTTAATATTTTCATAGATTTTATGTTGGTTTATAGTCTTCAATCAATGTTTAAAACATTTAAAAGTGTTTTGTTTTTATATATTTTATGTTTGGTTATATCTAACTTCAATAAAATTATCCTATTTTTTACAAGATTCAGCTCATCTCCTACAAAGAGATATTGAAGTGGAATTAAACATATTTTTCGTTAGTTTCAAAAGACCATTGATTTGGGTTTGTTTTATCCCAAAGATTCAAAAGGTCAAATGGTTGGTTTTGCAGATGCAGACTATCTTTCAGATCCACACAAAGTCCGATCACAAACATGATACGTTTTTACGGTTGGTGGCACTGCTATATCTTGGCATTCTCATAAACAAACACTCATAGCCACTTTTTCAAATCATGATGAGGTCATCGCATTCCATGAAGCAAGTAGAGAATGTGTATGGCTAAGATCAATAAGCCGACATATATGTTCAAGCAGTGGAATTGATGAAAATATGGAGCCAACTATTCTATACGAAGATAATGCGGCATGTGTTTTTCAAACGAAGGAAGGATATATCAAAAGCGATAGAAAGAAACATATACACCTGAAGTTTTTCTCATACACTCAAGAACTCGTGAAGAAGAAAGAGATTGAAATAAGATATGTCCGATCATGCGACAATGCAGCCGACCTCTTCAAAAAATCACTCCCTATTTCAGTGTTCAGAAAACATGTTCATAACATTAGAATACGTCATCACAAGGATCTATGACTGCTCATTCAAGGGGAGCTTACGTGGTTGTACTCTTTTCACCATACTATGGTTTTTTCCACTAGGTTTTCCAAGAAAGATTTTTAACGAGTCAACAAAGACGTTAAGCAAGAAGCGATAGTGACACTGGTCTCCAAGGAAGAGTGTTATAAACATGAAAAATGACATTTCAACAAATAAAGCACTGATCATTGAAATGATCGTGTGAAGTAAATTATGTGGAGCCCATCGTCACTATACGCGCACAGTAACTTTTGCTTTTTACTCTCTATATAAACGAACGAATTCGTTCCATTGTAAACACACCTATCTTCTTCCTTTCTATAAAAAAACTCTCTCTCGTTTATTTATTACTAGTGGTTGGCCCGCCCTACGGGCGGGTGAGTGTACTTTAAAATTATTTTTATTACAGATTTGAATTTAAAAAAAAATATTTGATATAATAAGTATAATTTCTTTTCTAATTAGATTATATATATATTTATTTTGTTAACATTTGATCTTTGTTTAGATTCTTAAGTGTTTGGGTTTTTATTTGTTATCAATTATATTTTATGACATTGTGATATTTAATTTTCATTATTCATTTCCGTTATATTTTTAATGAAATATGTTCTTTTTTTCACTTACATGAGATTAGATGTGTAGTATTTTAATATAGTTTTTAATTTTGTGTTAAAGGTTTATGTTTTATTGTGGTATATCTAAATGTATTCTATCAGTTATTATGAGTGTGTCTCTAACAATGTTTTTATTCAAAACATTTCTTAACCAAATATGAAAATCACATTATCTTTGGCTAGTTTAGCATGTATTATATTATCAAGTTTATTTGTTTAATGTTAATACAATTTTTATGCCAGCAGAGGAGAAAATGTATTCAAGAACAAAATTTATTATATTTCACTTAAATAACGAAAATTAATTTTGTCATTTAGCAATAGCATGTGTCACATCGATTGTTTACGTTGGATCAGTGTCAGTGACATTTTATTGTTTCTCTTGTGCGTCTATAATTGGTCAGATAGAATCCTAATTTGGTGACTCGCACTCCATGAATAGACTTTTTTCTTCGTTTCCAGCATTTGTAGATGCCAGTTCAATGCGAGTTTTATCTGTTTTCCATTCAATAGTATCCAATATTTCAAGTTTGAGAGAGCCATAGAGGATGGGAGATTGTGATTTTTTTTCTATTTTTGTGTTTGTTATTAAGGTCGGATGTGTTGGTCTATTTATAGGTGACATGCTATATTATCTGAGAGTGAACCACAGCAGAGTGAATATTTTTTTGATATTTGCCGTTATGGTAGAAATTTAATTTGTAATTGTGTTTTATTGGCGTATATTTTGCAAACGAAAGTTATAATGTGGTTGAGTTACAAATTTTCTTTTCTATAACAGATAATGGACTTATTAGTCATTGAAGGTGGACTTGATTTCACCAAAAAAAAACCAATGATGTCTACGAAACATACGGTTGAGGTTGCCTTCTATTGTGAAAATTAATAACAGAGAATGGACTTATTGTGAAATTTTACAGCACTGAAAGAGTTAAGTTACATTTACAGTAAATTGTCAAAGATGAAAAAGATAATTTACATTAAGATATCATGAAGAATATCGATTCAGATTCCCCTGAAAGCTGAGAACAACAACATTGCAAATGTGAGGAGGGAAAATGTTAGAATGTGTCTTAGTATGGCTTACCAAGTAGAACTCTTACACCATTTGGTAGAGTTTTGGCGACAGGTTCAGGAAGCTGCAGCATCGCCGTGGTAGCTTGACCATGTAAACCAGACAGTTGATCTGATACTTCTTCAATACAGTTTGCCTGTTCAGGGTTAATTCTCTATAAATACTCTTCCGTCAGTTTTACAGGCCTGTTCATTGTTCATTCCGACTTTATTTTCTATCTTCACATAAAGTTGTAAAAAAATAAGAGTCTGCTTATACATATGCATAAGTCTTATCCAGGAAAAATACCAGTGACAAAAAAAAATCCAGGAAAAATACATACCATGTGTAGCTGTTTGAACTTTGACGTCAGTGGTTTCCTTTGCGCTAGCCTCCTTAATGATAATGTCCATATTTGATACACTCACAAATGATGAAGGAAACCTCCTGCCACAGTCCCAAAAAGATAGAAGAATGTTTAGAATCTCGAGATATAAACTGAATTCGATAACCAAGATACAAAGTAAGAAAATTGACTCGAATATAGACCAAGCAGCAAGTGACTCATGGTGTTGTATCCAAACCACTCAAAACTCCATCTTCAAGATAAAGAGACTGGAAGGTTAGTAAAACCAGTTACTGGCATTGTGCTTTAAAACTTAAATTGGAGAACCTACGTGGTTGGTGTAAGAGTCCGCAGTTGGGTTGAGCCTTTCAGGGGACGTTATCCTGTAAATCCTTTTGAAGATATGATACAGAGAAAAATAACAGAAATCGAAAATGGTTTCTGACACTAAAACAAAGATAACCAAAAACAACTTAGTGCTTCTGATTCTTGAAACCAAGAAAAGAAGGCTGTTTTCATTTTCATAATCGTAACTTGTGTGAATCTAGGGAAGCCGAGTCAAGGGATTGAAATAATATTTTCATTTCCATGAACTAATTAATTAATATGCATTTCGTTAATTATCAAGATTATACATAATTTAGCCCCTGCAGTAAAAAAGTTTGTAAATCCTTTTATAATGAACCTGTCACGACTACTAACCAGTATGAGGAAAAGACATACCTGAAGTCTGCCATTCCCATCACTGAGTCTTTCTTCATGCACACAAAGCATAGAAGTGCTGTTCCATGTAATTCTCTGCACCATTTTGATGTTTCTTTCTCCAAATCCTCTAGCTGGAGCAGAAAACATGTCTCAGCGAAGTAAGAAACAATTACCAACAAATAAAAACAACAACAGTATGGATAAGCTGTATAGACTCACGTCATCACCAAGTTTCTCTTTCCTAGTTGGGCGAATCTATTTTCGGTTTCACGCCGTTGCATCATACGAAAAAAGGAAACATGGAGCTAATCTCTTTGTCTTTCAAGTATTTGACGGGTTATAAGGGAATTGTACTCTACATGTGAACTTTTGAAATATGATCTAAATAAAATAACAGAAATCTTTGGCGCATACGATTTTTTCTGCTCTATGCGATGGATTCTCATGATTGCGTCCTCTTCCATAGTCAGAGTCCACCATGAATCTAAATGTTTCAAGAAATCAAGAAGATATCATCAGCATCACCATTTCTTCATTATCAATAATAGTTTAACCGCAAGCTTTCATAGACATAGTACCGTTAAGAAGACGTTCAGACCAACTCCTCCAGCTTTTAGAGACATAAGCAGAAGCTATAGAAGCATAAAAATTGAAAACTTTTTAAGATCTCTGTTCCAATAAAAAGCATCTGAAGTTTTGTTAGAAACAATCCATCAACTTACTATTTTCTGTTTGGTTTCATTGAAATCATGTAAGACCTTTTCTCTTGCTTTCTGAGCCAGCATTCCATCAAACCTAAGAAACTCAATTTCTCTTCTTGTGCTAAGTAAACTCAATTCATGTGAAGCTCAGACAGAAGAAGTTGAGAATTCACTGTGATTGTATAAACGCTTACAAAGAGAAAAAAATTGAAAGCAAAAAGAGACTTCTCGAGAAGCTTGTTTGGTTCGCAAGAATTTGGTTACAAAGGGAGGGAGGTTGGACGGATGAGAAAGCGTTGGATGAATTTGTTTGAATGCCACCATTAAAGCCAATTAATTAATCGCCATAGTGGAGGCCAAGAGTAAAATCGACGGTTTCAGACGATAGCGACAGAAGAACAATGTGACGTAACAGAGTAAAACTCTAATAGAAAATGGGCCAGAGGACATTTTTTGGAATAGCCCAACAAACAAACAAAAATTAAGAGCTCAAATAGAAAAGAAAGAGGTTAAGAGCCCAAATAGAAAAAAAAGAAGCGAAATCGCTGAAAGCAAAATAAAAGAACACGTGTCCAAATTTAAAACACTCTCTGCTGAGGTGGCTTCATGAGGAGAGTTTCAAGTCTACTTTATTATTATACTAGTGATTTTCCGGCGCTACGCGCCGGGTCTGTATATTTTATTTTTACATGAATTTATAATTTATTATATGATCTTAGTAAAAAAAATATGTTAAAAATATGAAAATGAAAATATGTTAAAAGAAAATGATATTTTTCTAATATTTTTGATAGTGGTTAACGAACGTAGTATATTAATTTGTTTGAAATTGTTTAGTTCAAAGAGAAATAACATAAGTGACTATTACTAATTGATTTAATAAAAATAGAATAAAAAGCTGATAGTCGTAACAAAGTTAATTTAGTTAGAAATAAAGCAAAGTTGACATTTTATTTAGAGAACATACTTATATTATTAATTATTAGAATACTTATGACCTATTAAACGTGTACTAATATATGTAGTTCAAAGAATAGAAAGATAGAATAAGTTTCATATTTTATAAATTTTATAAAAAAATAAGAGTGAAGTATCAATTTTTGGTAAACTAATTGATGAGTATTAATATATACTTTTCAGATTACCACATTTATTTTTTAAATATGGAGGTGCGAGTTGTATGTGTTAGTTTAGTTTGAAGGCCTCTAAAAATATGTATTTTAAAATAAGAAACATAAATTTATTTTCTATATTAATTTTGTTATAATGGAAGATTATGTCCGTCTGTTAACGAAATTCTTGTTTGTCTACCCTTATTTGCAAATATCAATGAATCTTGATAAATTTAAATATATTTTTTTAGCTAAAAATATATAAATGTTTGGTAAACTCCTCTATTTAATGGACAAATTCTGTTTTAACCGGAGTGGAACATTTCACCAAATCTTCTTACCATTCCATCAAGCAACAACATATCAACCCCAACAGCTTGCCTCTTTCTTAACATTTCAGGCTTGCCAAAATTGTTATATCCTAGTCTTAACAACATCTCTATACCGGTTTATCTTTAACTCTGAACAATGAAACTGGGACTTCGACATGATCTGAAATAGAAAAAGTAAAGAAATTTTCACCCGAGCTCTCACACCGTCTATACATAGGCAATGAAGCTAAGGAAGCATGAATTAAATAAATATTCAATATGAGAGAGTGGGATAAGTGGGATTTCTGGATTCATGAACGGTTACGTCAATTGTGTTAAAGAAGAAGAATCGTAGATGTCCTATTCTCTATCGTCAACATCAAATTCTAAGAAACCCTGTGAAACAATGTTTTGAAATTTTATTCGGATACTAAACCAGACGATTTACCGGGTCGTTGGATCAAATGATCAACCGCTGATTAATATGAATTAAATTTATTATATAATAATATATTAGCAATAAAAATAAATATATAAAAACTAAAGTTAATATTTTAAAATATTTTTAAACATCAAAATAATATTTTTATAAAATACTACAATTCCATCAAATATTTTTTCTTTGGTTCTTAAATTTTGGATTTTTTACAAAACCTAAATCCGATTAATATGAATTAAATTTTACTGACAAAAAAATCTGATTTACATTGGGTCACCAAATCTACCGGTTCAACCGCGGATCCGGATCGGATTCAAAACACTGTTATAAACTCGTGGACATTTATGAAAGAAAGTTTAAAAATTCAATGCCTTTCACAATTAACATCAATTTAAACCCATTAAAAGAGAATGTCACATGGCATTCCCCCCCCCCCTCCCCCCAAGAGATAAAAAAGTCTACTTTATATATAAAGATATACTAGATTTTGACCCGCGCTTTCAAAGCGCGGGTTTATGTTTGATGAAAATTTTATATAATCACATTTATATAATCCGTTTTGTATATGCATTTATATAACCCGTCTCATATATGTGTTTTATATCCGGGTTTATGTTCGGTTAAAACTATATTGTACATGTATTTTTAGGTTTTTAATTTTGAATTAGATATTTTAAATATAAATCAATATAACAGTTTTATAGTTTTGATCGGTGTTTTGAAATCCGACTCGGACCTGCGGTTGAACGAATTACCGGTTTGTAACCCGGTATTTTTAATATTGTGATTTTTTCTAATGATAAAACAAATTCTGTGATCATAAGTTGGAAATTTGTTTAAATATATTTATATTTTTCAAAATCGTTCTAAATGATAATGATTGTTGTCAAAATTAATAATTTTAGAATTAAAAAACCGGTGGTTAATAACAGTATCAAACATGGAAATAATCGATGCAGTATCAAACAAAGAAATAATCGCAGGCCGAAATTAAATTAGGAAACTGATGATTAATGACAAACCAAAAAATAATTAAGAAGAAACTGGCGCAGAATGTCCAAAATACTATTAATGAATACAAATAAAAGGTTTTTCGGTAGGGATAAAAAGAGTAAAAATCGAAAACTAGGTGATAACCCACGCCCTGCGCGGAATGAATAGATTTTAAGAGATGATCAAATTGAATCAAATAGACATTATACATGTAAAATCATAAAAACAAATTACACTGTATGTGAAGTTTATTTTTAAACTTGTGTATTCGTTTTGAAAGTTTACTTGGAACATATATCGTGGAAGTGAATCAATAAGAGTAAGTGGATATTAATAAAAGATAAATTATGATTTAAAATAAAATAAAACATAGATATATAATATATAATTGTTTTCATTAAAAATCGTAAACTAAAGATGAAACAAAACATATGAAATAGACAAATAAAACCATGCAGAAACAAAATATAACAAAACATAATTTAATTAAAAATTGCTAAAAAGCTGTTGTCAATAGTGCCGTAAGAGAATGTAAAAGAAAAGTTAAACAAAAGCTTAGAACACCCATGTTTCAGTAAATGATCAAATTGTGAAACTAAATCTTTCTTAATAATTACATGTATTTTATCTCCATGAAAAATAAAATAAAAAAAAAACTATAGCATTAGCTGAAACACATAATAGTAGTTGAGAAAAAAATATAAAAACTAACAACAACTAATTTTGCATCTACGAAATCTATTTCAATGGTCTTTCCACCAGCAGCCGAGTATAACTTTCAAAGTTTAATGATTTTCACTTTAATCTACAACATTGATTTCTTTGACTTCAAGTGAGAGATGAAATTCGTAGCATTTTATTTTTCTAGTCTTAATCCTTGTAGGTTGTGAAACTGTAGAGTAAAGTTCACTTGATTTATATATAGTATACCCTACAGTTAGGGTTAGTTCCATTCAATTTCAAAACAAAACGAAAATTCTCTCTTAAATTTAATACTAACAATCCCTAACTTTTATTAAAAATTTTAAAAAATTTGGAAAGTCTTACAATTAAGGAAGAAACAAATAGAAAATAATATTGACTATGAGATTTGACAATATTAAAGAAGCGAAATTTTTTTATTGAATCATAATTTGGTCTATCAACATTTATGTTGATTGTTTAGTCAAAAAAAAATGGTGCTTGAGTTAAGGGATTCAAGAGATCTCGTCAAATATATCTTCTAATTTAGATTCTCAATATATTAAAAAAACTTACAAAAAATTTAGTATTGTATATTGTAGCTTCTTTTTTTAATATATATAAAGAAGTGGATCAATATACGGTATTTAACGTCATATATACTATAAGTTATTAATCAGATAAAAGTCATATATAATTTAATGAAATATAATATATAATGTTATTACGTATGATTTTTTCTATTTGACTTTTGTCATGGACAAAACCAAAAGTATTAATCGATTGTTTACAAAAAAAACATAACATTGAACAATATATTATGGTCATCGCCAATGAGACTTATGCAAGTTAATTTGGTCAATCCAAATTCTCAGACCATTAAACGAAATGAATTATTATGGAAACTACTTAACTTTGTGACTTTGTTATATATGGAAAACAATATCATAACATAAATGATTGATTGAAAAACTAATCATCTATTATTATGCTTAATGATTGTAGCAATTTATCATGTGTTATAACACAATTTGGACAGATTTGACAATGGCAAAACAATGTAATTTTTCTAGTAATGAAAGGGTTTCTACAAGAAGTGGGTAAGAGTGAATGTGAGAATGCCACCTAGGAAATTGCATTGTGTAAATAACACATCAACTTGAGGTTATTTTCTTTTAGTGCTCCTAAAATAATATATAGGGGATGTGCTTGTACTTTAATAGTATAGACTAGATTTTGACCCGCGCTTTCAAAGCGCGGGTTTATGTTTGGTGAAATAATCACATTTATATAATCCGTCTTGTATATGTATTTATATAATCCGTCTCATATATGTATTTTATATCCAGATTTATGTTCGGTAAAACTATATTATACATGTATTTTTAGGTTTTTAATTTTGAATTAGATATTTTAAATATAAATCAATATAACAGTTTTATAGTTTTGATCGGTGTTTTGAAATTCGACTGAGACCTGCGGTTGAACGGATTACCGGTTGATCAAAGATAAATTCAGTTCGGGTTTGAAAAAAAAACAAAATTTAAAAATCCAATAAAAACTACTAAAATCGAAATCTGGTTACCGGTTGATTCACTGGTTGAACCAATAAACAATTTTTATTTTTTATAAATAATTTTTGTTAGATAGTTTCGATTATATTTAGGAAAAAGCGGTTTAAAAGCAAACCATTATATAGTTTGAGAAAAAACGATGCAGTTTCAAACATGTCCGGTTGGAAAAATATTAAAATGATGCAGTATCAAACACGGAATCAGGGCTGGGCAAAAAAACCGAACCCGAAAATCCGAACCGAATCCGATCCGATAAAAATGAATCCGAACCGATCCGAACCCGACATAAATACCGAATGGATCTTGTTTTTTGGTATTTCGGGTTATGGGTATTATCCGAACCGAACCCGAATTTAAATGGATATCCGATAGAACCCGAAACATTCAAAACCCTAGAAAGGTCTTATACCAAATATGATCTCAATTCCTAATATGTGTTCAAAATACATTAAGATATATTGAACATCTAAAATATTTATGTATTACATAAATGTTGGTGGTTCTATTATATGAAGGTTGATGGTTAAAGGTGGCTGTTAAATTTTGAAATATTTAGATTTAGATTTTGTTTTCATTAAACAATGTTTCTTATTTCATGAGGTAGTGGTTTTCATTTTATGATTTTATTTATTTAGTTTTTTTTTTATCAATAAATATGTTTTTTTTTCGTTTAATTTTGAATGATCATGGTTGATGTTCGTTTCTTAATTTTAAATCGATTTTACTTATGTTTTAGTTACAAAGAGGTACAAATTAGGTATTTGAAACCAAAACAAACCAATTTTATTTAGGTTTTGGTTACAAAATAGGTACAAATCAGATATTTTTAAACCGAAAAACCGATTGGGACCCGAACCCGAAAGTACATTGGGTTGTACCGGTTCTTTGAAGATTTACTAACCCCGACCCGAATCCGATAGAACCCGAACCGGTACCGAACCGAACTTTCAAATAATCCGAATGGGACTGATTTTGATAAACCCGAAAAACCGAAACCCGATTGGATAAAACCGAAACCCGATTGGGACCCCGAATGCCCATGCCTACACGGAATAATCACATACCAAAATTGAATTAGGAAACCGGTGGTTAATGACAAACCAAAAACAATTAAAAAAGAAACCAATGCAGAATGTCCAAAATGTCATTAATGAATACAAAAGAAAGCCTCTTTAATAGGGGTAAACAGAGTAAAAATCCAAATTTGCTTGTACTTTAATAGTATAGATATATAGATTGATATATATCAAAAAATTCAAAGAAGACTAGTCAACGATTAGCACGTGCGTTTGAACTTCACACGTGCCGTGACGAGGTAGGGCCCACTGGCTCCGCTCCTCCTCCTTTGAATATTTGGGAAGATGAAATAGCCGTTCTAGGGTTTTACGAATCGGTGTGTCTTCTTCACCTACTTAACTCTCTCCCTCAACAATAGACTCTCACAGAGAGAGAAAAGGGATTTAGGGCTAACGATGGACGAGAACTTGCTAGACGACATAATAAGGAGGCTACTGGAAACGAATAACGGGAAGGCGGCGAAGCAGCAGGTAAAGCTACTTGAGGCGGAGATACGTCAGCTCTGCTATGCTTCCAAAGAGGTGTTTCTCAGCCAGCCTAATCTCCTCGAGCTCGAAGCTCCTATCAAGATTTGCGGTATAATTATCACTCAACAAAGATACATCCTTTCAATCTTCCACATGTTTATCTCTGCTTTCTTTTCCTCTTGTGTTGTGGGTTCTTGGTAGAATTGCATTTTCTTATGTAAAGTGTTTAACTTTGTCACTATGTTGTTGAGGAAAGCTATTAGGTTTACTTCAAGTAATGGCTTTAGCTGTGTAGTGAAGTTGTGACCTTTAACCTTTTGTGTCTCTGAGAAACCATGTTCTTTAGCTGTGATGACTAACCTGAAACTCCAATCTAGTCTATCATAATACTTGATTTAGATTCATTTGATGGTTACCTATACCTACATTTTCTCAGTGTGCTTGCTTGCTTGCATTAAACCCTCTTTCCTGCTACCATAATTGTGGGTTTTGCTTTGTAACTATGTTGTTTCGGGGAAGCTATTAGGTTTATTTTGAAAATGATTTGTGTATGGGTGTGTTGTTGTTACTTCAAGTTATGGTTTCTCCTGTGGAGTGAAGATGTGACCTTTAGCTCTGAAACCATGTATGATGCTTACCTATACCTACTTTTTCGCAGTGTGCTTGGTTGCTTGCATTAAACCCTCTTCCATGCTTCTGTAATTATTGACAATTTGAAGTTTATATGTTGATGATGATCAGGAGATGTTCACGGTCAGTTCCCAGACCTTTTGCGGTTGTTTGAGTACGGTGGCTATCCTCCAGCTGCCAACTACTTGTTCCTTGGGGACTATGTTGATCGTGGTAAGCAGAGCATTGAGACCATATGCCTTCTCCTTGCCTACAAGCTCAAATACAAGCTCAACTTCTTTCTTCTCAGAGGCAACCACGAGTCCGCTTCTATCAACCGTGTCTACGGATTCTACGACGAATGCAAAAGGAAATACAACGTGAGACTATGGAAGAGTTTCACCGACTGCTTCAACTGTCTCCCTGTTGCTGCGCTCATTGACGACAAGATCCTCTGTATGCACGGTGGACTCTCCCCTGATCTCAAGAGCTTGGATGATATCAGGCGGATTCCTCGTCCTATCGATGTTCCTGATCAGGGTGTTCTCTGTGATTTGTTGTGGGCTGATCCTGAAAAAGGAGTCAAAGGCTGGGGGGAGAATGAGAGAGGTGTCTCGTATACTTTTGGTGCCGACATAGTGGCTGAGTTTCTTCAAACTCATGACCTTGATCTTGTTTGCCGAGCTCATCAGGTAAAGCTAAAACCACACACTAGCAAGTGTATCTTTAGATGTCTTATTTAAGAACCAGGTTATTACATAGTTTTTCACTTAAACAATTTGTTGCTACTGATTTTGCAGGTTGTGGAAGATGGATATGAGTTCTTTGCAAATAGACAACTGGTGACGATATTCTCGGCGCCCAATTACTGTGGTGAGTTTGATAATGCTGGCGCAATGATGAGTGTTGATGATAGCTTGACATGTTCGTTCCAAATCATCAAGTCAACTGAGAAGAAAATAAGATTTGGATTCAACAACGTTTCTAGACCAGGAACCCCACCACATAAGGTGAAAATACTATCCCCTCATACTACTTACTAGCACATGATTTGTTAGGTATCTATCAGGTTGATATGTTATCTTCTTTTGCAGGGAGGAAGAGGTGGTTAAGACCTTTGTATCATTGGATGAATCAAGACAAGAATGAAGCTGTGGGTTCGATTCTTTTTAAGCTGTAGGTGATTTGAGGCTGCAGTTTGGTTTTGCTAATTTGTTTTTTTTTTCTTTTATTTGATGGAAGCAAAGTTTTATTATGTTTGATTGTTATGACATTTTTCAACTGAAGGAAGTTGGCTTTATACACCTAATTTAAGGTCACAATGCAAGAATGTCATGTGAAAAAAGAATCAGAAAAAGTACAAAACACACAACTTTAAAAAAATATCAGAACGTTTTCTCAGACCACAACGCAAGAATGAAGACAAACCCATGCAAAAACCGATGCAAACTATTAAGTTCAGATTTGTCAGAATTTTAGACAAGACCAGAAAAAGAGGATTTAAAGAGATGATCAATACTCCCACTTCTTGAGCTCCATGCCATCTGGTGGAGTGCTTTCCACTTTCTTAGTCCCAACCTCTTTCCAGTTTGTAGACAGCACCGTCCCATTCGACTCTGCCTGTAAAAACCAAAAAACCACCCAGAGAAAGTCTATCGTCAGTCAAAATAAGAGAGGATAAGTTGTTAGAACCAAAGGAGAGGTTGATGAGCTCACAAATGATTTGTTCATGGCTCGCCTCATGTCCTCATCAGCACTCTGGTATATATCGCTGAAAAACTTGTTCATAGCTGCATCTCCATCTAGCTTCTCATCCTTCTCCTGCACATTCAAAACCCGATAAGCAGACAGGAGTATAATGTAAAAAGAAAAGCCTCTGGCGGCTAAAAGAGGAACCTGTTTCTTCACTTCAGCTTCCAGCTTGTCCCAGTCTTTTCCAGGCTTAGAAGATGGGTACACGGGCCTTTGTGACACCGCTGCATATGAATACAGAATAACATGAGAATAGGATTCTTTAAGGTTCTACAATTGTGGTTTGGAATATATAAAATAAACATGGAAATAGAAAAAAAAAAAACCTGATGGAACATTGGGTTTAGGCAGAAGAGTTTGTCCTTTGCCATATTCAAGGGAGGCCCAAGTGATTATCTCTGCTTTTGCGAGACGGATCTCAACTTTGGTTGACAAAACTTCATATCTGCACTTGTCTGGTATTATCTATATAACAATCATGAAGAATGATTTAGTAAAAGCAGGTATAAAAACACACACAACTTGAATATATATACCTACCTTCCCAAACAATCTTGGCTGGAAGTGATACGCTTCTCCTCCAGAAACATCAATCACAACACTCAGCTGCAAAAACAAATCAGTACTTACAGTCAGAGTCAGAGTACAAAGCAAAGATAGGTTCAGTTAAAAGTCATGGATTCATCTGACTGCAGGATACTTACAATCTGGTCACCAAACTCAACATTCACGTTCTGCTTTGGTATTCCTTTAGCGAAAACTGTCACCACAATTTCTTCTGGCTTCTGGTAGAACTCGTGTCTGTTGAACCATCAAGTTTTAAGATACATAATGATTCAAGAAACTTAAACAAAAGGAAAGAAACAATTTTGGATAACTAGACTACCTGAACATAGGTTTGGCAGGTGGTGCAGGACTTGGAACAGGAGGAGTATCAGATGCGGTCGCTAGTGGTGTTGTAGAGCTTGAGGGCAAAGTCGGTGGCACTTGCTGAACCAAATCTTTCTCTTCTTCTGAACAGAGAAATAAAGAAGATTATGTTATAAATCAATACTAGGAACCGTTCAGCACATGTTCTCTTAAGCTAAGGAGAACCTGCAATGAGAAGGTTGCACTCATCTATCATCTTCTCAAACTTGGACTCGTTAGGTGCAACGGAAGCTCCCTTCTCTAGAGCTGCTTTAGCAGTAGTATACTCTTCTAGCTTCATACAAGCAGTGCTGCAAAATTACAGTAAATTATATGATATATATAATGTAAATACATAAGACTATAATTACAATCAAATTTTAAATATATCATCATAGTGTCGTTAAACTTAATACAGAGAGATGATGATGACAATCATACCCCTTTCTGAGATAAGCTTTAGCCAAAGTAGGCTCCAACTCGATGGCTTTGTTGGCATCTGCAACAGCTTCTGCTCGCACAAAAGACAAAAGTGTGAGCAAGAAGAAAGAATCTAACAAGTAGTTCACTTCTTTGCTAAGGAAGGAACACAAAACAAGATTAGCTGTTCCTAGTCTTTGTAATAAAGAAGTAATTCCAAAGTTCAAAGATTATAATTGTTAACCCTAAAAATAAACCTGGGTTCCACTATGAACAGATCGAATTACATAAAGACACGACCTTTAGGGGGTGTGAGGAAGAGATTAGTTATTACCGGTGAAGTTGTGGAGTTTGATGTTGGCCTGAGCACGATCGGCGAAGAAGGCGGCGCAATTAGGGTCCAAGTCAATGGCTTTGGAGTATAAGTCAACAGCCACATCGAAGTCGTCATCTAAGAAAGCCTCTTTAGCTTTTTCCGCTAGTTCCTTCGCCATTGAATCAAACTCTTTTTGGAGGAGGATTTGAATAAGACAAGATTAGATTAGATTAGACAGAAAGAGCCCTCTCGATTCTCAGACTTTGTTGTTTCTCAGCCTTATTAAAAAACCCCTTTTGTGAGTTATTAATACTCTGTTAGGTCTTTTATACCATCGTTTATGAGATTAAATCTTTAAACCAATATAATCTTATTATAGTTTCCTTTTTTTTTACATCTTCTATCTATCTATCCATACTATTATTTATGAAGTAATTTTGCTTATTTATCGTGTTCTTCATAATTTTAGATATTTATGTTTTCCATAATTTTAGGTAATTTACTTATTTATTTATGTTTTTAATAATTTTAATTTTGATTATTTGTCATATTCTCCGTATGGAGTGATTTTGCTTATTTATCATGTTCTTCATAATTTTAGATATTTATGTTTTCCATAATTTTAGGTAATTCACTTATTTATTTATGTTTTTAATAATTTTAATTTTGATTATTTGTCATATTCTCCATAATTTAGGTTATTTATGTATTTATTTGTCATGTTATTAATAACTTTAATTGGTAATTTTATTTATTTTGTCGTATTTTTGAATAATTTTATGTGAAAATTTTAGTTTTGCTTACTTGTCATATTTTCCATGATTTTAAGATATTTTACTTATTTGTCATGTTTTACTATTTTAAAAAGCTTATTTGTTATATTCCATTATTTAGGTTGAGTAATTAATTTCAATACATAAATTTTTGAATTGTTAGTTTTTAAATATTTTAGTGATTATTTAAACAATATTTTAATTATATTCAAAGATAATTATTATTAAAGAGTATTATAAATTTTTAGAAATAGTTTAATAGTTTTGTTAAGATGTTTACTTTAAAAATATTAAATCGTTTAATATTTTTTGTTTTTTTTATTTTTAAAAGAAAGATTACTTCACTTTTATGCCACCAAATTATCTCACCAATCAAAAAAATAGTTATATCATCGATTCATTCACATGAGACATTGCTTTTATGAATTTGAATTGAAGGGTAATGAAGTAAAATATACAATTTTTTGCCGTTAAAAAATTTTAAAAAAATCATCTAGCTTTTACTAGACATATATAATTTATTAATTTTAGTTTATAAAGTTTTAGTTAAATAGAAGTATGTTTTTCATTATTATATATTTTGTTAATATGTATCACTATAAGCTTAGATGAAAAAGAAATTCATATAAAATGCAATTAAGACTTTGATAAAGAAGAGTTTGATTTTATGTTTCAATGATAATTGCTAATATTTTATTTTGTAGATTTATCTTTTATGTTAATTTAAAGTGTTACTAAAACTTCATTAGATTATTATGATGATGGTATGTTTTACATGTGCAATAACAAAAATTATATCTTCTGATTAATTTAATATTTGAAACTAATTAAATAATTTAGATTGATTTTTTAAAAAAAATTGTTAAAATTTAAATTAGTTAGATATATATATTAGTCCGCACAAGTTTGCGGACCACCATCTAGTCAAATATTATTATAGTTTGGTTTGAACTTGCTAATTGACCCGATATGATTGCGTTTCATGTCAATAAAAATTACTGTGATATGATATATGTTATAATTTTATTTAAATTACCTAAAATAAATGATTGATAGTATTTTTTTTTCTTTTGAATTATAATCAAAAAAGATTGTAAGAATTTGATAATAGTATTTTTTTTTCTTTCTAAAAAAATTGATGATAATAAAATATTATAAATTATTGAATTTATAAAACTGATTTTTCATTTTTAACTTTTTTAAATGAACATGATATAAATTTTATAATTAAAAAGAATTCTGAAAATAGTAATGATATTAACAAAAACGAATTGTAAAGTTCCCAACTTTTAAAACTATATAATATTTGATAATAATTTTATTTCTCTCAAATGATAAAAAAAAGATAATTGTAAAATAGTATGTAATAATAAATTTCTTTTTCTAATACTAAGTAAACTAACTTCTTTATTTTTGTGACTATGTATCAATTTTATTTGATGCTGGCTTTACGATTAATTTCCCAAAATCACATACAGCACATCATGTTATTTTATTACTTATATATTTGGTTTTGTTGAAATGACAAAATGAACTCTCTGTGATTTTCTTTAACAAAAAAAAAACTTTCTGTGGCTTTCTGCCTTATATGGGTGACTGAGATGGTCATGCTATAATATGATACTAGATTTTGATCTACGTTTTAAAAACCAGGATATTGTACATTGTAAAAAAAATTATTTTTTTTCAAATACTTTGTTAAGAATGATAAAATGGTAGATCCACCTTATTTAAATACGTCTCATTTTTCAAATACATCATGTCGAGACAGTTTGACCTCATTTACATTTAAGTTCTCAATAATTTTATCCATTTAAATTCATGTAATTGTATTGATATTTTTAGACCAGTTTGAAATATATTTGTAATTTTTTTTAAAGTTGTGTAATTCATTTCTAAAATTTGACAACACTGTTTAGACTTATTATTTTGAATATAGAAAATTAAATCAATGTAATTCATGTATAAAAACTTAGTATATACGGTTGTCATGTGTAGTGTGTTCAAAATAGTATAAATTTAGTTAAAAACCATAAAAAAAATTCGTTAAAAAACTGATACACGTTGAAATTTACATTGTGAAAGTAAATCGCCTCTACATAGATCAAACAAAATCAAATAACTATACAATATAATTTCTAACCTAAATGAATTTAAAATTAGACATGATTATATATATATATATATACACGCTATTTATAAAATTGTTTTTGTTAAGTATTAAATAATTGAAATATTGCAATCTTTTAAATAAGCAAAATATTATGTAATTTAATGTAATAACTACGATTATAAGGAAACTCATATTTATCATGTCTTGTAAATATGATAAAACTTTAAGGGCATAATCTTAAATTTTTAAAATAGAATTCTGTTTTAATGGTATATTAGTAGATTTTGATCCGCTCTTTCAAAGCGTGAAAATTTTTCTTTTAAATTTTTATTTTTTTGGACTAACTTTTTGGAATTTTTTAAAATTTCTATTATTTAATGTAACTGATAAAATTATATGTATAGAGTGTGCATATAAATTGGATATATTTCTTCATTATAAATTGGGCTTTACTAATCTATTTTGAATTGGCTTATCTATAATATTTTTTCTCATCTAGTGGTTAATATTCGGACTTTTTAGTAATATTTGATCACTTAATACCAATCGATTTTAAAGGCCCAGCCCACAGTCACATTAATGTCTACCGACGACATTCAATTTGTTTATTCCAAAAACTGCATCGAGAAAAAAAAACTATCTCCCTCTGCAAAACCAAAAAGACATGGAGTTACAAATCTTTTTTATATTATATAGATTCTGTAGTTCTAGAATTACAAATCTCGAACATCAATAAGTATATACTATTTTTTTTCAGAAATGTTTGCATGTCAAATCTGAAGCCATCTGTGATTTCAACGATGAGGCCGAGATGGTTTTCGACTTTACCTGCTCCAATCTATTCAACGGAATAGTAAAAGGCAGAAAAAGATAACAAAAGGTTAAATCTAATTTGATGTCTTTTTCTTTCTTTTTCTTTGATAACTAATTAACAGCTAATCCGATTTTTTGTTTGATTGGATTGAGTAATGGCTCATGGTTTGTTGATCGATAAGCTCCTATTGCAGGTCTAACATGGAAATTCCGGATGTTGCGCCATACTCCAACCGAAGGAAGCCCCCCTTTACTCTCAATGTAAGTCTGTTTGCATGTTGTGTGAAACTTATCACCCCTGTAAAAAACAGATTGAAAATATTAAGAACACAATCACATAAAATATAAACATCATATATATATATATATATATTCAAAACCATAAATAGGCACTTAAGGTTGCTTACATTCTCATCAGCCAAGATGAATTCCATGGTTTCACCTTGAATGTTTTGGACCCAAGAATGTAGAACCTTCACATGAACTAATTTACTAGTGTGCCGGGGTCTCAAGTCTTGAATGGTCAATTTTCTATTAGAAGCACTCAATGTTCGGATTTGCTTTTGTGTAGCCATTTCTTTGTTTGACGGTGTGGGTTAGATTAGGAAGAGGTGATTGCTATTTATAATAGGAAGAGGTCGAAGGGATAGGTGTTTAGGTTTTCCGTGTAACTTGTTGCATAATCGTAGATCGTATCTCCCGAGATTTTATGGGTTTTGATTTGATATCAGTAATTGATAATATTAGGAAGGTTCAATTAACATTTCGAAATCCCAATATATTCTGTTAGTATTGCACAAGAAATATGAGTAGATGTAATTCTTTGAAGTGTGATTTTAGGAAAATCGTATAATCTTCTTTCTCTGTATTTTGGGTAACATTTAATATAGTTATAAAATAGTGAAGCTTTGCCATATATAATTTAACTTTTGAATTTATAATAGGAGAGGATATACAGAATAGGTTAAAGAATATACTTGGAATAGATTTGGTATCTAAGCGTTATAATTAAATACTAATTATAATTAAACTAAACAGGAAGAAAAGGCATTAGCACTCCAAAGTAATTACCTGTTTTGATTTCGAAAATTAGGGGTGAGTTGAAAAATTATAGTACTAATAGATATGGTATCCAAACTATACATAAAATTTTGGGTAATTGCATCAGATAACTATAAAAAAAAATTATATTAGGTATATAGAAAAGTACTGTGCATTTTTTCTAAACCCCCGAAATGCCCCTATTGTTAAACCTACTCCAGATCTTACGCTTCTCCTTGGTTAACTGCACGACATAAATTTTGACAACACGGCAACGTCATCGGTGACATGGGATGCACCACCGGCGGGTCACCACTGAAGGTCGTGTGAATCGGTGACGGTGGCGTCGCTCCGTTCCTCGTCTCTCCTCCATGTCTCCATTCAGCTCCGCTAAACAACACCAACAAGAGCAACGATGGCTCCATGGACATCAGCTACGATAGCTACGGTGATGATCGGTGAAGAACAAGCCTCCGGTGGCGGCTAGCGATGGTGTTCATATCGTTGGATATTGACTGGTTCCGATCTACCAAAACCTTCCTAATCACATCGCATTAGTCAATTATTTATTTATTAAGGTTCCGTTGCCATTTTAGATGTCTCTTCAAATCATTTAGGACTTATGAGAAAATTTTGGAGTTCTGGATCACATGTTGATGGCGTTTGAATAGTTTTCACAAAACGAGAACCTGTTAGAGATGGTTAAGTTTGGTTTAGTGAAGGTTATAATAAATGGCTAATCAAATGATCGATTAAAACAAAAACTGACAAATATTAAGCCGATTATAAATGAAGGATTTTACTTTTTCTCTGATGCCATTTCAGATTTTAGGGTTGCAAAGACTGAACAATTGTTTTGAGTACAAAAGATCTAAAACATAAACCATAAAAACAGAGTAGAGAAAAGATGGAAATTGATCGTGAAAGAGTAGAGAAGATGGGGACAGTTGAGTAATTTTGCCTATCTTTCTCTCTCTAACTACCTAAATATCTTTTGTTTTGCATGATATATGCTAATAAACTTATGTTTTATGTATTTCCAGCCAAATTGGCCAATTTTTTTTGGTTCATTAAAAATAAATAGATTTGGTGTGTGTGATTTGTTAAAAAAAGGTTCAGAGGATGGAGGCGACGGGTGAATACGCGACGGCTAAGATAGCGGTGTGGTGGGACATGAAGGACTGTCCGATTCCGGAGGATTATGAGGCTGGTCAGGTCCGATCGAGTTTAGAAGCAGCCTTCAAGGAACAAGGCTACTCTGGCCCTGTCTCCATCACTGCCTATGGCGACCAAACACAAACCCCTGATCACATACTGAAAGGGCTCTCATCCACTGGAGTCTCTGTAGCACATACCAAATCCGAGAGCACATGTCACTTCATGTATGAGGATTTGGTGAAATGGCGTCGTCTGAATCCTCCTCCTGCTACAAATACAATGATGATCATATCAGATGAGGTGGGAGATAAATTCACCTGGGATCTGGTCCGGCTACAGCAACGGACGCTGTACAAGCTTTTTCTGGCTTATTCAGTTAAGCCAGAATATATGGTTCTCTCCGTTAGTGAACAGTGGTGCTGGAAAAAATTACTAAGCAGCTCACCACCTGCTGCTGCTGGTGTTCAGCAGGGTGGTGCCAAGTTTTATTGTAAATCGTGCAGTTACGATAGTGGATACCTGAAGAAATTCAAGAAGCATCTCTCGAGTTACAGTCATGCACGGGAAGAGTTTGTGAACCCTACGGACCACAAACTCGTACGTTACACGGAGGATTGGGGAAGAAACTACAAGGCGACGCCTGAATTTGCCACAGCTAAAATACATGTGTGGTGGGACTTGTCTGGCTGTCCGATACCTGAAGGTTATGATGCTCGTCAGGTCCGTCCGAGTATAGAAGCGGCAGTCAAGGAACTTGGCTACTATGGTCCTGTCTCCATCACTGCCTATCGCGACCATAAACATACCCCCCTACAAGCTCTCTCTTCCACTGGTGTCGATGTCGCACATACCGTTAGCGATGTCACTTACTCGCTAATGTTTAACGATATGTTGGAATGGCATCGTAACAATCCTCCTCAAACAGCTGCTCTAATCATGGTCATATCGGATAATGTGGAGATCATGGCACGTCGTCTTGTCAAGCTACTACAAGAGAATAATTACAACTTTTTTCTGGCTTATTCGTTTAGGCCTTACAAAATGTCATACCTACTCACTTCTGCTGAGTGGCTCTGGGAAAGCATACTTTCAGGGGAAGAAAGACTACTTCAGAACTGCAGCAGCAGCAGTGGAAGTGGGGACGGTCAATCTACCTCAAGGTTCTATTGCAGATTGTGTGTCGGCTTTATTACCATAAGCATTGATAAGTTCAGGGCTCATCTAAGTAATGAAGAACATGCACAAGAAGAAAATGAAATTCGTGAGCATGGGGAATATCATTTTGTGAACGAGAGGCTGTGTCAATTAGCTGAGTACGATGGAGATCATTTGCCTAGGCAAGTTCTTTTCTTTCTTAATTAATAATTATACGAGATTGAAGAGAAAAAGTAGCATGTGTTCAAGTTTCCAAATACTCAAAATTGTGTCATAAATTGTAGGGCAACCATATGAAGAAAGCTACCCGGCCGGGTTTTGGACTTTTCTTACTAAAGGACGTTAATCTCAAACCTAGTGTGGTGAACTTGTTACTAAGTTATCAAGCTCTTGCTTTTCGTTATATTTTAATTTGAAGTATTTATTTTCATTTTACTTTTGTGTCATGTAAACCGAAATTTTTTAGATATCCTAACGTTTGCCAAAAAAAATAAAAAAAAATAAATTGTTATTAGATTTTTAAATAAATATTGTTATAAAAATTGAAATATACCATAGTAAATTGTGGTCAAATATATTTTAATATTTTTGGTTGATTAAAGTGTCCGCCATTATATATTGTATTTTTCAAAGAAATCAAAATATATGTATGTGTCATGTATCATCTAAATAAGCTTATTATGAACTTGAGAAAAAAAAAAGCTTATTATGAACATTGATTTACATTTCTGTTTATATGTATGTTATATTCATCTTGGTTAGTGTTTTCATTTCAGGGTAGTGGATTTGACAAAAGAAAAATAAGATGATTCGATGGGCTGAAGATTAATTTCTGTTTGGATTTTAAAAAGGGCTGGACTTAATAGGCAATGGGCTTAAATAGATTTGCTAGGCTGTAAAATTCGAAGAGTTCTGATTGGTCTAAAATAATTGGCAAAAAATATTTTCCTAAAAATAGAAAAGGATAATTGGCAAAAAATATTTTTCCTAAAAATAGAAAAGGCAATGGCAGAGATATGTAATTAACTTGAAAATTCAGGCGCAGAATCATATGAGGGATTTTACTTTAATAGTATAGACTAGATTTTCACCCGCGCTTTCAAAACGCGGAACTTTTTCAATCTGAAAATTTAATTTAAAATTTTCTATAAATAACCTATTGTTTTAAATATTATAGTATATATATATATATATATATATATATATATATGGGTTACTATTTTGGCTTTTTAATTGTACAATAAATTATTTTAATTATATCTCCAAATTTGATTAGTTAATTAATTGATTGATGGTAACAATCATTTTTGTTTTCTGAATATTTTATATATACATATGTGTTTATTACCTTCTAGCTATTTATCATCATTTAATTTATATCAGTATTGGCTTCTAGCTATTAATTCGTTATTGTTTGTTACTATTTTTCGATGCCTATATCAGTATAATTTTTTAAAAGGTTTTATAACAATATAGTGTATGTTTTTTTTCCTTTTTATTCAAATATTTTATAAATGATTAATACATGATTTCTTAAACCTGAAATTTAAAATTTTTTTGTCATAACACCAACAGACTCATATTAACTCTGTAAACCAAACGGATAACTCCGCATCCATATGAACAACGAAAGACGGTTGATTTCTGACACTACATGCGAAATTAAAGATTTAGAAAGTTATATTCATCTCATTTGGGACCTGCTCAACTTAAACCTGAGATTGTTTGAACTTTTTAATTTTTAAAATTCAATAAAGTTGCTCATTAAACCCGTAAAATTATGTTATAAGCATGTAAAATATTTTCAGTAAAATTTAAAATTAATTTTCAATTTTGAAATTAAATTGGAAGTATATTTTTATTAAAAATGTTTAACTTATATATTTTTAAATAAAGTTTATGAAAATTTTGACATTTGTTTTAAAAATGTTTATCATACCTATTTTATTTTATTTTATATAGTATCACATTAATACTACGGTAAATTAAGTATTTTGTATCATTCTACTAATCATAAGACATAATATTCAAATTATATAGGTTTTAATCGTAGGAATTTTAACCAATGTTTTTTAGTCGATGCAATTTTTTTTATCATAATAGTTGTTAAAAATGGAGGCTATGATATCATGATAAACAATATAATGTTACCATTAAAACTTTATTAATTTATTAATAAATTCTAAAATATATTAAAGATTGATATTTTTTATTTATGATCATTTAAAAAATTTGCATATATTGTTTGTCACCATGTTCACGAAATAAGTACTTATAATATATTTTAAATATATTAAGATTTAAAATTTAATTATCTTCACGTATAAGTAGATAACTGATAATATTTTCATTAACCAAGTAATGAATCTCGAAAATATTACTTAAAACTTAAAAAGTATATTTTGGAAAGTGAGTAAGATAATATATTTATAATATTAGCATACTATTATTTTTGTTCCCCTTCTACCAATCATAAGATAAAAGATTCAAATCATATAGCTTTATATTAACAGGATTTAGTTAATAAATATATGTGCTATGTACCACGTAACCTATTTACATAGGTTATAGGTATATATGTGATGTCATAGCTACAGATGATACCTTTCAAGAAGCAATGGTGAAGCTCAGAAGTATATACTGCCTCCCACCTACAGGTGTCTCCCACAGCATCCTCCCTTGGATCGTTTGGTCAATTTGGCTAGCACGGAACTCACTGGTCTTCGACGCCCGATCGTCTTCAGCTGAAGAGGTCGCAACAAGGGCTTTATGGCTGGCCAGAGAGTGGACTTCAGCGCAGGGATCTCCTCTCCAACAACAGCAGCAACACGGAAGAACGCCGAGAATCAAGCAGAGCCCTTCGATCCTAGAAGGAGAAACGCTCTGCCGAACAGATGCGGCGTGGAACAAACAGCAAAAGCGAGCAGGCCTCGCTTGGATCTTCACGGGAAACGGTTTTCCTTCGGCGAAGGAAGGATCAACGACTCAGGAACACGTCGATTCACCGCTGGTAGCAGAAGCGCTCGCGATGCGTCTAGCCCTAATCAAGGCAGCGACCCTGGAGATAACCTCTCTCAGGATGTCCTCTGACAATCTAACGCTCATCAGAGCAATATCCAATGGCATGCAGGTCAAGGAAATACATGGAATCGTCTGCGATATCCAAGCTATCTCCTCTGCTTTCGCCAATATCAAGTTCTCTCACATCTCTCGCGACTTCAACAGAGAAGCTGATGCGTCAGCCAAACTCTTTCTACTTTCTGTTTCTGCTTTGGGCCCCTAATGGGCTGATTTGAACCTTGTAGACTCTCTTCTTAATCAATATTTGGTGCACAAAAAAAAAGTATATATTTGATGGTTAATGGTTAAAGTGGACAACTTATATTCATGCAAGCAACATGGATCTTTAGACTTATATCTGTAGATTAGTGGTCAATGGTGGAGGACTTATAAGTAACACTAGTTTAAGATATGCGCCTTACGCGGAATAAATATTTTATATACATATAGTTTTTACTATTTTTTTTATGTTTTCTACATATTATAAAACAAATTAATAATATATATTTGATAATTAAAAATTATTAAGTGTTACGTATATATTTGACCTGAAACAAATACATACATTAAAGAAATTATTTTTGTTTACATACAATTATTTTAGGTAAAAGAAATTAAAAAAAAAATATTTTGTATTGAATGTAATTAAACTTAAATAATATTAACATTTACATATAATATATTTTTAATATGATTAGTTATTAAATGAAAATTCCTAATCATAAGATTTTATGTTCATTTCTATTTCTTAACAAAACTTTTAAACCACTAATAATAAAAAAATTAGTGTGGAAGTTTAAATATTTATAATAATTTATAATGTTTCTTTAAAATTCAATGCAAATTTTGAAATTAAAATATTAAGTTCTCAATACTTGTTTGATTCAAAATTTTAAATTAAAATATTTCTGTATTTTTATATGGTATATAGTTTAATATATATATTAATCTGAATATCTATTATTCCTATTAAATATAATTTTTACTCATATGCTTTTATGATCACTTGTATTTTATTATAACAAAAATTTAAATAATTGATCACAAAAACTTTCAACGTGAGACTCTTTACAGTTTTCGTAGTTTATAGTCGTTTTCAAAAAATTTAAATATAACATATATGAAAAAATCTAAGTTTTTATTATATGACTAACATTATTATTTAATTTATATTAATAATATAAAATTAAAAAATAATGGAGGATGTAAAAATTGTTATCAAATTTTTATTATTAAAATCATTAATTGTCAAATATATGTTCTATTCACTTTTGGTAATTCCGTAGCTTTTATTTAAGGAAATAATGAAAAATATTAATTAGATTGTTAATTAATGTTATGGTTAGTTTAATGAGAAGTATATAATATATGTTTAATGGAGTAACATATTTCCTAGAGAATTTGAGAAGCATTCTAGTGATGACACATGTCATAGCTAAAATATTGTAATGTTTCTCTTTTAATATATAGGGATTGATTTTCTGGTCGATTTATATAGGTTTGTATTTGATGATTAATGATTCATACAACTTCTATACTCAGGGCAGTATCATTATATTGTGGTAAAAATATAATTATGTTCTTAAAAATGATAATTAATAGTATGATTTAAATGAAAAGAATGTAAATATAGATAGTGGATCCTATAAATATTGTCATTTAATTATATTTTTAATGAATATGTTAAGTAAAAGAGATAATGGCTTGTAAATAAAACCAAAAGTAAAAGCAAAATCCTATTAGAGATTTTGCTTTAATAGTATAAGATAGATTGTATGTATTTCTTTTGATCACGAGATGTGATTGATCAATGTAAGTATGATGAAATTTAAAAGCAATTTTTGAAAAAATTTCCACTGCAAGGTTTTTGCATGATTTTTTCAGACAATTAATCATAATTCGGTGCAGCTTTATTTGACCTTTATTTTTTCACGTTTAACAACATAAAAGTATATTGGTAAAATATACCTATATATAAATACCGCTACATCAAGAACCACTTATTTGAAGTGGAAAAGAAATTAAGACCAAATATGAGTGTGAGTTTTGATCTCAACGATCTGGATGAGCTGACATTAAATGCCAAGCAAATACAAGACAATCTATTAGAGGAGATACTCACGATTAATACCAACACAGAGTACCTCCGACAGTTTCTCCATGGAAGCTCTGATAAAGAGCTATTCAAGAAGAATGTACCAGTTGTGATGTATGAAGATGTTAAGCCTTATATCGAACGTGTCGCGAATGGGGAGCCTTCAGGTGTCATTTCCGGAAAAGCTGTCACTCAATTTCTCTTGAGGTAATTCTTGTCCAATTTTTGAAACAATTTTATCATATATTAAAAAAAAAATTGAAAAAATCATATATTAATATGATTTTTGGTGTACATAGCTCTGGGACTTCTGGAGGAAAACAAAAGATCTTCCCTGTTAATAAGAAGTTTTTTGAGGACATGGCATTCATCACTGCTCAATCTTCGTCCATAATATCCAAGTAAATCTTCAAATTTTCTCCATTTTTTATTTGCAACTTTGAACACGAATACCCATCAGATCTCTTTGTTTTGGGTAACTAGGCATATCGAGGGTGTCAAACAAGGAAAGACGATGACGTTTTATTTCGCTAGAGTGCCATCTTCAACCCCCTCTGGCTTGCCAGTTTCTTTCGTGAGGGGAAGCTATTTAACGAGTGAATCTTTCAAGAACGAGTCATCATATCGCTATACAAGTCCTAATGAAGTGATGTTGTGCTCAGACAATAAACAGGCTATGCACTGCCATCTTCTTTGTGGTCTTATTCAGAGAGACGAAGTTGTGAGTCTGGCTGCTCCCTTTGCCTGTAGTTTAGTTGGAGCAATCACTGTTCTCGAAAATAACTGGAAAGAATTGTGTAGTAACATTCGATCTGGCCATGTTAGCGAGTGGATCACTGATTTTGCTTGCAGAGAAGTTGTGACTAACATCTTGGGAGGACCTAATTCCGAATTAGCAGATAGAATTGAAGAAGAATGCCAGAAAGAATCTTGGAAAGGTATAATCACACGTCTTTGGCCCAAAACGAAATTCATTCAAAGTGTTATTACAGGACAAAACGCACAATTCATTCCAATGTTGGAGTTTTACTCCAACAAACTGCCTTTGATATCCCCCATTTACGCGTCTTCTGAGACAATGTTTGGAGTAAATGTGAATCCCTTATGCAAGCCACAAGATATATCCTACACTTTTATGCCTAATATGTCTTACTTTGAGTTCCTACGCGCTGGCGACAACGGTAACGAGGGTGACATTGTTGATCTTGTGGATGTTCAGATTGGGTGCTACTATGAGCCCTTGGTCACAAATTATTTCGGTGAGTTATATGTATATACAATACATGATATCCATATATATAGTATATTTTCTAAACTAGTAATTTAATTCATTTTCATTGTTGTTTTATTAGGTTTACACAGATATAGAATGGGGGATATTCTACAAGTGTCTGGATTCCACAATAATGCACCTCAATTAGATTTGTACGCAGAAAAAGTGTGGTTCTAAGCATCAACGTGGAGGTAACAACTGAAGAAGACATTTTGAAGGCACTGAATCATGCGACAGACCACCTTATTAAAACTTCAGATTTAATATTGATGGGATTCACATGTTATGCTGATATCGCCAGTCTTCCAGGTCACTACGTTTTCTACTGGGAACTCAAAGCCAAAAAAGTTGATGACATTGTTAAACTCGATAACAAGGTAATGGTGGAATGTTGTTGTGTAATGGAGGAATCATTAAATTTTCTTTATCGAAAGGTAAGGACAAACGAGGGGTCTATTGGACCTCTAGAGATAAGGGTGGTGCAACAAGGAACTTTTGATTCTCTTATGAAGCTGTTTATCTCTCGAGGTGCTTCTGCATCTCAATACAAGCCACCTATTTGCATCAACTCTTCTGAAGCTTTAGAACTTCTTGAAAATAGTGTTATTGCTCGCTTTTTCAGTGACAAGTTCCCACCACCGTGATCACACAATTGAAGAATAGGGACCAAAATATCCCGTGAGATTGGTTTTATGTTTATAGCTGAATTTGTAATTTGTTTGTACTATTGTGTGGTTGTTCAAAAAAAAAAAAGTTTGTACTATTGTGTGATTTGTGTATTTCCTTAAATTATATATAAAAATATTGATATTAACCCTAAACATTAAATCATAAATCTTAAATCCTAAATTCTAGATCCTAATTCTAAACACTAACTAGAAATTGAAATTGAAAGCTTCAATTTGATAACCAAATTTTCAATTTTTTTTTGTACGGTGGAGAAAAAGAAGCCATAGAAGACATTGACAAAACAAATGTTAGACACGTTTTTTTTTCACGTTTACCTCTTTTTTCTTTTTAGTTTTGTTTATTTTTTAATAATTGTATACGTGATGTTTTGATTGGTACGAAGAGTTGAGGTGAATTTGAGAATTTAGGGTCTCTTATATTTAACTGAAAATATGCTCAGAGAGCATTTACAATACGCTCAGTCAGTCAGTTGCGACTTTTCTATCCAAACTCAATTTATGGCAGTGTCCTCGTTAAAATTGTTTTGCAAAAAATCCCCATCAAATACAAACCACTGCAATGATCCAATGAAATTCATATTAGAACAGAAAACATGATATCTTTCATTTCCTATCGTTTGGTAAACGTCGTTTTCTGTCGTTGGTAATTGGTAAGACATCGTTTTCTGTTGTCGTGCATTTTAATACTGTGTCAGTTTTGATAAAGTGTCAATTTTAAGACTAACTAAAATTTATTTCAATTAAACTAGAAGTTTTAATGCACCATGCGTATAACTAATAATTTTAAATATAAATATCTTAATTTAAAAATAATATTTAGTATACATTTGAACATTTAATATTTTATATTTTATATTATCGATGTGCAAAAATAAAATAATAAATGTAATTTTATGTAGTTTTGTTTATTTTGATTTGGTTTAGTTATTTTTTATTTTATTTTATTTAAATTCCAATAGAATTAAAATTTAATTTGCTAAGAATAAATTGTATGTACAGGATAATGATTATTTATTTAAACTAGATTCTTGAACCGCGCTATGCGCAGTTTGTATTTTTGTAATTATATTTTTGAATTTATTTTTTATATTAATTAAAAAAATAAGTTTTTTTTACTTTTTTTCATTTTCTCTTTACCCATCAAAATTTACTCTGTTTCACAATAATCATGTTTTAAAAAAAAAAGTTTAAAATTTATTATATTTTTTTATTAGGTAACAATGATAATTTGTAAATTTGAAAAGACATAATTTAACTTACTATTGACTGAATAATAAATGTTTTATAATTTAACTTACTATTGAGTGAATAATAAATGTTTTATTTATAATGAGATCATGTGAATGGAATAAATGTTGAATGCATGACTAAAAACCTTTTTTTGAGCATATTGATATAAAACCTTTGACATCAACATGTTATGTGAGAATTGTATTTTCATATTTATAATTAAATATTTTATTATCTTTAACACGAATTTATAAAAAAAAATATTGTAATGTATCCATTATTTTTTTATCATATATTTGTTTATTGTCTTATTATTTTATAGATTTTTGAATTATGCGTGTATTTAAAACCTACATTTAAGTTATGTTCATCAGCTTTGTTTCTAATTTTAAGTGGTCCAATGGGAGTTTCTTAGTTAAAGGTTCTTAAAAAAGTTCAAAATTAATTACAAGTAAAAATGCACAATGAAACTCAATATACATCACACTTGAATCTTTACTTCAACCTATGTCAGAAGGACCGAACATAACAACACTTTATAAGATGTTCGTAGTATTATTAACAACACAGAGATTGTGTTTCTCTACTCCAAGCTTTGCTTCAAAGAAGAGAACCAAAAAAAAAAAAATTACCACCAGAAGTTACCTTCGTACACTATGAATGCAGCTTCGTATACCCGTGGTTGGCGTTCGGGACGTGATCCTTTGGGAGCTGCCTTGTTACTGTCAAAAGCCGTCCGTTCAGATCCTGAAAAAAAAAACATGAATAAGATCATCACAGATGCTCAACAATGTTCTCACAAACAGAAAAATCAGAAGTTAACAGAGAAAACCCTCAACTTAACTCAGTTGCCAAAAATGTCTCAGAAACAACAGTTCAATACAAAACGTTCTTTCTAAGAGAAGAAAGATCAAGACTTTGGTTGGATTAAGAACAGATAATGCACCTTCTGAGCCAGGACCAAAGGAACAACATCCCTCCACCAATACATGCCAATAGTTCAGAAATGATTGATACACATATATGAACTTACATAACGATTGAACTTCTCAACAGCTGTTTCATTGTCACAAAACCAAACCCACGACTCTGGTTGGTTTCCCTGTTGTATATAACCTTCAACCAGGAGAATTCGAAGAACCAGTTAGTATTAGCAAACGCTATCTCTTTCACTAAACAACTGTAAGAATAACATCAACTATATAAATATACTCAAGTATGATAATTCCATCTTGTTCTGTAAGTCGACATATATCAGTTCAATCCACACGATTCTGAACACTGCAAATAACTTGATCAGAACCAGAGATGCTCCAAACATTTAAAAGTCAAGATATCCATTAGACTCACAAAGGATGCAAATTGCAATGCACAGAACATACATGAACTTAAGCAATGCATGATGAACAGTACCGGCTTGCTCAAAGAGCATAGCCAAGGCCTGGCTCTCAACGTCATAAGCCAAGTTTCCAACGAAGAGCTTCGCTTCTTCCGGTGGCTCCGGAAGTCTCCTCCTCCTCCTCCTTCGCTCACGTCTCCTTCCTCTTCTTCTGGTTTCTACCAAGACATGGATGATGATGATGATGATTCCAAGCATTTTACTCAAAGGTCTTTCCTTTTGACTCGTAACGATTCACAGAGCCTAAATCCAATCCAAAAGTTTCAATCTTTTTTTTTTGTTTCAAGTGAAATTGAAATTACAGAAATGTGAAATTGAAAAACCGAACCTGAAACAGAAGGAGACATTGAGTTGTGTTTTTTTGTCGGAGACTGCTTAGTGATTTACATGCCGATCGTATAAACTCTCTTGATCTTCTCCATCTATGCATCATCATTTTCTCCTCCTTCCTTCACTCGAGAGGATAGCACAATTGTTGGGTGAAAAATAAAAACCCAAAGGAGCTATTTATAAAGGATCCTAGAATTCAGAGGGAGTAACCGAAGAGACTCCGTTAACTCCATGATTAAAGAGCAATAAGGTGTAGGGAGAGGATTGATTGATCGTGAAAAGGAGGAAGAACAAAGGTAAGGAAGAGGAAAGGTCTCGCAGTCGATATCGCGAGATTAGGGTCTACGTCTCTGCAGAAGAGAAGACGATAGGAAACAGTACTGGGCTTTGAAAAAATTAGGAATGGCCAAACGGGCTGCTGTAAAATCACGAAGCCCATCTACACAAACTCTTATCTGACGTGGCGACATACTTCCTCCTATGCTATTGGCTGATTTAATTAAAGGAGATGGACATTCTAAGGGAGCTTCATATTCTTCTTTTAGTAATGTTATAGATATGTATATGATCCTGTAATTTATAAATATATATTATTTTCATAAATTTTGTATTTTATTTTAGTTAATATATGTTAAATTGTTAAAAATAAATATTTTAATTTATTTAATGAACTAATAAATTTAAATCAAATTTCAATCATTAATTATCAATTAAAATAATATTTTATTAATATTCTTCTAGTTTTATATTTGTTGGCACATGTACAATTTATATTATTCCAGTTTTGAGAAACATAAAGAAAATTAATTATAATTATAAATCTTGACAAAATTTATTTTTGTAAAGATAATTTACATTAACAGTTGATGTAGTTATTATTTATTACCTTATTTAAGAAAACTTACCCAAAAAATATAAGAGAAATTATTTATGTCATCTTTCTTAGTGAAAAATAATGTGATAATGACATATGTCGGAATCATTTTTCAAGTCTAAGAGATTATCGAAAAATATCTAATTTAAATATAAATCAAAACTAACCAAAACAATACTTATCACCTATCTTATTAAAAAAAAATACAAAACAGAACTAACATATTTTCGAAGAGAAAATCATATTTTAAACCATCAGATTGACACTTACACACAATTTAAACATTTTCACTAATATTTCTAACCTCCAGGTAATAATTTTAACATATTAAACCTTGACTTTCTTTTCGTCAAAATACTGGAGAGATGGAAGTATGAGGTGTCAATAAATGATGATTGAGCCAAATGATTAGATAAATAGCTATAATGTGTAAAAGTTCAGTTTTTTGTAATTTATTTTCAATAAATGATTTAAAATTAAGCCTTAAAATTTTATCAACGCCATATTGTAAAGTTAGAAACTTTAGCATTTTAGTGTTTTGACATTTAACCAAAAAAAAATCGAATTTTAATCTTGGAAGAAATATATATATATATATATTTCTCTTTTTACAATTTTGTAACATGATATTATATATATATACAAAAAAAACTCAAATTCATATAAAAATATATCGCTGGATTTGTAAATATATTAAGCACAATTTTTGATAGTATAGCATTTTCTCGATGACAAATGATCAAACAGACAATTAGAATTAATAAAATCAAGTATATCGGTTATATATGTGTGCTAATTCTCCGATTGAATATCCTCTTTTATCGAGTAAATGTTATACTATCACAATTTTTGTTTACTATACTTACAAATTCTTTTTTTTTTGTCATCTCTATATTTTTTTTTTTTTTTTTTTTTATATTTACAAATTCAGTTATATATTTTTGATATGATTTTGAATATTAAATTTGTATATATATATATATATATTATATCTATTTGTCTTCTTATAGCTTTATAGCATGACATCTTTAGATTTTACGACAAAGCTCTTTCGTCATAAACTTTACGACGATTCTGATTTGGTGGGTTATTCGTTGTGCCTCTCCATTTATGATGAATTAACCATATGATATACGTAGTCGTCAAGTGAGTGTTTTCTTGTAGTGTGAATGTTATTGGATTAGTGTTTCAAAACTATAGGTTACAATGTGTTTCTATTATTAATATTTTAATAAATATATTTTAGAGAAAATCTTATTAATAACGGCACAAAACAAATTTTTGTCAAAAAATAAAACTAGTAATATACAAAATAACACAGAATAAATATGATAGAGCACAAGAGTCAAGTACGTATAAAAACTTATCTTAATCAACATAAAGAAATTGATAAATTTAAAGTTCACTTAGTTGCAAATGGTTATCCTCAAGAACACGAGATTGACTATGAAGAGGCGACTCATGTACCTCGCATGGATACAAGAAAATGAGTCTAGCTCTATCAGCTCAAAGAGGTTGGATTCTCTAATAACTAGATGTGGAATCAGCTTTCATATAATAAGCATTATCATAAGAGGTTTATGTTGTTTTTTCAAAAAAAAAAAAAGAGGTTTATGTTGAGCAACCGAGAAAGTATAAACTGAAGAATGGAGAAGGCAAAGTCTACAAGCTTCTAAAAGATTTATATGGTCTAAAACAGGCAGCACGAGCCTGGTTTAACATGATATATTCAAGGAGATGGGTTGAGGAGGAGGCAAGTGAGCAAATCTTGTTTACCAAATCAACAACAAGGTAAGGCAATGATATAAATAGATACTGTAGGGACAGGATTCACATCCTCCCACAAGGCCCGAATAATAGATGGCCCGGCCCATTCACAACTCCGCGTCGGCCCGACTCCCGACAGGACGGCACCACAAAGCCCGTTGAGTCGAAGCGACGACACCCGGCCCACGGATGAAAAGCCCATCGAGCTTAGGTCACGAAGATTAGGTCATGGGATCAAGAGGACGTCAGCTATAAAAAGAGGACGAAGGGACAACGAGGAGGGGATCCGAAATCACGCTCACTCACTTGGCGGCTAGAATTAGGGTTTTCATCTTGTATTCTCGCCGTTGTACTTTTCCGACCGACAGCTTCCGAGCTCCGGTCTCTCTTTCTCACCGTTTGTTTCCTCTTTTGTACACCGACTAAACTCTTTCTCATCTGAATAAAAACGTCTTCGACTAAACCCACAATCGAAATCTGTCTACTTTAGCATAGAACCGTTTTCCGATCAAACAGTTGGCGCCCACCGTGGGGCTCGAACCCACGACCACAAGGTTAAGAGCCTTGCGCTCTACCAACTGAGCTAGACAGATTTCGATTGTGGGTTTAGTCGAAGACGTTTTTATTCAGATGAGAAAGAGTTTAGTCGGTGTACAAAAGAGGAAACAAACGGTGAGAAAGAGAAGACCGGAGCTCGGAAGCTGTCGGTCGGAAAAGTACAACGGCGAGGAATACAAGATGAAAACCCTAATTCTAGCCGCCAAGTGAGTGAGCGTGATTTCGGATCCCCTCCTCGTTGTCCCTTCGTCCTCCTTTATAGCTGACGTCCTCTTGATCCCATGACCTAATCTTCGTGACCTAAGCTCGATGGGCTTTTCATCCGTGGGCCGGGTGTCGTCGCTTCGACTCAACGGGCTTTGTGGTGCCGTCCTGTCGGGAGTCGGGCCGACGCGGAGTTGTGAATGGGCCGGGCCATCTAACGACGGTTCCACCTCCGGCGAAGAGCAGGATGCTCGTGAGCCGACTCCAACCCCAACACCGGCTACTCCCTTGCCGGTGCCACCACCAGCTTCTATCGACACCATTATGGCGCGTCTAGCTCAACAGGACGCCGCCCAAAAGGCAGTAACCGACCAGCTCACTGCTCTCGCTGCCCTCATCGCCCCCCTCGCCGCGAACGCCGACGCAACGACGGCAGCGTACCGGCGACAACTTTTCGCCACCGAGAGGACGGCCGGCGCCTTACCTACTCAAGACGACGCTCCCGACGCCGACGACCGTGTGCCAGCGCAGACAACCAACGCTCGTGGAGACGCCTCCGACGTGCAAACCATCAACGAGCTCGCGGCGCTCAAGCAGTCCATCCTCGACATCAGCTCGCAAATACACCACGTGACAACATCTGCTCCGCAGATCGAACGCGTCCTCGCCGAGTCTCTCCGAACCCCATTTTCCGCGAAGATAACCAATGTTAGGCTCCGAAAAATGGACAAGCTCCGCTTGCCGACTTTCGACGGACTCTCTGACCCGACGGTCCATGTCACATCGTTCAACATCGCTATGCGCCGTGCAAATCTCTCCGACGAAGAGAAAGACGCCGGCTTTTGCCAGCTCTTCGTCGAAACCCTAGAAGGAACGGCTTTGGCTTGGTTCACCGGCCTCAAAGAAAACTCTGTCAACAGCTTCCATGACCTCTCCACCGCCTTCCTGAAGAACTATATCATGTTCACTCGCGAGGAAGCAACCGCTTCCGATCTGTGGAACCTAACCCAAGCCAACGGTCAGAGTCTCCGCGACTTCATGGAAAAGTTCAAATCTGTCGTCTCGAAGATAGACATCCCCGACCAGATCGCCGTCGAATCCTTGAAAAACACCCTTCACCTCAAGTCTACTTTCCGAGCCGACCTTTACCGACACCCGACGCGTTCTCTCGCAGATGCCATAGCGCGTTCCCATAACTTCATAAAAATGGAGGAAGACACGAAGGCAATCATCGGACGACAGAACGCTGCAAAAGACGCAGCAGCAAAGCAGAACTCAGCTAAGACAAGTGACAACCGACAGGAGCCGAGGCAACATTCCTCCGGCAATCCGAAGCGCAACTTCGCGTACGTCGTCGCTGACGAAGCGGATCCCGCGTCTACTGCCGCAGTCCGAGAAAAAGGGTGGAACGTCTACAACCGCCCGTCTTCCGAGAACGATCTGAAAGGCCCAACGTCGCCCGAGTCCTCGGGTCCTAACGCACCCCCTTCCCGCAAGTACTGCGCCTATCACAAAGTCGACACTCACAACACGAATGAGTGCAACGTTCTCTACAAACAGTTCTTGTCATCCGTGGAAAGTGGAAAGCTGGAGATCGACCCACCCCCCAAACCAAAGCCCAAGAACGGCAAAAGCTGGAGCAAAAACAAGGAAAAGAAGTCTCAGAAATCCAAAGAGAAGCAACCTCAAGCCAAAGCAGACGACGAGGATGCTCAGGATAAAGACGACTCATCGGCTGACGAAGAACAGCCGAGGAACCGTCGGCGAGTAGAGGTCATCCTCTCCAAAATAAGTGACTCTTCGGACGACGAGCAGACTGCGCAGACTTCTCCCCGAGTAAACGCTACTGACGCAGAGGGGACCGACCTTCGGACTTTGCTAAAGCGAAAAGCCGCAACCGAAGCTCCGTCCTACGGTCCCACAGATAGCGCGTCCAAATCCCGAAGGATCGATCCGGATCACCCTTTCCAAGTTTCCGATCTACGAGACAGCCTCAACTCTAGGTTGACGACCTGAGGATAAAGCTCAACCGTTCCAAACGATCTGACCTGCGTAGGCACTTGGAAAAAGCGAAAGAACGCAATTCCACTACCACTGCAGACGACACTGGGACTAACGACCTCCGCGAACAGATCGAATCTCGACGCAGAAGTCGCTTCCCCCGGATCAGCGTAATCATGGGAGGATCCCCCCTCTGCGGTGACTCCGTCAGAGCAGTCAAAGACTACAGGCGACAAGCCGTTACCTCCAGACGTTGGCCTTCGTCTGCTGGAGACGACCATCAAATAACATTTTCCAACGCCGACGCACGGGGCGTCCACATGCCTCACAACGATCCACTCCTCGTCGACATCGGGATCGGAGAATGTCAAGTCACCAAAGTCTTGATCGATACCGGGAGCTCGGTCGATCTCATCTTCCGCCACACGCTGGATAAGATGGGCGTTGATCTGCAGAACATGAAACCATCTTCTCGCACCCTTACCGGATTTAACGGAGCTTCGGAGCAGATGCTCGGTACGATACGCCTCCCCGTCTATGCAGGAGACATCGTTCGCACGGTGAAATTCTCCGTTATACAAGCCAGAGCGCCGTATAACGCGATTCTTGGCACCCCCTGGCTCCATGCAATGAGAGCCATTCCGTCGTCTTACCACCAGTGTGTCAAGTTCCCGGGCAAGGACGGCAGCACGCAAACCATCCGAGGAGACCAGCAGGCCGCGAGAGAAATACTCATTGCAACGGTGAAACTCCAGCAATCCGTATCCCTCATCAACTCCGTCTCCAAACCTATCCATAAAGTATACCCTCAGAAGGAAGAAATCCGCGAGGTCCCGCTCGACGTAAACGACCCGACAAAGGTCGTACGAATCGGCGCTTTTCTCTCGGATGAAATGCAAACCCAGATCACCTCTTTTCTCCGAGAGAATGCCTCAACATTCGCCTGGTCCGCAGCAGACATGAAGGGAATCGATCCGACTATAACCTCGCACGAGTTGAACGTCGACCCCACTTTCAAACCAATCCGGCAGAAAAGGCGTAAACTCGGGCCCGATCGATCGAAAGCAGTCAACGAGGAAGTAGACCGATTACTCGCAGCAGGATCCATCACCGAGGTCCGGTACCCCGAGTGGTTAGCAAATCCGGTTGTCGTCAAAAAGAAAAACGGGAAGTGGCGTGTCTGCGTAGATTTCACCGATCTCAACAAGGCATGCCCGAAAGACAGCTACCCACTCCCCCATATCGATCGACTGGTCGAGTCAACAGCAGGCAACGAACTGCTTACCTTCATGGATGCCTTCTCGGGGTATAATCAAATAATGATGCACCCCGACGACCGAGAGAAGACCGCTTTCATCACTGATCGGGGAACCTACTGCTACAAGGTCATGCCTTTCGGCCTGAAGAACGCTGGAGCGACTTACCAGCGCCTCGTCAATAAGATGTTTGCTGACAGACTGGGCAACACCATGGAAGTATACATCGATGACATGCTAGTCAAATCGCTTCACGCGAGCGATCACCTCGACCATCTGCGCGATTGTTTCACGACGCTAAACGAGTATGGGATGAAACTCAACCCGGCCAAATGCACATTCGGCGTCACCTCGGGCGAGTTCCTCGGATACATAGTGACCCAGCGAGGCATCGAGGCCAACCCGAAGCAGATATCAGCAATCCTCGACCTACCCAGTCCAAAGAACAGTAGAGAGGTGCAGCGTCTAACGGGCAGAATCGCGGCCCTCAACAGGTTTATCTCCCGATCAACCGACAAGTGTCTTCCTTTCTACGAGTTGTTGCGAGGGAACAGACGATTCGTATGGGACGATAAGTGCGAAGAGGCATTCTCTCAACTCAAGCAATACCTCACTACACCCCCAGTCCTCGCGAAACCGGAAGTCGGTGATATCCTGTCTCTTTATATCGCAGTCACTTCTTCAGCAGTTAGCAGCGTCCTCATCCGAGAAGACCGAGGCGAACAGAAACCCATTTTTTACATCAGCAAACGCATGACCGAAGCGGAAACCCGCTACCCAACTCTGGAGAAAATGGCCCTTGCTGTCGTTACCTCGGCTCGTAAACTCCGCCCCTACTTCCAGTCACACAGTATCGAGGTTCTCTCCAACCAGCCTCTACGGACGGTGATGCAGAACACGAATCAGTCAGGAAGATTGACTAAATGGGCAATGGAACTTAGCGCTCACGACATAACGTACAAGAACCGCACAGCGGCCAAGTCACAAGTCCTTGCTGATTTCCTCATCGAGCTCACGCCAGAGCTCGAACAAGACCTCGTCCTACCCAGTAACAACTGGATATTGCACGTGGACGGTTCCTCCACGAACAAAGGCTCGGGCGCAGGCGTCCAGTTGCAGTCGCCAACCGGAGAATTGATCCGACAATCCTTCACCTTCGGTTTTAACGCTTCAAACAACGAGGCAGAATACGAGTCTCTCATTGCGGGACTCCGTCTCGCCCAAGCAGTCAAAGTTAAACGACTAAGCGCGTATTGCGACTCCCAGCTTGTCGTCAGTCAGTACCACGGAGATTACGACGTACGAAACGACCGAATGGATTCCTACCTTCGCATCGTCCAAGACCTAGCCAAAGGTTTCGAGTTCTTTGAACTAACGAAAGTCCCCCGTGGGGAGAACATCTGCGCAGACGCTCTCGCTGCCCTCGGTAGCAAGCTCCACGATCAAGTAAAGCGGACGATTCCAATCCACCGAATCGAGAAGCCCAGCATTGATCAGGAAGGAGGGACCGTTGCTTCGGTCACCGAAGCGGCATCTCCCATTGACGATTCCCCCACGATGATTGACGATGATCAAACAACCGACTGGCGTCTCGAGTTCATTAACTTCCTCGCCCATGGAACGTTACCCACGGATAAATGGGAAGCAAGGCGATTAAAGCGACGCAGCGCGCATTACGTCGTCACCGAAGGTGAGCTCCACCGATGGACCGCCACTAAAGTTCTCCTCAAATGTATCCATGGCGAACAGACGAGGCTCGTTATGGCCGAAACCCACGAAGGCGCGGCAGGTAATCACTCAGGAGGACGAGCTCTCGCTCTGAAAATCAAGAATCTCGGTTTCTACTGGCCGTCAATGAACACGGACTGCGACTCCTACGTTCGCCACTGCGACAAATGCCAACGCCACGCTTCTACGATCCACAGTCCGACCGAACTCCTCCGAACCATGACCGCACCATACCCTTCATGCGGTGGGGAATGGACATCATTGGCCCATTGCCGAACTCCAGGCAAAAGCGTTTCATCCTTGTCTTAACTGACTATTTCACAAAGTGGGTGGAAGCAGAGGCATACGCAAACGTCACCGACAAAGAAGTACAGAAGTTCGTCTGGAAAAACATCATTTGCCGTCACGGACTTCCTTATGAAATAGTCACCGACAATGGATCCCAATTTATCTCGCACAACTTCCGTGAGTTCTGTGAGAAATGGAGAATCCGTCTCAACACCGCGACCCCGAGGTACCCGCAGTGCAACGGCCAAGCCGAGTCGACGAACAAAACCATCATCGATGGTCTGAAGAAACGACTCGACCTGAAAAAGGGATGCTGGGCAGACGAACTAGACGGCGTTCTATGGTCTCACCGAACGACACCTCGGGGAGCAACGCAAGCTACCCCCTTTTCGCTGGCATACGGAGTCGAGGCAATGGCACCAGCCGAGTCAACGTCACCAGCTTACGACGCTCCAAGATGCCCCTTCACGGTGAGATCAACCGAGACATGCTCCTCGACGCTCTGGACAACATCGAGGAAAAACGCGATCAAGCGCTTCTCCGTATCCAGAATTACCAGAACCAGATCGAAAGCTATTATAATAAGAAGGTTCGATCCCGCCCTCTCGAACTCGGAGACCTCGTCCTACGCAAAGTGTTCGAAAACACTAAAGAGTGGAAAGCCGGCAAGTTAGGCGCCAATTGGGAAGGCCCCTACAAGATTACACAAGTCATACGCCCCGGAGTTTTCCGACTAGAAACCTCTCATGGAGATGCGGTACCCCGCGCCTGGAACTCCATGCATCTACGACGCTTCTACTCATAGGACGAACGCTCGTAAAAAAAAAAAAAAAAAAAAAAAAAAAAAAAAAAAAAAAAAAAAAAAAAAAAAAAAAACGAGTAAGTGCACCCTTCGGTCACTCTTACCCGTAAAACCGAGTAAGTGCACCCTTCGGTCACTCTTACTCAAAAACCCGAACTACGAATGGCTTGATCCTCATCCGAGGTACGTAGGCAGCCTTAACCGGTCCAGCTATAACCAAAAACAAAACCAAACTCCCCCCCGGGAAGAGTATCCAACAATACGAGGGTCCGTCCCTCAGCAGCAAAATCTATACGCGAGCTCGGCCCCGTCCTCTCGCAAACGTACAATGATGCTTGCCCCTTCGACGAATACGTCCTGATCAGACACATATTCGCGGGAACATGGTCACGTCGGCACCGAAAGTCGGCGCGCCCGAAACAATGACTCTATTATTTCGTGATTTGTAAAGCAACGGTTTGGCCAACCAAAAACTTTGAAATTACTTCGAAATCAATAGAACCGTCAATGTTTGAAATTTTCTCTAAGTTCAAAAGAGTCCCACACTCGTCTTTATATTCTCAAAAGAAGAAGTAATAAAGATTAAAACGACAGCAAGCTTTCCTCGAAACAAAAGTTTGGATTCAATCCACCGCTCCTAAAAGAAAGTCATCGTTTGCCACAAAGTCGAATTAATCGACAGGTAAACCGAGTAGAGTACTACGAGTTTTAAACAACAAAGCCCTATCGGGCACACACCAAAAAAGAAGAAAGATAATACATAAGCATTTAAAGATAGAAAGAGGAAAGCCGGATCACTCCTTAGCAGGGTTCTCGATCGCACCGGGCTCTTGTTCCTCGAGTCTCTGTACCTCCATCCCGCCATCTTCGGATCTACGCTCCTCATCCTCATCTTGACCCTTCGACGCTGTCGAAGCCTCGAGGCCAGTATCCAGCGGCACTCCCGACTCTCGTAAGTCGTTTCCTTGCTCGTCTTGGAGGGGAATCTGCTGATCGACGACGGTCTCCTCCTCGCCTTGATCATCCGTCTGGTCCTCGGCAGAAGTATCCGATGCAACAAGGATCAGGGATCCTTTCTCAGCCGTGCCTAAGGCTGGTTCTTCATCCACAAGCTGATTCCCGGAAGCCGGGGCACCTGCAGGGTCGACACTCGGGGTCACGGCAAGTAAAGACCCTCCATCGAGTTCCCGACGTTCAGACCCTTCAGCAATTGAATCCGAAAGAGCAGCTGCATCGGTCGGATCAATCAAACTCGCGTTGGATCCGAAAGTGTCGAGGCCAGCCAATATCCTTTCGTCTACATATGGAGAAGGCAGCACAAGCGGAGAAAGAGTAAGATCATCCTCTGGGATCTCTCCCACGTCGAGCTTCTTAGCCTCGCGATCATACTCCTCCTCTCGAACCGCGAACATATCAATAGTCTCCTGCGGGATGTCGCGGCCGGCCTCCAGCAGAACCTCGAGGCAAGTCCTCGTTCCGAACGACTGATTATACATAGCAGTCGCTTCATCAAAGGGAGCACGACGCTTCTCCCGATCAGCTATGTTACGAAAGCGCCTGTTGCATTTCGCGATCATCTCGGTATGGACGCGGATCCTCTCCTGCGTCACCTCGAAGATCCGAGAACGCTTCAGCCGTTCAATCTCCATCGCTTGATGACGGATTTTCTTTTCATGCTGCTCAATGATCTTCGCATGGTCCTTCTCCACCTCCTCTTCCTTTTCCTTCATCAACGCTATCTCAGCCTCGAGGATCCCCACGGTCTCTTGAGCCGAGCCCAGTGCAGCTTCGGTGGTAGCCAGCTTCTCCTTTTGGGCCTTCCGACGAGAGATTGCGCGAGTTGCCTTCGCCTTAAGTTTATCAGTCTCTGCCGTCCATTCGGCTTTCTTCCTTCTAATAAAGGCATCCTTGGCCTTCACCAGCTTCTCCGAGCGCCGCAGCTCAGTACGAGTCGTCTTGAGCTCGGTATCGTACAACTCCACGACGAAATTCATGCTCCCATCACCCTGCAAAAGGAGAAAACCGAAATCGCGGTTAACACCTCCACGAAAATATTTCCAACTGTAACCAAAAGACAAGAAGAATCCTTACCCGAAGCTTGGCTTGAGCAGCGTCAGTATACTCCTTCTTGAAGATAAGATCGTTCAAGAGCAATGGCCGGGGACCACCGTTAATCTGACTCATCAGCTCCGCGCACTTGCCCGGAGCGTAGATAAGGGGAGTCGTCCCGTCATACTCAAAAGACACCTTATCCGGGAACTCGGGAGGACCTCTCCTAGGGGCGGAACTTCGTCCAGCCGGAGGCTTAGAAGTCGACGGCTGACTCGGAGCCGTCGTAAGGACGGGAGCCGGCGGATCCTCGCTTTGGACGACCCCCTCGCTGGGACCCGTCTCTTTCCTCTTCCTGTTCAACTGCAACTGAGCTTCGGGGGAAGAACGTCCCGTCTCCCCCGTGGAATCGCCAGCCGCATCCCCACCATCACCTTCCTGAGGACCAGTCTTTTCCTGCAAAAGTGGTCCTTCGCCGGCTTTAGCTCCCTTCTTCTTCTTCTTCTTAGGAGGACCCCCAGCATCTGGACAACCGACAGACTCCTCCTCCTGATCCACTTCAGCCGAAGAATCGCGCCGGGACCTCTTTTTCTTTTTTTTCTTTGAAGGACTGGGAGCTATCACCGGAGCGTCCTCGGAAGCCTCCACGACTTGCTGAACGTCCACAGTTGGATCCTCAGTCGGAAGGTCTTCAACAAGAACCGGAGATCCGTCCCTCGAGACAGCTAGCGGGGGACTCTCGGCAACAGGCGCCGACACACGGCGCGGAGGATCGGCTCTCGGGAGATTTAGCTGAGCCCTTATCAACTCACTCAAGTTCGGCTGAGGCCTCATCTTCCTAGCGTTGTTGATTAGCTTCTGAATACGCGGAACGAAAAGCGAAAGGCGTCTCTTACCAGGGACGCCAACTAAGGGAATGCTC
>NC_079513.1:3617859-3659115 GCF_000801105.2 Raphanus sativus | reverse complement strand
TCAAACTCGCGTTGGATCCGAAAGTGTTGAGGCCAGCCAATATCCTTTCTTCTACATATGGAGAGGGCAGCACAAGCGGAGAAAGAGTAAGATCACCCTCTGGGATCTCTCCCACGTCGAGCTTCTTAGCCTCGCGATCATACTCCCCCTCTCGAACCGCGAACATATCGATAGTCTCCTGCGGAATGTCGCGGCCGGCCTCCAGCAGAACCTCGAGGCAAGTCCTCGTTCCGAACGACTGATTATACATAGCAGTCGCTTCATCAAAAGGAGCACGACGCTTCTCCCGATCAGCTATGTTACGGAAGCGCCTATTGCATTTCGCGATCATCTCGGTATGGACGCGGATCCTCTCCTGCGTCACCTCAAAGATCCGAGAACGCTTCAGCCGTTCAATCTCCATCGCTTGATGACGGATTTTCTTTTCATGCTGCTCAATGATCTTCGCATGGTCCTTCTCCGCCTCCTCTTCCTTTTCCTTCATCAACGCTATCTCAGTCTCGAGGATCCCCACAGTCTCTTGAGCCGAGCCCAGTGCCGCTTCGGTGGTAGCCAGCTTCTCCTTTTGGGCCTTCCGACGAGAGATTGCGCGAGTTGCCTTCGCCTTAAGTTTATCAGTCTCTGCCGTCCATTCGGCTTTCTTCCTTCTGATAAAGGCATCCTTGGCCGCCACCAGTTTCTCCGAGCGTCGCAGCTCAGTACGAGTCGTCTTGAGCTCGGTATCGTACAATTCCACAACAAAATTCATGCTCCCATCACCCTGCAAAACGAGAAAACCGAAATTTCGGTTAACACCTCAACCAAAATACTCCCAGCTATAGCCAAAAGACAAGAAGAATCCTTACCCGAAGCTTGGCTTGAGCCGCATCAGTGTACTCCTTCTTGAAGATAAGATCGTTCAAGAGCAATGGCCGGGGACCACCGTTAATCTGACTCATCAACTCCGCGCACTTATCTGGAGCATAGATAAGGGGAGTCGTCCCATCATACTCAAAGGACACCTTATCCGGGAACTCGGGAGGACCTCTCCTCGAAGCGGAGCTTCGCCCAGCTGGAAGCTTAGAAATTGATGGCTGACTCGGAGCCGTCGTAGGGGCGGGAGCCGGCGGATCCTCGCTTTGGGCGTGCCCCTCGCTGGGACCCGTCTCTTTCCTCTTCCTGTTCAAAAGCAACTGAGCCTCGGGGGAAGAGCGTACCGTCTCCTCTGAGATATCAGCGGCCGCATCCCCACCACCACCTTCCTGAGGATCGGTCCTTTCCTGCGGAAGTGATCCTTCGCCGCCCTTAGTTCCTTTCTTCTTCTTCTTAGGAGGACCCTCAGCGTCTGGACAATCGACAGACCTCTCCTCCTGACCCCCTTTAGCCGAGGAATCGCGCCGGGACCTCTTTTTCCCTTTCTTCTTTGAGGGACTGGGAGTTATCACCGGAGCGTCCTCGGAAGCTTCCACGACTTGCTGAATATCGACAGCTGGATCCTCAGTTGGAAGGTCTTCAACAGGAACCGGAGACCCGTCTCTCGGGACAGCTAGTGGAGAACCCTCGGCAACAGGTACCGACGCACGGCGCGGGGGATCGGCTCTCGGAAGATTTAGCTGAGCCCTTATCAACTCACTCAAGTTCGGTTGCGGCCTCATCTTCCTAGCGTCGTTGATCAGCTTCTGAATACGCGGAACGAAAAGCGAAAGGCGTCTCTTACCAGGAACGCCAACTAAGGGAATGCTCGAATCCCAATCCCCTGCGAGAAAACACAACAAAAATTGGTCATCGGGACGAACCCTCGCAAACCTAAAAACGAATGAAGCAAGTAAAGGAAAGAGAGACCGGAGATAATACTCACTTCTCGATATCCTGTCGATGTTCCGGCGAATCCTCTCCCGAGTAATCGTATTCCAATACTCCTGATGAAGCAAGGCAACCTTCCGAGCACTTGCAATGAAATCCTCCGGATACGCGGACGATGTCGGATGATCAACTGCACAAACAACAAACACAAAAAAGAAGGTCAGCGACCCGAACGAGCACCGGAGATAATCAAAGACGATCTACCAATATCAGGGTTCCATAAGACCCGATAGTCGTCACCAGGAGGATCCTCAAAGGCCGACTCGTTCGCCCTAATGTAAAAATAATACCGCTGCCAGTCATTCGTCTTACTCGGATACCCAGTGACAACGTTATAGCTCGGGCGCATCTTGATGACCCAAAGTCCATCGTTCATCGTTTGAACGGATGTCAGCTCCTCGAAGGCCCGAACACTTAACGACACGTCGTTCTCAGCAGCCATGACCATCAGCGCTACGGCTAGTCGGTACGATCCGTTCAGAAACTGACTTATTGCTGCGTCCCGACGTCTCGCGTACGAAGTCACTAACCTGGGAATCGGGAACCACAGCCTAGTGTCCTTCTGAAAATAGGACTCGTAGACGCATTGATAGCCGAGCGGGGGAGACCACGGTTTCTGATCCGACGAAGGAATCAGGAAAGTCACCCCGGTCCCTCGGAAATCTCGAAGCAACCTCTTTACGCTGCTCATTGTTGACCGTGTCCCCTCTACGTTGCTCCAATCCTGCCCCTCTACGACAGGGGAACGGATAAATTCAGGAGGAAGAGCTGAAAGTTCTTCGAAGATTCCTTCGGGGAAAAGGACTGTCGGGATGTAAGAAGGAACGGGATCCCGGTCCCTCGCTCCCCCTTGACCATCCCTCCCGGACTCTCGAGTCCGAGAAGCCGTCCTTTCTCTCTCCTCTCGGTGGAGTTGCGCCGCCTCGGATACTAGTAGCCTCTGCGAACGGTCCATGTTCTCGGTATCCATCATCGCCTCCCGATGGATCCGCTCGGCCTCATCCCCGGTTCCTGCAGGGCTGGAACCACTCGCTACCCTCTTCCCTTTTTGCTCTCTCGTTAATTTCCGACTCGCCGACATACCGCTATATATTCTACAACAACAACTAGAGAGAGAAGTGGAGGAAGAGAGAGAAAGTACCTGGTCTCGCGGAGAAGAAATGAGAGAAATGAGAAGGAAGAGCGCTATATATAGGAGAGAGGGGTTCGCGTCTAATCGAGGCGTCATAATTAGGTCTATCTGGGCCTAATTGGGCCTTGATTAGACATTAATTGCCCTATTAAACCAACGCGTCGCTTCGCCTTCTCGGAGAACCGGAGTAAACCGAGACGAACCGTCGGTTTAAACCGGCAATCACCAGACCGAAACGACGGTCCGGTTTTCGCGATAACCAAAAAGGGCCACCGGTTTAAAGAAAATTCGGTGCCGATCTCCAAACCGACGAATTAAAGCCGTGACACCGAGTGGACGTCGACTTCCGAGACTGCTCACCACGCGTCACCGTACCTCGGTCCATCTATTATTCAAACCATCTCCTTCACAATTCATCGAGCTCGGCTCGCGCCTCCCATCAATAAACTGGGGGGGGACTTACTGTAGGGACAGGATTCACATCCTCCCACAAGGCCCGAATAATAGATGGCCCGGCCCATTCACAACTCCGCGTCGGCCCGACTCCCGACAGGACGGCACCACAAAGCCCGTTGAGTCGAAGCGGCGACACCCGGCCCACGGATGAAAAGCCCATCGAGCTTAGGTCACGAAGATTAGGTCATGGGATCAAGAGGACGTCAGCTATAAAAGAGGACGAAGGGACAACGAGGAGGGGATCCGAAATCACGCTCACTCACTTGGCGGCTAGAATTAGGGTTTTCATCTTGTATTCTCGCCGTTGTACTTTTCCGACCGACAGCTTCCGAGCTCCGGTCTCTCTTTCTCACCGTTTGTTTCCTCTTTTGTACACCGACTAAACTCTTTCTCATCTGAATAAAAACGTCTTCGACTAAACCCACAATCGAAATCTGTCTACTTTAGCATAGAACCGTTTTCCGATCAAACAGATATGTTGATGATCGGATCTTACAGGCGAAATGATAAGGAAATGATATAAATAGATATGTACTTTATGAAGACACTCTTGAATATGTGTGATATCGTGATATCTTCATAATTTTTATGAAAGAAAATCGTGAAAATGTATAAAATACACAAAAATCAAATTACATATATATATTGACACTAGTGTCAAATATATATATATATTTTTTTTTTTTTTTGAGACAAATTATTTGACCATTCAAGAACTTATAAACATTCAACTAAACATAAACTGATATTATTGTACAACAATCATATTCTCTTGAGATATCATACCAAATTTGTATTGTTGTATAACTGAATATCAGAGTTTCATGTATACGTTTTAGGAGGAAATTATTATATATGTAAAATGACTTAATAAATTTGAGAAGTTGTGTAAATAAAGAAGATAGAGTTTGTATTGAAATGAAATTAATCTAATACTATTTTATTTACTTTTATATGTAATACAGGGTTTGAAATGCTTATCATGGTTTAACCTAGCTAGGGTTTTCTTAACCGTTTCGCCACTCGTTTGCTACCCGAGCAACTCTTCCTAACTTTAACTTAACTTATATAACCTCAGCTATATCTTGATCTGAGTAAACCTGAGAGCACCTCTATTGCTAGCACAAATAAGTGCCCAATTGGTCTCTTATAACTTTTAAGCTCTGTTTCTGCTTTATCTCATGTTGTTGGTCGTTTAGCCTTTTTAGTGTTTAAAAAGCTATCTTGAACTACAAGAAAGTGATGTACAACGATCTTCCTTGTTACGGAAGTTATGTTTTCTTCTTGCAAATTTACTCATCCCCATTCTAATGACTGTTTTGTTCTCAGTGCTCCGGCTGTTCTATATTTGGGTGTTTGCATAGAGACATTAAACCAAAATAATGATACTATTGCATGTGAATAAGTACGAGGACGTATGTGCCATTGGGTTTCGTAGCAAAACCCCAAACGGCCCATTTATCTTGCTCCAATAATAAATATTTTGGATTAATATAAAATGCCAAAAATAAGGATAAACATCCAAAACAGTGGAGATGCGGGGTATCGATCCGGTACCTCTCACATGCTAAGCGAACGCTCTACCATCTGAGCTACATCCCTATAATCATTCATTATGATTTTAATATTATATATCACAACTAGAAAACGTAGATTTTATCAACGTTTCTTGTTTTAATATTCCAATCAAGGTCTTGAACTAGTTGCTGAACCATTGACTTTTATGAGACCATCTCAAGATTCCTATTAATCTAGTCAATAGTAATAAAAATTTATTTAATACCGCCATTGTTGATCCATTTCATTTTGCAGTCCCTATCTTTAGCCGCCGGTTTTAACTATATTGATGCTTTATCTTTTATATTGTTATATAACTAAAAATCTTAGCATCTCTATATATATATACAGTTATACTTCTCTGTGTATTCCACATCTCTAGCTTTATCTCTTTTCTCACTCTATATTCAATGGGTCTTCCGACAGATTTTAAGGAGCTTCAGATTCCAGGATACGTACTTAAGACGCTTTACGTCGTTGGTTTCTTTAGAGACCTGGTCGATGCTCTTTGTCCTTACATCGGTTTACCTCGGTTTCTAGACCACGAGATTCATCGACCGGACCCGATCAGACCCGAAACCCTCACGGCGATGAGTCTTGCTGAAAAGATTTCCCCGGTAGTTCGTTTCTCGGATATCCAGACCGATCTTGAAGACTGCTGCACGGTGTGTCTCTCTGATTTTGAGTCCGATGATAACATTAGGCAGCTTCCGAACTGTCGGCATGTGTTTCATAATCATTGCTTGGACCGTTGGATTGTGGATTGCCGCAAGATGACGTGTCCGATCTGTCGGGATCGGTTCTTACCGGCAGAAAAGTACGCACGGACGGGTACGTACTAACGGCGGGCTTTAATTTTCTGGCGGCAGTATCTGATTTTGCTGTGTAATTCCACTAAAACTCTGTATCTCTGGTGTAGATATTAATATCCGATCGATATTTTCAACGAAAAAGGAAAGAAATGAAACACAAAACTTTTTCGTACATTACTACATTGTTTTGTCTAGTCTGTTAGGAATATCCACGAATATTATTTTTTAAATATCAAAAAGGCACTACGGATAATACATTTTGTCTCTCTCTACTGTATATGTGTGTGTGTGTTTGTGATCCATTTTATCCTAAACTTTTTTAGAATATCCAATAAGTGGGTTGCTCTGTTTAACACATAAAATATTTCTGAAAATATCTAATATAATTTATAAGTAAATAACTATATAAAAAACCAATAACTACAAGATATTTCACTTACAACTCCAACTAAATTTTTATTCTTTTTTTTCTTTTTAAACGGAGGAATACAATCACATCATTATATTCTCTGAAAACTTTGGTTCTCTTTTTTTTATTAGCAAACAATTTTGGTTCTCTTGTACTTCTGAATTTCTGATTCATGATCATCAACGTTTTTAATAATCTGCAATTTTCTTTAAATCCTTTTAAGATGAAATTATTGTCTTCTTTCCTTTTTCCATGCAAATACTTCTAACTAATTATTTTCCGTGAGCAAATCATGATTTATCAATCTATCTAAAGTATCCTCCTATACATTAAAAGAGAAGTCACTTTAGTGATTTTTGCTTAGGTGGCATTCATAGAGAGCTTCTAAGATTAATTCTCTTAATCTTATTGGTTGAATTTTTGATAATTTCTTTTTCATTTATTTTTTATAATCGACCAAACATTACCAAATTTGAATCCATATAATTAATACGGTCTTATTAATATAGTATATTTGATTGACACAAACATTACCAAATTTGAATTTATATAATTAATACGGTCTTAACAATGACATACTTTATGGACAAGGCATTCATATTAGAAATTTGGAAAGCTTCTCAAATATAGAAAGTATAGAAAGATTAATAATATTTTATTTCTTACTTTTAATATTTATAAACTATAAAATATAATGAACGAAATTTTATATAAGATAATTATTATAGTTTTATACTCTACTTGATGAATTGTATTCAAATATAATTATATAATAATTATTTTAAATATTAAAAAATCCAAAAATGTTTATTAACATTATTTTTAGATTATTTATCGTTATTTAAAGAATAAATTTATCAGAATTTTAAAATAATTTACAGAATGTTATAAATTATTTATAAAAAATAAATTTACTATATATTGATTGAGAAGTCACATAAGTGATTTTTATTACGTGTCGATCATAAATGAACTCTTAATTATTATAATTTTATTGGCCGATGATTTTTAATTTTATTTATTATAATTCTTCTATATATTAAAAGAAAGTACATTTGCCAGCTGGCACTCTCACAGCCTTTCTCATAAGAATTCTATCGATTCTATTGGTTGATTTTTCAGAATTTCTTTTTGATTTATTTTTTCCATCGACACTACTAAAAAGGGGAGTCCTCTAAATACTTACCTTATTTTGTAATTTCGATATATCATTTAATTCATTGATCCCACTATAATAGAAAAGTACCATTGAATACTAATTGCAAGGAAAAAAAATAATTTAATGACCAATTAACATCACTTTTCAAATGACTTACATAATATTATTTATAACTATTTATGGTAACTAATTGTGGAAAGTATGATATAAAGCCATTTTATTAATTCAAATAAATCTTTTAGATTCCAAATGGTTTACATAATATTATTAATAACTATTTATGGTAACTAATTGTCGAAAATATGGTATATAAAGTCATTTTATCAATTCAAATAAATATTTTGGTTTATTATTTTATGTAGTCTATAGATATATAAGAATATAAAGTCATTTTATCAAATCAAATAATTTATTTTAATTCATTGATCCCCCTATAAAAGGAAATTAACATTGAATACTAATTGAAAAGGAAAAAATAATTTAATCCCCCTATTAACATTACTCGCGCAAAAATATTAGTTAGTACATGTAATAATTAGTTTCCTTATTACAAATGGGAAGAATTCTGTTGATCTTATTGATTGATTTTTTAGAATTTATTTTTCGATTTATTTTAATCATCGACATTACTAAAAACGAAATCACTTTAATACTTAACTTTTGTGTTTTCTCGATTCAAAGAACATCTTTTTGCGATCATTTCTCTGTTTAACTCATTAAATACTCACTAAATATTTTAGATCTCAGAGAAACAAAATTAATTGACAAGATATTTTCTCTACTAAAATCATGCATTTAAAACTTAATATTTATGGCGAGACTTGTCAACCAAAATTCTTGTGCAATCTATTCACGAGATATTCTCCTTTAGCTTTATCAACAAGATATTCCAAAAATAATATTACGTAATAAATATAAGATTTATTGAGAATTTATTAAAAAATCTACTTCTTAGCTTATCATGCAAGCTAAATCAATGAGAAACGTCCACCAATTTACTATAAATAAGACATCCACAGTAGAAGAAACGAAATCATTGAACTTTGTATTCTGAACTTTTAATGTTAATAATGTTCTGAATTTTTTTTTCTTCTTATTTTAGAACATTAAGCTTTTATATTTCATGAGAGCTGATTTTTCTTTTGGTTTATATGCAGATACCCTATTATGACGATTTATCCACTGAAGCTATATATCGATTTGATTGTACACCTCTTTGATATATCATTTCGATAACATCTTTGTTCCTCAATCTGGTAAAAAAAATTACTCAATTTGATAACATCTCTCAGTTATATCATTTCAATAGCATCTTTTTGTGTTGCGAATACTTCTTTTTTTTATTAGTAGAATTATATTATTGTTTAGAATTATAAGCTTATATATACACATATTGTTTTTTGGTTTGCTGATTGTGATTTTGTTTTATATTTTTTCAGAGATGATTTGACGGAAGTGTTCATATTTCAGACCTCTACGAGTTCACCATTCCGGTCCTGCAAAAGATGTGCGCTTAGAATGGTATTTTCTCTATTGTACATCAAAATTGGATAATCACATTATATTTTTAAAATATAAGTAGGATGGTATTTTCTCTACTGAAATAATATCTTATTTCCTAATCTCATGCTTTAATATTTAAACTGTAAGGGTAAGATTTTTTAATTAAATCATTAGTGTAAACTATTCTCGATATATTCTCTTTTTTATTTTTAAAATGTAATTTTAATAACAACTAGAGCTTGACCCGTGCGTCCGCACGGATTGTTATTTTCATTTTTATATAAATGAATATTATTTAAATGTTTATTAGTTTATATTTTAAATATTTATCATATTTTAAATATTTTATAAATACAACAAAGAAAATAGTGAGCCGTGCCCGCTACTAAACTTTTGACAAAATATTGACCTATTGATATGTTTGAATAATATTTCTTTTAACATGAAATTATTTTTCAAATGTAATAAAAATTTTAAATATTTTGATCAGATATTACGGTGAGATTTAGATATATTAGAAAAAATATTTGGTTATAAACATTAAACATTGTTATACAAAGATATTTAAATTTTCTTGTTGAAAATAATTTATAGTAACTGAAATGATTAAACGTATATGTTAGAAATTTTTGAAATATATATAATCTTAAGTGAGATTAAATTATATTAAAATAATATTCACTTACAAATATTTCATATTGTTCTATAAGTTGTTTAAAGATATTTAAATCTTAGCATATATAAATTTATTGTTCAAAATAATTAATGGTAAGTTAAACATATATTTTAGGAATATTCATAATATTGTTTAATATCTAATTTAAACTTGATTTTTGTTCAAAATAATTAATGGTAACATTATCCAAGTTTTATATAGTTAAAATCGATATTAAATTTGAATATCCCTAAAAATTAGTTAATTGGTTGGAAATATATTAAATACGAAAATTAAGTTAAGTTTGATTTAGGAAATAGTTTAATAAATAGGAAAAAAAATGATTCCTTAAAGATAGATTCATTTAATTACTTCAGTGGCATGTCATTGTAAACAAGTTGGAAAACTTAGGGATATTTTATATTTGTACTTCTGTTTTTAATATATAGATATATTCCATAAATAATCCTAACTTATAGGTAGATAAATTTTAAAGTTAATTTGAGAACATTCTGGTACATAGCTTATTGTGAAAGTTAAATATTTTAGTAAAGTCTAGCATTTTACTTACCTTTTGTGTTTTCTCGATTCAAAGAACATCTTTTTGAGACTCTTTCTGTGTTTAATTCATTAAATACCCACTAAATATTTTAGATGTCAGAGAAACGAAATTAATTGACAAAATATTTTCTCTCCAAAATCATGCATTTAAAAACTTAATATTTATGGTGAGACTTGTCAACCAAAATTCTGGTGCAATCTATTCACGAGATGTTCTCCTTTAGCTTTATCAACAAGATATTCCAAAAATAAAATTACCTTATAAGTATAAGATTTATTGAGAATTTATTAAAGAATATTTTAAATAAATCTAACTTGCGCAAGAAGACTAATATTTAATTCAAATCAGCTTATGATATTGTAGATTTAATAACTTTCTTTATTCAATTTAAATATTTATTATGAAAATTAATTTTTTCTGCTTTTCCTTCTAAACATGTATTATACTTTATAATTGCTTATTATTTATAGTTACAATAGCATACTAATGAGATGAACCTTTTCTTTTGCAGGTCCTGATGTTGCAGTCATTAGGTGATATTTCCTCTGGTTCTTTGATTTTTCAGGAACTCCTTTGTCTAAAAGAAAAAGCCAAGAAGATCATGACAGTAGTCTTGAAGATCAACACTATGTCATTTAACAATTATATTATTACTTATTTATTATTTAGTTCTCACAATTTGCCTTGAATGAAAAATATGTCCATATTTATCACATTAATGATGATTGCAACATCACGTAACATATATTCATCATATTTAATTCAAAAGATTGATTGGTAATAATTAAAAATGATTTATGTTAACACATTAAATTCAAAAAATCTATATAGCAATAAAAAATGTAATAAATTGTACGAATATAATATTTGATACTAACTTATCGTGCAACCATATCAACACTGTTGTATATACATATATATATATATATATATTTATATATCTATATCTTACATTTTCTTATGGTCTACATTTTAAGTTGCTTATTATTTTCAAAACTTAATCTAATGACGTTTTTTAGAAAAAATATAACTTCTTCTGTTATCCGGAAGGACGATGATGAAGAAAATATTGAAACTATTAAAGAAGCATGTTATTGGGCATCAGCAAAAAGATCTACGCAAGTTGTTTGTGTCCTATTGCTAACACATAGTATCACAAATCCAGAAAACGTTTGCAATTGCTACTTGGGAAAAACTATCAAAGATATATTATGCAACCAAAGAAAAGGTACGGATAAACCAAGTTAGCTCATGTTTTTATCAAAATAAAATGTTAGTAGATCAAATTAATTTTTTACATGTTCTTTCAGGCTTGCGTTTATCAGAAGATCAAATTAAGAGTTTATCTTTGGAGGAGATTGAATCAATCATGCGTTTGAACGAAAGCTCATTGACGTTGTTTAAGTTTTGAAACGTGTTATCAATAGTATACTCTTCTATTGGTTAAGCTGTGGCTTTTGTTAGATTTTCTATTAATTAAATTTTTGTTTTACTTTTGTGGAATTCGCGATATTGTAATGATATAAATCAATAATAAAGATATTTTTCTCACTATTAATAGGTGAGAGAGAGAGAGAGAGGCAGAGAGAGGGAGAGGGAGGGAGGGAGGGAGAGAGGAGGGATGGCGGAGGGAGGAGGGAGGAGGGGAGGAGGAGGGAGGAGGGAGGAGGGAGGAGGAGAGGAGAGAGAGAGGGAGAGAGGAGAGAAAGGGGAGAGAGGGAGAGAGAGGGAGAGAGAGGGGGAGAGAGAGAGGGAGAGAGAGAGAGAGAGAGATTAGTGTTTACGGTATATCCAAAAAAATATTGTTATATATCAATTATTTTATATTGTACAATTGCTAACAAAATTTGACAATTTTTTGCAGGTTTCTATGGGATTTTTTAATTCATAATTGTTTTTCTTATTTTATATTACTTATGGATTATATTTAAAAATTTTATCACATTTCTTTTCAGGTTTCTATGGGATTGTGATACCTATGAGATTTTTATTACATTTTTTTAATACATCACTATTTCCTGTATATTTTTCTTACATTTGTTTTTTTTTATTAGTTAACTTTCAAAAAATCTATATAGCAATAAAAACTTTTTTAATAAATTGTACGATTATAATATTTGATACTAACTTATCGTGCAACCTTCAACACTGTTGTATATACATATATATATATATATATATATTATATAATATATATATATCTTACATTTTCTTATGGTCTACATTTTAAGTTGCTTATTTTTCAAAACTTAATCTAATGACGTTTTTTAGAAAAATATAACTGGCTTCTTCTGTTATCCGGAAGGACGATGATGAAGAAAATATTGAAACTATTAAAGAAGCATGTTATTGAGCATCAGCAAAAAAGAATCTACGCAAGTTGTTTTGTGTCCTATTGCTGCAACACATAGTATCACAATCCAGAAAACGTTTGCAATTGCTACTTGGGAAAAACTATCACAAGATATATTTATGCAACCAAAGAAAAGGGTACGGATAAACCAAGTTAGCTCATGTTTTATCAAAATAAAAAAATGTTAGTAGATCAAATTAATTTTTACATGTTCTTTCAGGCTTGCGTTTATCAGAAGATCAAATTAAGAGTTTATCTTTGGAGGAGATTGAATCAATCATGCGTTGAACGAAAGCTCATTGACGTTGTTTAAGTTTTGAAACGTGTTTATCAATAGTAATACTCTTCTATTGGTTAAGCTGTGGCTTTTGTTAGATTTTCTATTAATTAATTTTTGTTTTACTTTTGTGGAATTCGCGATATTGTAATGATATAAATCAATAATAAAGATATTTTTTCTTACTATTAATAGGTGAGAGAGAGAGAGAGAGAGGCAGAGAGAGGGAGAGGGAGGGAGGGAGGGAGGGAGGGAGAGAGGGAGGGAGAGAGGAGGGATGGAGGAGGGAGGAGGGAGGAGGGAGGAGGGAGGGAGGAGGGAGGGAGAGGAGAGGAGAGAGGGGGAGAGAGGGAGAGGAGGGGGAGAGAGAGGGAGAGAGGGGAGAGAGGGGGGGAGAGAGGGAGAGAGAGAGAGAGAGAGAGAGGAGAGAGAGAGAGAGGAGAGAGAGAGAGAGAGAGAGAGAGAGAGAGAGAAGAGGAGAGAGGAGAGGAGAGAGAAGAGAGAGAGAGAGAGAGAGAGAGAGAGAGATTAGTGTTTACGGTATATCAAAAAAATATTGTATAATATCGAATTATTTTATATTGTACAATTGCTAACAAAATTTGACAATTTTTTGCAGGTTTCTATGGGATTTTTTTAATTCATATTGTTTTCTTATTTTATATTACTTATGGATTATATTTAAAATTTTATCACATTTTCTTTTCAGGTTTCTATGGGATTGTGATACCAATGAGATTTTTATCACATTTTTTTAATACATCACTATTTCCTGTATATTTTTCTTACATTTGTTTTTTATTAGTTAACTTTTATTAAACATACTAATGATGTTGATATCTTTTTACTTTAGTTAACATTCATTTGTTTTATTCTTATATACTTTTTGTGACTTTTTAAGTTTTTGTTTCAGTTTTATATTGAATTTAGTTCACATAGTTTATGTGTACATAATTTATGTTTTAAAACATAATTTTTCTTTTAAAAATTAAGCGACAAAGAGCCTAATTAAACCGATCCAAAAAACAAACCGAACGGAATATAAACTAAACTGGACATAAAGCACACCGAACTAGACTAAATATGGTTTACTTCAGTTGAAAAAAATATTAAAATCGAACTAAACAAACCAACCGAACCGAAAAAGTAACGAATTCCACCCATACTGCATCTTGGAGATTTGCGCAAATCATGTCTCAGCATTGAAACTCTCACTTGTTCCACCTTCTCTTACATTTGAACTCAATCGATATTATACAATATTTTTATACCCGCACAGGGTGCGGATCGGTCACCTAGTATGATATATATTGTCTATATCTATAGGCTACCATTGAAAGTTCAACCTTCAAGTGTACGCCTTGGAATTTTTCCCATTTGACCAATGACTAAGGAGTGCTGACCAATTAATTCTAGTTTTCTAATATATTCAGAAAAGTGTAGGTGAAGACCGTGAAGTGAAGGTGATATCTATCAATTCATATGTGCACTGCGATTCTATGAGTCAAAAACATTTCTGTTCGATATTTTATTTTGGTTGCGACTTGCTAATTTTAAGAGTAAAAGAGAAGTATAAGATTGTGAACATGAGAAGAAAAAAATCCATGTTTAAAATTAAGCTAGTAGGCGTGAATCGGAAAGTCGGGATGAATCTAGCGAGTTGAAATAAAATTGGAATTTAGCAGAGATTAATCGGGGTATTTAGTTTTGAGCAGTTTTCTTAAACTCATGAATTATATATATATATGACACACCTTACTAGTTACTACGAAATGTAAAAGCATCACTATGGTATGGTGGAAATAGGAGTAAATACCCCTGGAGCATCAGGTTCGAACCGGAAGACTAATCACATTGAATGACGTCGCGGGAAAACAGCTTATTCAGTTTGTGAGTTTTTGGGAAAACATACCTATACTTTTTTCTTGTGTGAATATATGCCCGAATTTTACAAATTTTGAATTACATACCCGAACTTATAAAGTCCAGGCTAATTCATACATCGACATTACAATTGTTTAATTGTATTTAATGGCACTGACTAGGATGATTATGTGGCTGATTAATCAGCTTCACATACAAATATGACGTATAAAAGAGCATAATATAATGGACTAAATTTTAAAACTTATGGACCAACCAAATATGATAATTATTGTGGGTAAAATATTAAATTGTTTGGGCTATTGTAAAATGGCGTCGTTTTTAAAACTGATTTTTTTCTTCCTGTTATGAAATCAAGGAGACAAGGAAAAAAAATAAGATTACACGATTAATGAAGAAGAATATTTAGCTTAGCAAATTCAAATTCGTCGTCGGTTTCTGGTAGGTGAATATCATGTTTCATGATGATTTACTCACTCTGTTAGCGCTATATCATCATGAAACAATTTGTTCATCATATGAGGTAGGCGGAGGCAACTGGAGACATCGTCGTAGAAATCAACAAAGAGGCATCCCGAAAACGTTTCGATATAGTGAAAAGTCACTGATTAAAACATCTGGAACAGCTAAAACCCCATGAAAGCTCTTCCATGGTTGCCCATATAGATCCGAAGAAGTAACATATAATATCTCGGTTTGGTTATATCTGTTTTGAAATTTTTAGATTGACTTAAAATTATTTTGTGAAGGACAAATACCATCTTTTCAAATGAACAGACGAGAGTATAGTGGAAGAGATTAATGATATGAATAATGTTATGTTAAGTGATGTAAAATGAGACATATCAGACTTAAAAGGTGAAGTAGTTGGATTTGCTAAACTAGATATTCTTCTTCCTTAATTGTGGAACCTTATTTTTTCTCTGTCTCGTTGATTTCACAAGAGGAAGATGAATATCAGTTTTTAAAACGACACCATATACCAATGGTCAGAACAATTTAATATTTTACCCACAATAATTATTATGTTCGGCCCAAAGATTTAAAATTTAACCCATTAAATTATGTTCTTTATATGACTCGTTTATATGTAAAGCTGACTAATCAACCACATAATCAACCACATAATCATCACAGTCAGCACCGTTAACTACAACTAAACAGTGTTAATGTCGATGTATGAATTAGCATGGACTTTACAAGTTCAAGTATGTAATTCAAATTTTGTATATTTCGGGTATGTATTCGCACAAAAGAAAAGTTTAGGTATGTTTTTCCTAAAGACTCATAGTTCAGGCATGAATAAGCCATTTTTCCCTCACCCAATGGTGTCTAGCCGTCAAACTCACCTTAGCTTTTCAGCATATCTCACTTCTCAGAAAGGGCAGCACTGTTAGAGTGTAGCAGCTATGTTAGAGTGTAGAAATATATTTAAGAATATATGTTTCCTAATACAAGATTTCTCAAATGGCCCGTATAGCTCAGTGGTAGAGCGTCAGTCTTGTAAACTGAAGGTCCGTAGTTCGATCCTGCGTGTGGGCACTTTTTCTCTTTATTTTATTTTATTTTCTTTTCTACTGCACATTCTGGAGCCGTTGATACTAAATCTTGCAATTATGGTTATCAAAGAAATAGAGGCACTAAACGAATGAATATCGAGCAGTTGAGTGATGTAACCCCATTGACAGCAGAAACAAATCAATTGAGGGTTTGGTTTATGGGTTTGGTTTAAACGACATGTGATTGAAAATTTACTAAAAATGTGTTCTTGATCATGCTTCCAAAGAAAGAAAGGTGTAACAAAATGGTTTGGATCGTCTCCATTTCAATCGAGTTAACAGAAAATCATCTGAGCTGGGATTTGAAAATTCAATAATTTGTATTGGTGTTGGTGACTGTGATCTCTTCAACCCTTTCATTGGTTGGCGAATGTTTTCCACGAGTGTATTTGTTTGGTGGATCATTGAAGACTATATCGAGGTGAGATCATACTATGATCATCATAGTCATTCCTTTTGTACTGTTTAATTCTCTTTCTTCTCTGCTTCTTAAAACCCTTTCATTTTGTTTTTCTTTTCTGCAGTAAATGGCAACAAGAAGAAGGATGTAGATAAGTTATTGAATAAGACTCGTATGCATACGAAATTACCAAGCCGATGCAGATAAGCATTTGGAATATTTCTAAATATCTTATTATTTGTTTTACTAATTACATTAAATTAGATAATTATTTTTTATTTGTATTTCCTATATTTTAGTGGTTTTCTATTTTAGTTAAGATTAGAATTTTCTAGATGTAAGGATTTATTATAAATAGGCAGTGAAGCCTAATGTTGTATTCAGACTTTGATAAATAAAAATAGAGCTTTTGCTTATACCTTAAAAGAGATTTGATTCAATTCATTTTCTTTGAGATGCCTTGTTATTGATTTGATTAAATTTATCAATACATGAAGTTGGTCTCAAGACGCTATCGAAAGAAACTCTTGATTGATCCAAGAACAGGTCTCTAGAACCCTAAAAGTTTTTTGATCGACCATTCACCCTATCATCCGATGCATCAGTTGGTATCAGAGCTTGGTTTCTGAATACAATATTAGATTTCACTGCCTATTTATAATAAATTCTTACATCTAGAAAATTCCAATCTTAATTAAAATAGGAAAACCACTAAAATATAAAAAATACAAATAAAAAGTAATTATCTAATTTAATGTAATTAATAAACAAATAATAAGATATTTGGAAATATTCCAAATACTTATTTGCATCACAAGCAGTGTGGTTTTAGAGTTGCTTTAAGCTCTTGGTGCTTTTGGATGGAAAGGTACTAAGTTGGGAGAAAGGATGGTGGAGTTTCCTGCTGATCCAGTGTTATCAAAGATAAACACTATAGCTTTCTACAGGAAACTCTTTTATCTTTTATCGACCATGTAGGAACCAACATTATCTCGCTGAGGATGAGTTTCTACACAGAGAACGTTGGCGATCACATTGCCTTGTTAAGGCTTAAAACTCTTAAAATGAAATGAACTACTCAAGTCAATGGTGCTACGAGAAACTACATTCAAAGAAAGAGTATACAAAAATATATGGAGAATACAGGTCTGGAGAGCTAGGATCATGAATGTGGCAAAAAAATTCTAAAAAAATAGGGATATTGTTAAAGGGTTTCACAGAATGGAGGTGAAGTGGTATGATGACTTCCTTTTGGTTTGATTCATGGTCGTCTATGGGGATTTTATGGGACATATGTGGAGATCGTGGGTTCATGCGAGAGTGGAGGAGGTGTTAAAGGGGGGACAGAAGAAGAAGGCACAGATCTACAAAATAGAAGTGGTGATTACTATTCAGCAATCAAAAACAGTACAAGGTGAAGACATTGCACTCTGGAAACATGATACTGACAAAATCACAAATCAAGGTTTTCATCAAAAAGGACATTGACTGCAATTTTGAGACAAGTTTACGCAGAGTGTGGTCGGGACAAGACAAGGTTGTGTGGTTTCAGCATGCAACACCGAGATATGCATTCATCCATTGGATTTCAATGCATGATCGGTTTACAAGCAGGAGATATTATGCTAAAATGAAATGCAAACATAGACCCAAAGATCGGTTGTACTCAGCTTAAGAGTGTTGCTTCCAGAGTGGCTCAAGAGTTAGGTGTGAAACTCGGACATGAGGTTGGATGCTCCATTAGATTCGAAGTCTGTACTTCAGACAAGACAATTAAGATTTTTGGTTTTTTTTGTTTCTTTCTCTAAAGCTCAATATCAACTTACTTCGTTGGATGGATTCTTTGGTTATGATTACTAGTCATGACTATCAATAAAAAAATGTTTTGCATGATTAGAGGATCACAAAACTTTGAAGGTTCTTATCAAGTTTAGGATTATAGCACTTGTCATCATGTGAAGAAACAAGAATAGTTTAAGAATACACTTGTCATGTCCACTCATCAACTAAATACTTGTGGTGAGATTGTAGTAATGCACAAAACAGAGCAAACAACAACGTGATTATAATATGTACAAAGTTGTGAAAAGGAAGAACAGAATCTTATAGGAACCTGCATATGAAGAATTTGAAGCGACGAGCACACAACAACATGATTATAATATGTACAAAGTGGTGAAAGGGAAGCACAGAAGCTCTAGTTGCTTAGAGCTTGCAGCTGTATGTGTCTTGTAGAATTGTTGACCTTAACTTGTTGATAAAACCAGAAAAAGAAGTATGGCAATCGATGCTGCCAAGGAAATCGAGAATACAAGCCAAGGAAATCGAGAATACAAGCCAAGGCACATCAACTTTGGGGATCTCTTGGGAGTGGAATCTTCTAAGTATTCCTCATCCAGATAAACAGAATGACAATGGCTACTACCATAGAAACTGAAGCCCCCTACCGTCGTTAACCTTTGAACTATGTCTGGTAAGATTACACTAGTCACAAAAGGAACGATTCCCGCAAAGAAGAAGGCAGCACCAGCCAGTATCCCATCGACAACACATCTTATCCACGTTCGTCCGCTGAGCCCACTGATGTTAGGAGTTTTGAGGCTCCTAAGTCAAATGATAGTATAGTGGAAGTAAGTTGTCGAACCAAATCTGAGGGATTTAAAATCAGAGAGAATGCAAGTATTTGCCTAATCTAAGTGCAATCAGTGATTTGATGATTTCTATACTAATGATTAAAGCTAAAGCAAAGCAATAAAAATGATACTTTTAATCTATTGGAAAGGAGAACTCATGGGTTTAGGGATTTAGACCTTGGGTGATCAGGTTTCGAACTAAGGATGACAAATGAATCAATCAAACTATTAACCTTAAGCCTAGACACAATTCTAAGCAAGCCCTATGTCTAGATGAATGCTCATTTGCTAACATGTCTCAAACATCAAATGTCTTTGGTTGAATAACATGCAAGCAATCATTACTAACAAGTCTATTAGCTATCTTAGCATCTTTAACAACAAATCTCTTTGGCAAAGTACACTAAAAGCCTAGGAGAGTTGACTCAGGCATTTCATCAAACACCTTTTGGGTGGGAAATACCTAGAGATCACCCTTTGAGTGGCCTACTCAAATGATGCATTATGAATACTCTACTAGCAAGGAACAAGAATGATCTATACTAAAACATCCTAGAACTAGCCTAATCACCCTTAATCTCCCTAACCCATGAATTCAAAAGGTGATTACTCACTAATCCCCATGATTCCTCTTAAACCCATGATGGATTTCAGATGAATCATATAGAGAAATAGAAGAGAAATCACAAGAACAATCACAAATCAAGCCAAAAAGAAATCTTTTTCTTAAGAGAGCTTGTGTTCTTCAATAGATCAAAGATAATCTGCCAAAAGGTGGCTACAACATACTTAAACATTAGGTTTTCAGAGTAAAAACGTGCATAAGAAATTGCAAAAAGGTCCTTGAAAAATCATAAAATCGTGTAGCAAAAGGGGCTGGAGCGACCTTGGGGGGTCGCTCTGAGAGGTCGCTCCAGCCTCCATTTTTGTGTCTCCGGGCGATGAAAACGCGAGCTACTTAGGTGGGTCGCTCTGGTTGGTCGCTCTGGTTGGGAGCGACCTTGGGGGGTCGCTCCGGAAGGTCACTCTGCGGTTCTCGACCTGGATGGATATGCCTCTAGTAAATTGATCATAACTCCTTCATTACATCTCCAAATGACTTGAAACCACTTCCATTAGAAAGCTAACTCAATTTACTGTGTCTCCACAAAATCTTAGCAGCAGAAGATTTCTCTAAGGCCTCCATCCATGCTCATCTTTCACCTCCTTTTTGATCACTTTTGCTTCCAAATGTCTCTAAGAACTCCATGTGGTGTTCCAATACCTGATAGAGACATATGTATGCCAAATGCAACCTAAACATGTCTAAATCCTAATCTATATGATGCAAATGCTTATGAATGAATGGTTAAAACAATGCAAATATGCAAGACATCAACTCCCCCACACTAGTCCTTTACTTGTCCACAAGTAAACTTTCAAGAACCAAGGAGAAGAGGTTGAAGGTGGGGACTCATAACCAAAAGAAACTCTTCTTAGTTCTCAACCTAACAACCTTGCATAATCATACCAAATAGCAAGAGCAAAGATTTTATCCATCTCTAACTTCTCTAGGCCTATCTCAGCTCCTTTGATCTCTACACTCATTAATCATGCATCTACAAACCACAAATCCACATCTCTCTAACATTTATGAAGCAAACTCAATAGACATCTCACAAATGGTCAACTGGTCCAAGTCATTTGGTTTGGTAAGACAAAGGCTTTAATGCAAGAGAAATCAGAGGTTCAAAATGATCTTTTAAGGTGGTTTACTCTCAAAACAAAGTAGCTTTGACATTACACATAATATATCTAAGAAAGGGATCAACTCATGCATACAATGCTCAATCTCCATTGTTCTACCCTTTCCCAAACACACAAGATATTCAATTATTCCTCAATGTCAAACCCAACTCACATCTCTCACCAAAAGATCCCAAGAACATTCTTCACATCAGACTCTTTCTTTTTGAAATCAATAAGGGATTTTTCACAATTTTAAAAACAAATCTTAGCTCCTAACAACTTTGCTAGCCCCCTTTTTCATTCTTTTTTTTTTTCTTTTTTTTTTTATATTTGGGGGCCAAGACTTTTCACAATAAGAGCTAGATACTTCTCCACTTATCCCATAAAGACTAATCATTTAAGCACAAGAGTCAAACCTTTCATATTCCCAAATCACAATCACAACACTCACCCCCTTCCTATAGCTAGACAATAGAGTGACTAATCTAGCAAGAATGGAGACTAAGCATTGTCGTTCCCAATACTCTCAACATTATGCACATGCAAAGCTTTCCAAAGAGGCCTCACTCAACAAATAATGATGGTTTAAAAAGGAGGTATGGGTTTTGGGAGTGGAGTACCACTTGAGTTTGTCAAAAAGATTGGTAAAACAGATGGGACAACTCAAGTGTGTATATCCATGACTTAGTACACAAGGGACCATATGCAAGAGACATTAAAATAGGAGCTTGCTTCAAAGAGAGAGTATCGACAGTCAAATGAGTTTCAAGAGGAGCATTCAAGGCGCGAAGTTTACAAGCTTTCTAAAGGGTGCTCAAGCTACTTGTCATGATTACAAAGGTCAACAAATTCAGTACTTAGCATGAGCTCTTTACAAGGTTGAAATCCCCCTAATGCATGAATGCAACCTATATGCTTCTAGACTCAATCCTAAAAATGCAAATGATGCAACTAAATGATTCTTTTTGTGTTTTTCAAAATTTTTTTTATTTTTTTGGATTTTTCTATGCAAATAAGAATGTAATATGCAATGCATGAGACTCAAAATCATGAAAACAAACATGATCAAATACTTGGTACCTTGGGTTTAGGGATTTAGACCTTGGGTGATCAGGTTTCGAACTAAGGATGACAAATGAATCAATCAAACTATTAACCTTAAGCCTAGACACAATTCTAAGCAAGCCCTATGTCTAGATGAATGCTCATTTGCTAACATGTCTCAAACATCAAATGTCTTTGGTTGAATAACATGCAAGCAATCATTACTAACAAGTCTATTAGCTATCTTAGCATCTTTAACAACAAATCTCTTTGGCAAAGTACACTAAAAGCCTAGGAGAGTTGACTCAGGCATTTCATCAAACACCTTTTGGGTGGGAAATACCTAGAGATCACCCTTTGAGTGGCCTACTCAAATGATGCATTATGAATACTCTACTAGCAAGGAACAAGAATGATCTACACTAAAACATCCTAGAACTAGCCTAATCACCCTTAATCTCCCTAACCCATGAATTCAAAAGGTGATTACTCACTAATCCCCATGATTCCTCTTAAACCCATGATGGATTTCAGATGAATCATATAGAGAAATAGAAGAGAAATCACAAGAACAATCACAAATCAAGCCAAAAAGAAATCTTTTTCTTAAGAGAGCTTGTGTTCTTCAATAGATCAAAGATAATCTGCCAAAAGGTGGCTACAACATACTTAAACATTAGGTTTTTCAGAGTAAAAACGTGCATAAGAAATTGCAAAAAGGTCCTTGAAAAATCATAAAATCGTGTAGCAAAAGGGGCTGGAGCGACCTTGGGGGGTCGCTCTGAGAGGTCGCTCCAGCCTCCATTTTTGTGTCTCCGGGCGATGAAAACGCGAGCTACTTAGGTGGGTCGCTCTGGTTGGTCGCTCTGGTTGGGAGCGACCTTGGGGGGTCGCTCCGGAAGGTCACTCTGCGGTTCTCGACCAGGATGAATATGCCTCTAGTAAATTGATCATAACTCCTTCATTACATCTCCAAATGACTTGAAACCACTTCCATTAGAAAGCTAACTCAATTTCCTGTGTCTCCACAAAATCTTAGCAGCAGAAGATTTCTCTAAGGCCTCCATCCATGCTCATCTTTCACCTCCTTTTTGATCACTTTTGCTTCCAAATGTCTCTAAGAACTCCATGTGGTGTTCCAATACCTGATAGAGACATATGTATGCCAAATGCAACCTAAACATGTCTAAATCCTAATCTATATGATGCAAATGCTTATGAATGAATGGTTAAAACAATGCAAATATGCAAGACATCACCCACTGGACAGGAAAGAAGACAGAGCAGAACCAAGCACTGCCAACACAAAAAGTAGCATGGAGAGGCGGAAGTGAACTGGCATATCACCCGTGATGGCCATGAACTGAAGTGCACTCACGAAGACTGGTATCTTATCCACTGCCAGTGCTGGTCCGGACTTATGTGGCGCCTAAAACGCACAAAAAATGATGTCCGTAGTATAATTAAAAAAAAAATTGTCTTTAAGTTATGTAAATTACTAATGTGATATATTGTAAAATAAATTACAAAGATAAAAATTTATATTATTCTAATTGTTTTTACTTATTAACTTCCAATATCTAAAATTTTCAAGCTATGTGGTTCAAATAATATTGACAGTCCATCTGGTTGATTACCAATCTTATATTTTTGTAGCATTTTCTAAAAGAACATAAATTGTATATGATACAAATATGTTAACATCAACATCATGATTCATTTGTAAAATGTGTCACAACCTAATTTATGATAATTTGATTACGAAAATTTACCGAAGAAAATGAATAAAACATGAGATATTGAAAGTCACGTTAATTTCGATGAAGATCGAATAAAATGAACTGTAGAATATGAGCAACTGATAATTTAAGTCAATTGTTATAGTATTTCTTGTTTACACATCTATTTAATATTAAAAAAAACAGAAAGCAATATGACAAAGAAACATAATTTTAATGAAATAACTAATGTGTCTTTAATTAAAAGGTTTATTAATTTTATTTTGTATATTATTTAATATAACATTTCTAAAGGAGACCAAATTGGCAATTTTTTTAGAAAATGTAAGTAAAATCATTTATATCTTTGACGAGTGAAAACTTGTAATTACTATTGTTCTACAATAAAAAAAAAAAAGAAGTAGAATAAGGGAAGAATCATCGAACACAATACATGTTGAACTAGTAGACATGCGCATAAATCACTAAGTTAAAGTAAAATTTTTTATTCAATTTTAGCGCATCAAAATTATATAAGAATTTTGGCGCCTAAAGTCTATGCTTAACGGGTTTACGGGCTTTAGCCCATGGCCGGTCCTGCCACTGGGTCGTCGTCTCTTCTGAAGTTCATCATGCCTCTAAAATAGTAAGAAAAATTCAATCATACGGAAGAAGCAAAACACAGAAATAAAGATCCCCTTTAGCCATCTCAGACTCCACAAGTTGCGAAACAGAGAAAAGCAAACACAAAGAAAGAGACAGAGAGAGTGAGGGTTTTACCGTTCTAGGGGGAGAAAGATTCCCTATGAAATTATTTAGTTACAAAATTTGGATTCAGTTTTATCTTGTTTTACATCATACTCTGTTTAATGGGCTAATGCATTCAACAACTAAACGATAATTCAAGAAGTTTTATAAAAAGAAGCTGTTCAATGTCTACAGTTTTCACAGCACAAACACAAAAAGGTGAACTAGCTGAATAAGGAAAGGAAAAGCTCTTGATGTGTGGAGCAGAAAAGGGTCTTGCATGTTTTAATATCCTCAGAGAGAAAAACACAAGCAAGTTTTCATTTAATCTTCAAAAATGTTACTCAACGCTGTGCTGGCCTGGGCCTGGAGCTTCCAAACGGAGACCGGCGTTCTTCACCACTTCTCCAAGCATCACCACCACTTGGACGGTCACTGCCTCTAGACCCAGGGACCCAACGGTCAGGTTTCTGCGACGGTCCTCCTCTGCTGCTTCCCCAGTGGTCATCTGCTGGAGGTGGTCCACGGTTGCCCCAGCGGTCAGAATCTGCAGCTGGTGGTGGCTGTGTTGGTGCTGAGACCTCAGCTGTCTGACGCTTGAACCTAGGAACATATTTACCAGAACCTTGTGCTGTTGGTGCAGCAGGAGCAACCGTAGGCTCTGCAGGGCGAGCAGGTGGTGCGTCTGTTCCCTTCAACAGCTCCTCTCGGCTCTTCTTCGCTTTCTCCTCAAGCTCTCTTTCCCTCTGCCTCTGCTTCTCGGCAATTTCGTCCATCTTTGCTTTGTGTTCAGCTTCTTGCTTCTTGCGTTTCTCGGCCTCTACATAAAGAGTTGAACAAGAGAAGTTATATATTAGATAATGTAAAATGATGTGAATTTAAATGGAAAACAGATGTTACCTTCACGCTTGCGAGCTTCCTCTTCTTCTTGCTGCTTTCTTATTCTTTCTTCTTCAGTTGTCAAATAGTACAGCTGCTTCCTCTTGATCTCCCTTTCTTGCTTCCTCGCTCGGATCATTTGGCTGATGCGCTCCTCTCTCTCCGTCCTTATTCTGTCAAACTCTGCTTGTCTACGACTGATCACTTCCCCTTGGAATGTTTCCTGCACACAGAAAGATTTTATTATGACTAGAATAAATGAAGAGATGAACATTCAGAGATAAGAGTTGTCATGTGAAAACTGACCTTAAACTCCAACATTCTGGACAACCTGCTCTTCTCCTTCAAGTCACTCTCATGACGCTCTCTGCTGAGTTCAACTTCACGCTGGAAAAGAGAGTAGCGTTTAAGGACCTCATATACTTTCAACTCAGATTCGAGTTATAATGAAAAGCTAATGTAAATAACAACGTTTTACCTGTTGCTCACGTTCATAAAACTCTCTTTCCTCCACCAGTCTTCGCTGATATGCAGCTTCGATCAATGGAGCAGCCTCTTCTCTCTTTGCTCGTTCCAAGTAATCCATAGTTTTGGCAAGTTTCTGGAGTTTTTTCTCCATTTCTTGCCTCTCCTTGACCTGCTCAGTTATGGCCATCTGCTTCACAGTTTCCTTTGTCACCTTCTCCTATAATTAGTTTAAAGCCAACAAATATTAGTAATACGCAAACTATAAAACATACAAACATATATATGTGTTAATAAACTTACTCCATCTAAAAGCGTCTTTTTCTTTCCCTTTTTCATGCGTTTCTCTGTGTCCTCAAGCAACGCCTTAGCTTCCTCAAGTTCCTTCTCCTCTATCTCTCTAAGGATCCTTTGCTTCCTTCTCTCCAGAAGCTCTGCCGCAAGTCTCTTTTGCTCTGCCTCCTCAGTTAGCTTCTGAAGCTTAAGCCGTTTCTGTTCCTCCTCACGTTCCTTCAAAAGCAAAACATCAATTATTATCAACCGGTACAACTTTAATGGACAAGTATGAAAACCACTACCATTTCTAGTTGTTGACGCTCTTGATCCTCTTTCCTCTTCTCAATGATTGATTTACGAGCAAGCAGTCTCTTGTGCTCCTTCTCAACAGTTTCTGCTAGGTTCGGTACTATGCCACCTAGTTTTGATGCTTTACTTGGTACAGGAAACAGCATAGCTCTTACTTTGTTCAAAGACTCGGCAAAAACAGCCAGATGATCCTTCAGTCCATCAGACTCAATCCCCTGATTGAAAAAGCAAACAGTTGATTATATAAACTATTATCTACCAAAAGAGTAAATAGTTAAAAGAGTTGTATCACTAAAGGATCAACAGTGGCTTACCAAATTGCCAAAAATAACAACACCTTTCATGTGATCAACTTTCATGGCAACAAAGTTGTTCTTCACAGCATCAACAGAAATCTTCTCTACCACTGAGAATTCAAAGAAGGGGACCAACTGAGATAAACTCTCAATTCTTATTGTCTGATAGATCTTAGACACCTGAATAAAAAAAAGAATCAACATAAACCACAAAACCAATCCAAATGGTTGAATGGATATTAACCTCACAAAGTAGAGAACAACTTTACCTGTTGAAGTAGCCTGAGAGTAGCAAACTTCTCCAAAGAAGGAACATATTGAGAGAGTTGCACTTCTGGTAAAGAAGGAGCTGACGACAGCTTCCCACCAGATTTGGAAATCTTTTCCAGCAGAGGCTGAATCTTGGAGCCAAGATCAAGCGGGTGAAACTCATGCTCAAGAACATGGAAAAGATCTTTGACCTCCTGAGATGCACAGCTCAAAACACCTCTTGAAACCTAATTGTACAGAAACATGATAAATCAGATGCCTGCAAGAATATCAACTATGTGATGTGGCTGCTAGAGACTCACCAGCTCTGACAGAAGAGCTGACCTTGAAAGCTGGAAAAGAAATGCATTGAATTAGAAATAACAAATAGGGTGGAATGTATAACAAATAAAGTAACATCAGAGCCTATGTTACCATATCTCTGCCCTCGAATTTAGGTTCAAGATTGAACCCTATGAGGTTCGCCATCCTCAAATTGCGTTCTTTCTCATTTTCAAGTTCCATATGTGAAGCACTCTGAGCTCTATCAAACGGTGGAACAGACAATGCCGCCAAGACAACAGATGATGCTATTAGCTGCAGATCCTTTTGGCTTAAGTTCTTGTTGAAATTTTTCTGCAGACTAAACAGCTTGAACCATGCATAAGCATGGTAAAGAGGGCTAGAAGAAATCCAGAAGATCTCAGTCAATTTGGAATAATAGACCATCAACAAAGATGACTTGGGCGTCTTCTTGACCATGCACATTAATCCATATATATCTTCAACAGAACGGAAAGCTTCCTGAAATTAAAAAAAAAAAAGATACATCAACAATCACTCAGAAAATTACAAGTAGAGACAAAACAACACCTGCCAAAGTCCAAGCTCAGTAGCAACTTTCAACTGATCAAATCTTGTGTCCAGGTAAAGCTGCAAGCTCTCGGGAGCTGACAAGTCAGGCCTGTCCCTTTGGTCTCTGTACTTGTTCAGGTTTGCCAAATGGTTTCTGATAATTTCACAAAGCCTACGGAACTCGGTTGTTCGCTTGTACTGCTTACAGAACTGGAACGCCTTATGTGCTGTCATCTACAAGATCATAAGTGCACAAGTCTTAGATCTTATTCAACTAAATATCACAAGAATCTAATAAACTAACCGCATAAAGCGCTTCCAACTTTGAGTTGTTGCGCAATATCTCAAGCACTGTCCTGTAAGTCTCCCACAGGAACTTAAACCACGGAGTCACCAACTCACGGTCAGATCTATCTTTCCCCTTCTCTCCACTAACAATACTCAGTTGCAAATCCTCAGGCTTCCTGTCAGCTTCAAGGTCATCGACATCAAGTGCCTCATCCAGGGCATCAGCCTGAGATCGAGCCTGCTCAGCTTTCTCCGTAGAAAGATGCAGGAAGTGCTTGATGACTTCCTCCAATGAGCTCACATTCACTTGCTGGCAAACAATACGGTACTGGATCAACCCATCCTTAGCGAACCGACCTCTCTTCAAGTCGACACAAAGGTCCAGATACTTGAACATGATCTTCTCAAGTGGCTTCTGCCATGCTCTGTACCTCTTGGAGGTGATGAGATCATGAAGCGCCTGAAGGGCATCTTGTTTCTGCCCAACATTGATCAATTCTACAAACACATGTTAATAAAAAGGTTATTTCATGGGGGTGGCATGATGACACAATAGAACTAAAAAGGTCAATTCTGTAAACTTACCATCAGCACGCTTCAATGCGTTCTCAGGTTTGGCAAAATGCGCCATGTTTCAGACAGGCTCACACGGAAAGGATACTCTCAACTTTTGCCTGAACGAATCAATAAGCATAAAAAGTGATTCAAAGAGAGCTTTTTTTTTGTGAATCTTAATCTTGCCCAAACCCTAAATTCGATTTCTTCCAATCAGAACACACACAAAAGATTCGATAAACTGATGTAAATCAAGACTAGATGAAGTTCGATGAGATCCGTCGGAGAAGAAAGAGCAGAGATCCAATTACTGTCGTTTTTTTGAAACAGAACAAGAAGCGTGTCACTAACCTGGTCGCCGTGGTGAAGAGTGTTGAGAGGAAATGGAAGCAGCGACTCTAGGGTTTTTAGATATGATTTTTAAAATATATAATATTACTGGTATTTTGCAAATAACACCGGAATCTTTAATATTTTTTTAAATTACCCCGTTTAACATTTTAGTGTTTACAAAACCCAATTATCTACGGATGTCCATTATCTTACATAGTTAGTGACTTTTTTTTTCCCATAGTTAGTGACTTGGTGTTGTGCATTTCAGCTTTGTCAATTTTTATCATCATGCTATTAAGTTAAATAAATATAATCAGAATCAACAGAAAACACTATATGAGATATATGAGGTAGATTGCATCTAGAGATGTTAAAAAAGGCGAATCCTTCCCACGTAAACCGTTTAGACCAATTTTGGTTAGTTTCATAAGGTAATCCATTTGGACCTCTGACTATTGTTTTTGCCATTTAGATCCATTTAAAGTTATAACTAACTATTTTGATAAGTCTTCTTTGCTATTTGGCAAGAGGATTCCAGCGACTGATCGTCAGTAAATTAAAGATATTTTGGGCATACAAAATGAAGGAGGAATGGGGTCTTATTTAGGAATTCCAGAAGATATCAGTGGGTCTAAATGTAAGTTATTTGCATTTCTAAAGGAGAAGCTATTACACAGAGTGAATGGGTGGACTGACAGATGGCTCTCGAAGGGAGGAAAGGAGGTACTAATCAAGTGTATCTTGCTAGCTCTCCCGACGTATGTGATGTCTAGTTTCTTACTGTCTCTAGAGATATGTGAGAACCTTGCTAGTGCCATTGCACAGTTCTGGTGGAGTTCGAACCTGCCAAAGAGAGAAATTCACTGGGCTACATGGGATAAAATGTGTAAATCTAGAGAGGAGAGTGGCATCAGATTTCGCATGATCCATGAATTTAATTTAGCTCTTCTAGCTAAACAATAATGGCGTCTTGTTCAGTTTCCGGACTCATTAGTGGCAAGGGTATTAAGAGGCAAATACTATCGGTTGAGTTCGCCCTTGCGAATTTGTTCAGTAGACTCCCCATCTTATGTGTGGACAAGTATTATTGCAGCGAAGAAATTACTGTTGTTGGGAATCAGGAACAAAGTACATTCAGGGTATGAGATTAAAGTATGGCAGGATCCATGGATTCCATCTGTGCCAGCAAGACCGGCTAGAGCTATTGCTCCGGTAGTAAACCTAGGAATGACCGTAAGCAGTCTTATCGATTTCCACACTAAGGAATGGGATCTACGTATGCTTGAACAGTATGTTCATCATGAGGATATACCAAGTATACAGAGTATGGCCATAAGCCCTACACATCGACCATATACGTTTTGCTGGAATTATACCAAGAATGGACAATACACGGTAAAATCTGGATATTGGGTAGCAACAAACATTCTAAAAGAAGAAGATGAGACACAAGTTCTAGAACCCAATATCACTAAACTCCAAGCCTTTTCTTGGAAGGTAAAGGCTCCACAAAAGATTCGCCATCTTTTATGGCAACTAATCACATGACAAGTAGCAGTAACAAGGAATCTTGTACGAAGAAACATGAGATGTGATAACTACTGCCCAAGATGTGGAGAGCTAGAAGAGAGTGTAACTCATGCAATATTTGAATGCCCACCAGCTATTCAAACATGAGCATTATCATCAACTCCATCTAGCCCTCATATTTTTCCTTCTCCGAGCATTTACAATAATATGGATTATTTGTTTTGGAGGAAAAATAGCATAGTGGAGCCAGAAAATGATAGGGACCCATATCCTTGGATCATCTGGTACATATGGAAAGCTCGCAATGATAAGTTATTCAGAGGAATAGACAGGGATCCAGGTGAACTAGTAAGGCATGTAGAAAGTGAATGTCAAGCTTGGCATAGTGCTAGAGAGAATTTGATTACGTCTCAAGTCGTTCAAGAGCCTCAAGTCCTAAGTTTGGGTGATATATGCATGATAGATGGTTCATGGACCTCTACTGATTTGTATAGTGGACTTGGATGGGTATGGAAAGATAGCACAGGGACGACACAGCTAATGGGAATGCGGAACCTGAGGAGGAGGGAGTCAGCTCTACACTCGGAACTGGAGGCTTTAAAATGGGCAATGGAAACAATGTTGCAACATTCGGATTGTCAAAGATTTGGCACAGACTGCAAATACCTGATTGCAATGCTGACAGAACCGCAAGCATGGCCTACTTTCGCAACTGAATTGGAGATGATTCATACGATCAAGTTATGCTATTCGGACTTCAGGATCTGCTATGTGCCAAGAACTGAGAATGTGTTAGCTGATTCTTTAGCTAGGAGTGCTCGTACTTTTCATAGATCTCTTTGCTACTTTGGTTGTTCTATTCCGGTCTGGTTACCCAGACCATCTCAAACTTGAGTAATAGAATAGCCTTTTGATGTCAAAAAAAAAAGTTATAACTAACTTTTAGTGATTTTTACGAGAGTTATCATTAGGTTCACCAACCAATAAGATTTAGTTGTTTTATATTAAATATTTTTTTTTAAAAAAATTACCAAGTTATATTACTTTTTTGAAAATAAAACGATAAAATTAAATTAAAAATAGTATTAGTTACAAAATAAAATAAATATTTTAAACGTCGTCAGTAAAACATTAAAATAACCCTAAATTCTGAACATTAAACCTTTGGATAAATCATTAATTATTGGATAAATCTTAAACCCTAAATCAGAAATATTAAACACTAAATCTTAAAAATACTAAACCATTAAACTTAACCTCTAACCATTGGATAGCATCTCTTTTTATAATATAAAATTAATTGTTAAAATTTAAATATATATTTTAAGAGTATTTTCAAAAAAAAATTTACCAGCTATCTTTCTAGTATTGGCTCCAATATGCTTCAGAATCTTCAATCTTGCCTAGAACTTGCTTAAACCTGCAATAGCTCTAAGAGACTCGAAATACCAAAAAGATTTAAAACCGGACTTATTTCATCGTCCATAAAAAGCATAATATATCAACCAGACATGTCAATAATATTTCAGATGGTTACCAATTAGTTATATTGTTCTACATGTGCCTCACCAACCTGTATTTTTCTTCAGGAACCCACCCAATTTGGGCCCTTTCCCCTTTGGATTTGAGCTAGGCCAATTTAGTAGCAAGTCTGTTCCTTGTTCTATTGACAACGCAACAATCAACCCACTCCTCATTGAATTCTTGCTATAGTGCACACTCTGAAGTATAACCTCGGCACGTTTACAATCACTCCGTACAATTTTCCCTGTAGTAAAGTAACTCTACCTAGTTTTCAAACTCTGTGCACAATGAAACTAACAATTTAATTTAATTTAATGCTGAGTGCCATGTGTAATAATCATAAGTCTTGTTAATTTGACCTTAGGTTACCAAACTTCTGTTTCATAAAACTGTTAATAATTTTCTAATGTATAAAGTTGACAAACTTCAATTTCATCAAATTATTCCGAATCTTCTAGTTATAAAGTTGACATATGTAGTAACAATATTATTGGCTGCCTTCCTAAGTTCCAACGTCACTTTAAAGACTTTAACGTGGGCTGCCGGTCGTGGAGAACTGATAATTGGAGCATGATTACTTTCATCCTTAATAAAATATTTGAATTATCCAAACGTTTGCCAATATTGACTTGACGACAATTCTAATCATGCATGCTAGTTTGACCAAAATCAACGCTACTGTAGTGAAAACGTCTTATTTAGATCAAAGGTATGTTTTGATCAAATCAAAAATCATCAATCTTGTTAAAAATGTTTTTAAACAATATATTTTCCATAATCCTCTGTTTTGTTTTAGCCGTTAGCTTCGGCTATGTGTCTGCACAAAGATGTGGGAACTCTCTGTTATTCAGACCAAACAGTGCTTACGATACAAACCGTCGTCTTGTTCTCTCAACTCTTGCATCCCAAGTCAGTTCTCGAAACGGCTACCACAACGTCTCGGTCGGTGAAGGCCCTGGAGAGATCTATGCATTAGGCCTCTGTATACCAGGGACTGATCCAGAGGTATGTTCCGATTGTATCCAAACCGCATCCGATGGTTTACTAGAAAGTTGTCCGAACCAGACCGACTCATGGGACTGGAGAGCCGACAAGACGCTCTGTTTCGTTCGTTACTCCAACATATCGTTTTTCAACCGGAGCGATCTAGAGCCGACAGAAGCAGATTACGATACTGGAATATACACGGGTAACGTTACAACTTATACTAGAGTATGGAACTCGTTCATGGAATCTATGATCACCCAAGTCGGTCAATCTGGATCTAGATACCTGGCTGATGTATCCCCTAGGATAGGTGAGAGACTTGATGATAATGTTTACGCGCTGATGCAGTGTATTCCGGGGATATCTTCCAAGGAATGTGAATCTTGTCTTCAAGAAAATGTACGTGCATACCAAAGATGCTGCAATGGGTACATAGGTGGAAGCGTTGCAAAACCGGTATGCTTTTTCCAGTGGGATGGTTATGCGTATCTTGGTGCCTTTGATGCTTTTAATGACACACATTCTAAACCTGCTCCGCCGCCTCCTCCTACTTATCCTTCTCCTCCCCCTCCTGCTCCTCCTCCAGATGGAAAAAAGATTGCTACAAGAGCTATTGTGGCGATTGTTGTTTCTGTGGTTACATTTGTGGTGCTGCTTGCTTTTGGATTAGTTATTTGGAAGAGATTGCAAAAAAAGTCAAAACTTGAAAGTGAGTTACCTTTTCTTAAGTTTTTATTTTTACCTATTTAGATTGCATAATAGTAACCATCATATCTATGTTGTGACTTGTGACAGCTGATTATGACATGACTAGTCCACAGTCCCTACAATATGATTTTGCGACAATTGAAGTGGCAACAGATAAATTTTCGAGGAACAACAAGCTAGGTCAAGGCGGATTCGGTGAAGTTTATAAGGTATATATATGAGCTCTACTTGTATATATGACTGCTAAATTGTCATGGAAGCTAAGAAATAAGAAGTTACCTCACATGCACATTTGTAGGGAATGCTACCAAATGAAACCGAGATTGCGGTAAAGCGGTTATCAAGAGATTCAGGACAAGGCACACAAGAGTTTAAGAACGAGGTTGTGATTGTGGCTAAGCTTCAACACAAGAATCTTGTTAGGCTGCATGGGTTTTGCTTAGAAAGAGATGAACGAATACTTGTCTACGAGTTTGTTCCAAACAAGAGCCTTGATTATTTCCTCTTTGGTAATAACAAATAAACAATATATATGTTTAATTATATTCTTTTAGTACATTCTCTTAAAGTCTTAGGTTAATGCAGATCCAACAAAGAAGAGTCAGCTAGACTGGAGAAGACGGTACAACATCATCGGAGGGATTACGCGGGGGCTTCTCTATCTTCATCAAGACTCAAGGCTCACTATCATACACCGTGATATCAAAGCGAGTAACATTCTTCTCGATTCTGATATGAATCCTAAAATAGCAGATTTCGGAATGGCAAGGAATTTTAGAGTGGACCAAACTGAAGACACCACCGGAAGAGTTGTTGGAACCTTGTTAGTATTTACTATTCTCTTTGCTTTAAATGGACACATACTGATGAACGCTTTCTGTTTCTTATTAAACATGAACATTGTTTTGTGTAATTTGCAGCGGTTACATGCCTCCAGAGTATGTGACGTGTGGGCATTTCTCTACCAAATCTGATGTCTATAGCTTTGGAGTATTGATTCTGGAGATTGTTTGTGGCAAGAAGAACAGTAGCTTCTATCATCTTGATGATGATTCTGGTGGAAATATGGTGACACATGTAAGAAAAAGTCAAATCAAAATCTTAATTTATTTTAATTGTGATCACCTCCTGAATATGAGTTGTTTAACCAGGTTTGGAGGCTTTGGAACAATGAAGCACATTTAGATCTCATCGACCCTGCGATTAGGGACAATTATGAGAAGGATGAAGTAATTAGATCCATCCATATAGGACTACTATGTGTTCAAGAGACTCCTGCACACCGTCCAGAAATGTCTACAATATTTCAAATGCTTACCAATAGCTCCACTGTTCTACCTATGCCTCGAGCACCTGGATGTTTCCTAAGGAACAGATCAAATTTAGACCCTTTAACCTATGGATCCGAGCCGGGCCATTCTAGATACAACTCTGTTTCTTATTCTATAGTCACTCCTCGTTGAAATTCTTAATTCTTCTCTTCATATATGACAATTGTGTGCACCATTCCCAACTAAACCGTGGGTATCATTTTCCGTATAACACAAGCAAATCCAGTTTTAAAATTTTGTTAATCAAAGAATTTTCTAGATTCAAGTTATTTTGTATGTGTTGGACATACTGAAAGTTTCTCAGTTAGCTATATACGTATATAAATCATATATTGTCGTTTAAAATTTATTAAGATTACTATATATAGTTGTCTCCTCGCTTGGTAATAGGTAGGTAGGATATGGGCTTTCTATTAAAGCTCAAAATATCTTACAGTTTAATTATTAGGCCGATTATTCGCCGATTAGTTGGTTAATGGGCCGATTAATTGATTTCTGAGCCGATTAATTGGCTCTCGATTTTATTTCCCGGTTTGGGCAAAATCACGGCGGAGAGGGTCTGGGTAGCGTCTAGGCGGGCGCCTACGCAGCTGGGCGTCCGCGTTTTAGAACAAGGAGATTTCCTAACATATGCAGTTAGGTGTCATTATAATCATTGGCTATATAGCCTATAACCTAAAAGAAAACAAGAACGCGTCTTGGTGAGAAAGGAACTCTCCTAGACATGGTGTTCGAGGCTTAGTTGACCTTTATCTCCTGTTTTTTTTCTCATTAGTAATTAGTGTATGTTTGCTTAAGTATATATATGCTAAGCTTTTAGTTATGAGAAAATGGCTATGTGCCCCATACTATAAAAAATCTTGGATCAGCCCCTGGGACTAGGGGATGCTCTTTTTAGCTTTTCTTTTGATTATCTAACGTTGGCTTCCTAATATAAGTTCAATTATATATAAATATTGGATTTGTTTATATGATATACTATGATATAATAGACGATTAAAATCATAAAATATAATTATTCAAAATAATAAAATAAAAAAATTATTTATTTAAATGTTATATTAACAATTATGTAATACATTTTAGTTTACAAATATATATATATATATATATATATATTATTCATTTAGTACAAAAGAAATTAAAATGAAAGAAAATATTTATACGCTCACGAGTCAAGCTCTAGAAATAAAAAACAACAACGCAAGATTATTGTTTTAACAAATTTAATAGATTTTAATAGAAATTATAGTTCCAAATATGTTTATATATTTTATGTATATAAATTCATATTATTTGTTTTTATGGGATGCTAAGATTTTAGAATTGAAAAAAATATGATCCACCTTTATATTATTTTAATTAGGAAATTAAAAAATTCATATCAGAATATTTTATTAGAATTTTAATTTTTATTACAAATGCAAATATTAATTTTCAATCTAGATTTATATTTAAATATTACAAATACATCATTTAATATAAAAACTAAAAACATAAATATAAATACCCGTCCGGTCGGACGGGTTAAGGTCTAGTTAGTTCTTAAAAATCATACTTAACTCACATGCCAAATCCAATTTTCTTAACACTAAATCAGAGTTATTAATCAAAGGTGAATATTGGTTTGTTAGAAACATAATAAATAACAAGACTAATAACGTATACATATATATATACCTTTTGTAAAATTGTAAAGTTTAGAACTTCAAGAATATAATGTTGCATTTGTAAATAAAAAAAATAACCATGATCAGTCATATATAATTAGATAATGTGTTAAATAATAATAAATTTAAATTTAATATATAAATCAAAATGTTTAGCAAAATAAAATAGTGTGTAATGTACTTATCATATACATTAATAAAATACTATTCTTTTAAAAATATGTATTATTTGTTAAAATGAAAGAAAAAGTTACCTTTATGATAACGACAATACAAAAAGTAAGTTATATATAAAATTAAAAAATATCCGCGTTTGGCGCGGATTAAACTCTAGTCCACGTATTATTGCACAATATATATTTAGAGATTTAAGGATTTAGAGTGGGAAGAGATGATTTAGAGGTTTAATATTATCTTCTATTAATATTTATTCAAGTCAAGAAAATTGTAAATGGTCTAGTGTTTCAGGTTTACAACGAGTTTAGCTTTGGCCAAGGATTCGCTTCCTTTCAGAAACAATTTTTAATTTTATTCAAAACGACATCATTTGGACTTAACACTACAGAGATTAGAGATTCGTTTAATCAATCCGTAAATGATAATTTCCCCTATTGTTACTCTTCGTTGATTCTGTACCGGAATATGACGTCAACATTAGTTCTGTAGGGCACGCAACACATTTTTAAAATTATGGATATAAATAGTTCAGGACCCAATTTTACGTGTCTATACATACTTAAAAGGTTGACTCAAATACTCAACACTCATTCTTTTGACGAAATCAACGTTCCTTAATGTTATAGTATAATGAAAGTTTGCCTTATTTAATGATCTGCAACGAGTATCTGAGCAAAGTCAGTCTCCTAAATGTATATGAACAGTTTCCTGTCAATCCTATTTTTTCTCCTAGCATCTAGCTTCGGCTCTGGCTCTGCCCAAATATGTGGAGGCTCGCTGTTTTTCACACCAAACGGCACTTACGATACAAATCGTCGTCTCATCCACTCAACTCTTGCTTCCAACGTCAGCTCTCGAGAAGGCTACTATAACGTCTCTGTTGGTGAAGGCCCCGGAAGGATCTATGCTTTAGGCCTCTGTCTCCCAGGGACTCATCCAAAGGTATGTTCCAATTGTATTCAACCTGCGTCTGCTGGTTTACGAAGCTGTCCGAACCAGACCGACTCATGGTTCTGGAGATCCGAAGAAGAGACAATCTGTTTTGTTCGGTTTTAGTGGCGGACCCATGTTCATTTTTAAGGTGGGTCATTAAAATTTGGTTTGGGCCGAATACTAATAATTAAGGAAAGTTAGCCAAAAAAACATACATCAAAGGTTTCGAACTTGTGCTTTGTTGTGTCAGAATAGAAGGCAACAAGAACCAAATGAGCTGCATCGTCTGTTGATATACATCGTGAAAACACTAGAATTTATTTTTAACCTGTGTCAGGTGACACCCCAATGGACAACGTAGGTCCGCCTCTGGTTTCAACCAGATCGATCTACAGCCAATAGAACAATACATTTTTCATGAAAATGTAACCGGAGATGTTGCAGAGTATAATAGAACATGGGAAAGTTTTATGGTGCGTAGGCAGTGCCGTCTTAAAAACTTTAATGACCTTAGGCGAAATATAAAACAAAGACCCTTTTATAATTTTTTTCTCAACTTTTATTTATTGTATTACCTTAAATTAAAGTAAAAAAAAATTGGTATAAAAAAAAGAAAATTGATTTTTATGTGTAAATTAAGTTTTATTAATAAACAATTGAGAATTGTACAAGAATTTTTTTATTCTTATTGTATTTAAATTAGATTTAGTTAATCATAAAATCTTTTACTATAATTTCACCAATTAAATTGATATTTAACAAATAAAATAAACTTTTTTACAGGGTCGCTTGCAGGCTGACATTATGCAGCGAATACAACTCCTTTGTCCGGTTCCGAAGAAATATATGCATTAGTGCAGTGTATCCCGGAGATTTCTTCAGCGGATTGTAATGCTTGTCTTCGTCAAAATGTTGGTTACTTCCAAAGCTGTTGCAGTAGGAAAGCAGGAGGAAGCATCAGGAGACCGGCTTACTTTTTCCGGTTTGATCTTTACCCTTTTCGCAATGCTTTCCGTAACATAGCATCGTCCCTTCCTCCTTAAGAATTACCTCCTCCTCCCCCAGTTGGCAAAACGATTTCGACAGGGGTTATAGTGGCAATCATTGTATCCACTGTAATATTTATCGCGCTGGTAGCTTTAGGATTGCTTGTTTTGAAGAGAAGGCAATCATACCAAAAATTTAATCAAGAAAGTTAGCTGCCTTTACCTTTTCCATTTTGAAACAGAGTACACATATGTATTCTCATAACACCATCCATCTGTTGCTGCAGCTAATTATGATGATATAACAAGTCTGCAGCCATTGCAAATTGATTTTAAGACAATTGAAGCCGCAACTGACACATTTTCGGAGAACAATAAAGTTGGCCAGGGTGGATTTGGTGAAGTTTACAAGGTATATTTAATCTTTGTTTATATCTATGACTGCCCCTATTTTTAAAGGAAGCTAAAAAGCGGTAGATATGTATATTGTAGGGAACATTACCAAACGGAGCTGAAATTGCGGTGAAGTGACTATCCATAAATTCAGGACAAGGCACACAAGAGTTCAAGAATGAAGTTGTTCTGGTGGCGAAGCTTCACCATAGAAATCTAGTTAGCCTTCTTGGGTTTTGCGTGGAAGGCGATGAACAAATACTTGTCTATGAGTTTGTTCCCAACAATAGTCTTGACTATTTCCTCTTTGGTTAGTTTCTAATTTTTACTTGGAATTCTTATTATCATTTTTGAAATCTAGATTTGTTGTTAATATTGTACTGAGCAGATCCAATAAAGAAAAGATATCTCGATTGGACAAGAAGGTACAATATCATTGGGGGGGATTGCTCGAGGGATTCTCTACCTTCATCAAGATTCAAGATTCACAATCATACACCGTGATCTCAAACCTGGCAATATTCTTCTAGATGGTGATATGAACCCAAGAATAGCGGATTTTGGCATGGCAAGGATTTTCAGGATGGAGCAAACTCGAGCAAATACTAGCAAGATAGCTGGAACCTTGTAAGTGATTTTTACACTTACTACTTATAAATGTGAGAGTCATCTACTACACGAACTAGAGCACACTATAACACCGGAAATTTTTTTTTCATACGACTAGATTAATACATGTATATGCCCTTACAAATTTCACTCAAAATAAATTCCTCACCAAACTTAAGACAAACCTCGACTGGCTGATCTAGTCACTTGTTTGCAAAGATCTGTACCAAGTTCCTTTAATCTCTCACGCTCCTAACTCCTAGTGTTTTGCTTCAACATACACGGACTCACCAAAATTATCTCCGCTAAGAACTCTCTTAGTGTGTTAAACAGAACATTTGATTCCCACATGCCTCTATATACTTAGAAAACACAGACCTAGATATCTATAAACTAGAAACTTTTTTGTGATATTCAAGGAATAAGTCAATCTCCCTTATTGTGTATGGTCGATTACTTCTTTTCCAATACTTCCCATAATCAGCTCCAAAGTATATCCTTTTTAATGTTTGCATGATTGCATCTTGAAACACTCCAACCAGTTCCACGTCACACCCTTCTTCTGTATAGTTCATGTAGCATTTCATGAACCACTTCAACTCTGGTATAATCATACAACTTCACTAATGACAATTTTGATCGTCACTCATGCAACTTGGCTTCTCTTTTCAGCGGCTACATGGCTCCTGAGTATGCCATGCGCGGTCAATTCTCCATGAAATCTGATGTGTACAGCTTTGGAGTCCTGCTACTAGAAATAATAAGTGGCAGGAAAAATAGTAGCTTCAACCAGACAGATGGATCTGCTGGCAATTTAGTCACACATGCTAGTAGTTTTTTTTGTCTCGTTTATCACTATGATCAAATATTATGGGTCGGCTTTTCAAATATAATCATATTAATGTTAGGTTTGGAGACTTTGGAGAAAATTTTCGGCCCTAAAACTACTAGACCCAGCTTTAGGTGAGAGTTATCAGAGCGATGAAGTTACAAGATACACTAGCTTTTGATCCGCGCGCCCGCGTGGATGTTTATTCTTCATAATCATATATTTTTAATTTTTGAAAATGAGATAGATGTAAATTTTTTACTTATTATATTATAGATTCATATGTTATTCAAATTTGACATTGGTATGTCATTGTTCAATGTGATTAGCTTTCATATATAAAATATGAGATTATGTTATTTTTATTGTGTTCTTTTATTATTTTGCAAAGCCAACAATAAAGTATAGAGATATAAGTATATTTGTGGGTTTTATTAAATTATATTATAAATATTTTGTTTCAGAGAGGCTATTTTTTTTTTTAGATTTGTAAAACAAAATGGTATGTAGAGAAACTAAACTAATTATGAAACCAAGTAAAAAAAATATACATTCAATCATAAAAAGAGATTTAATTTCAAGAAAAACAGATTTTATAAAATATTATTTAGCAAAATTAATTTATGTAATGAACTTGTATATGA
>NC_079513.1:3597273-3617759 GCF_000801105.2 Raphanus sativus | reverse complement strand
TGGGACGTCTAAGATAATGATCGCCAAACAAGTGGATTATTCCGGCGGCAAAATAGTGCAAACATTTTCGAGCTGTTGTTTCAGCTAGTCGTACATATTCGTCTATTGCATCAGCTCCACCACCATACGCCAATTGACGAATTGATGCAGTACATTTCTGGAGCGGAGATAGACTCTTTCGTCCCACTGCATCTTCGGTTGGTCGAAAATATGCTACTTCTGTTGAGAGACGATGGACAATACTCAAGAACAATGATTTGTTCATTCGAAACCGGCGCCGGAATAAATTGTGAGAGTAAGTTGGAGTATCGCTGAAGTAGTCATTCCAAAGCTTGTCGTGGCCTTCTTCTCGGTTTCTCTCGATAAAAATACGCTTTTTTCTCTCTTTTGGTTCTGGAATTTGATCAAAGTCTTCCTCAAAATCATCAAACATGTCATCAAAATCGTCACCATTATCTTTGTGGTAATGGTAATGAGAAGAAGAAGCCATTTTTAAAAAAAGAAAGAGAATATATGCTTGTGATTTATTTTAAAAAGAAAGACAAGTGATCCTTGAAGTAAGCATACGACGAGTGATGCTTTATAGTGACCATAAACGAGCTTGTGATGCTTTGTTGTTTTCTTGTGGAAACCCTGTGACTCTATTAGTACATCTTGTGACTCTTTGGTAACTTTACCAACCACCAAATGAGGAACACATGTTATAACAAATTACACATCATACATGTCTTACAAATTCATTACAAATTATAAGTTTAACATGATACATGTCTTACAAATTGATGACAAATTACAAGTTAAACATGAGCACTATTCAAAGAGTGCAAAGCCGAGAAAGAGTACAAATTCATTACAAATTACACATGAAAACCGATGGTAATAGCAACTTGCTAAAACCACTCATTTGATCTACTTAAACATGACAACCATTCCTATTAAAACTAACAGGAAACCCATAACACCAACCAAGTATTGAAAGCCGATGGTAACCCTTGAACACTTCTTGCCTAACTCACACACCATCTTCTCAACCGCATCCAGTTTCTGCTGAGTCTCATAGTCACCTTCCGAGGGTAATGCTAGAGCTTCTACCTTCTGATCCAATTGCAGCGTGTGTATATCCCTCGCTCTCATCTCCTCCATAACCGCCACATCCCACCACTTAAAGACATGGCAGTCCCCATCATCTTTATTGTCACAAGTATAAAACCTTCTTCCCGGATCATTGGTGGTCTTCGAAGTGGCTAGAATAGGCTGAGAACCACAGTAGCAGACCTGAGGAAACCCGAACTCTACCTCGGGTTGAGGAGGATACTGAACCTGCTCACGATAATTGGACTCAATCTCAGCTTGGTCTCGGCGTATAAGCTCCTCTGTCTCGATGTAGCTACTGTCAGCTGTGTCCCCATGCTGAGAAGAAGAAGGCTGACTATAGCTATACTGTCCCATGTCCAGCTAAACCTGGAAAAAAAAATAAACAAAGTACAAAAACTAAGACAGAAGCCAAGAAACAAACTGATTATATTACATAGAAGTTGATTAATATTACATGCGTGGAAACAAAGTACATTATATTACATAGCCGCAAAGAAACAAAGTAGAATATTAAACAAGCAAAGAAGCAAAGAAGCAAACAAAGTAGATGATTAAAACAAGTTAAAAGCAAACAAGCAAACAAGCAAACAAACAAACTAGATGCAGAGTCGGTGAGTTGATCCTTGGTTTAAAAATACTGGGCCACTATCTTATCCTTCACAATTTCCTCAGCCTCGGTGAGTTGATCTTTTTTTGCCAGAAGAGTGTCTAGTATGGCTAGCTTAGACAACTTCTCCTTCTCCGCGAAATCTACCTTCTTTATTTCCCAAATGCTCTTATAATCCTCAACACTCCTCCCTTGCTTCGAATTCCTTCTTGCTTTCGCAGCTTTGACACCTTCAGGGCGGGGCTCATTATCACCAACAAAGACAGAAGCTTCTGAACCTTCGACACCATCCTTTCTCTTTGAACTCCCAGCAGCCTTAGGAGGAGGGTTGAGGTTAAGCCATTTCTGGTCATACCTCAACACACACCATGCATGCTCGAGGTTGAATTTTATGTTGTGATCAGAGTGGTAGATGTCGTGAGCGGCCTTGAGAACATCATTCTCGTTTTGACCACTGCGGTTCTGCCTCTCTGCGGCTGCATAGGCGCCACAGAATCTCTGGGTTGACTCATTTATTTTATGCCATCGCGACTTCAAATGTTTATGCAGCCTCTTTGGACCACCGTTTGTAACATGAGGACTTGCTTCGAAGTATTCGGCAACTCTTTTCCAGAAGGTGTGTAACTTTTGTTCATTGCCGACAATGGCATCCTTGGATGTGTTGAGCCAGGCACTGATTAGCACCTCATCATCAGCTGGTGTCCACTTCTGTCTCGTCCCACGCTGCGGTGGTGTGTCTTTAACTGGAGTTGGAGCGTCAGACTGTGAACTGAAGAGAGGGATCTCCGATGATTGGGAATGAAAACTGTCATAGCCGAAGTTCCCATTGACAACACTTTCGTGTTGACTGGTAAGAAGACCTACATAGCCAGAAGACAGGCTATATGGAGTTTGAGAACCCATTGTACTAAGAAGAGAGAAGAGTTTATAGAAGAGAAAGGTTTAGGCAGAGAAGAGATAAAGAAGATGATGGAGATTGGAAGAGATGGTTGGTGTTTATTAATAGGCAGAGAAGAGAGAAAGACGATAATTAAGCCTAACCATAAACTACCAAAGTCATATCAGAGTTATTACACATCTCCTCCTAAAATTAATTCATGCTTTGGTTGCAAAGTAACTATACTATCATCTCAGTATATCGAAGAAGACAATATTTGGTTCCAAACTAACTAGATTATATAACCGGTATATCAAAGCAAACTAACTAGGCTAAACAGTTACTAAACATTTTAACAACCAACTAGTTCAAGTGCATTAAAGTTACACAACCATCCATGTCTAATCAGAGTACATGCCTACACGTTTTCAATCCGAGTTAATAACTCTATGCCTACTAGTTTTAACTATTTCAGTTCAAGTGCTAGTGATTTACCTTGTACTTTGGACGAAATGGTTTGACTTGTTGTAATTATCCGGGTTTGCGATAATCAAATCTTCACCTCAACTACTAGCTCAATCTCACAATCAGAAGCAAAAAAAAAAAATCAGTTTCATCAAATATGAGTAATGGTTCTGCAAACAATAAACAACTTCACCATCTCTTTACTAAAAAAATCCCTACACCAAGAACGATAAACAATTTACAATCAATCAAAACCCTACATCAAGAACGAGAACAAAACGATGGGAAATTAACCAAATCATTAATCAAACGGATAACCAATTCACTAATCAAACGGAGAACCCTAGATTTAGACGATTCGAAATTAACAAAATCCTAAATCGATAACGACAACAAAATAGATACAATCAATCAAAGGTACTAGATCGAGAACACATACCTTCTTCACCTTCGTATCAAGTCAAACGCCGAGGAGAACCGTCGAGAAAGAGAACCGTCGAGACCCAAACGCCGAGGAGAACCGTCGACAAAGAGAACCGCCGTCGAGACAGAAGCCAAGGAGAACCGTCCACACCGAACCGCCGAGAAAAACCGTCGAAAACGAACCACCGTCGAGACCCAACCAATCGCCTTCCCAATCGCCTTCCCAATCGCCTTCTCTAACACAACCGGTTTCGAAAAAAAGAAAAAAAGAAGTGCTGCTCGAAACAAACGAAACGCGTCGTTTCAACCCTAATTACCATCGCCCACTCAAAACCCGACACGTGCTAGCTAAGGACGGCCACATTTGTTCCTTAGCTAAGGGACGTCCCAAGTTTATTTGAATCATTTTTGATTTTCTTTTTAACCGATTAATGTTAAGGACGCGGTTAGGGACGAGCGATAATGTTGCTCTTATATTGTTCTACATGTGCCTCACCAACCTGTATTTTTCTTCAGGAACCCACCCAATTTGGGCCCTTTCCCCTTTGGATTCGAGCCAGGCCAATCTAGTAGCAAGTCTGTTCCTTGTTCTATTGACAACGCAACGATCAACCCACTCCTCATTGAATTCTTGATATAGTGCACTCTGAAGTATAACCTCGGCACGTTTACAATCACTCCGTACAATTTTCCCTGTAGTAAAGTAACTCTACCTAGTTTTCAAACTCCGTGCACAATGAAACTAACAATTTAATTTAATTTAATGCTGAGTGCCATGTGTATTAATCACAAGTCTTGTTAATTTGACTTTAGGTTACCAAACTTCCGTTTCATAAAACTGTTAATAATTTTCTAATGTATAAAGTTGACAAACGTCAATTTCATCAAATTATTCCGAATCTTCTAGTTTTTTTTTTGTTCAAACCGAATCTTCTAGTTATAAAGTTGACATATGTAGGTAACAATATTATTGGCTGCCTTCGTAAGTTCCAACGTCACTTTAAAGACTTTAACGTAGGGCTGCCGGTCGTGGAGAACTGATAATTGGAGCATGATTACTTTCATCCTTAATAAAATATTTGAATTATCCAAACGTCTGCCAATATTGACTTGACGACAATTCTAATCATGCATGCTAGTTTGACCAAAATCAACGCTACTGTAGTGAAAACGTCTTATTTAGAACAAAGGTATGTTGTGATCTAAGCAAAATCATCAATCTTGTTAAAAATGTTTTTAAACAATCTCTTTTCCATAATCCTCTGTCTTGTGCTACCCGTTAACTTCGGCTTTGTGTCTGCACAAAGATGTGGGAACTCTCTGTTATTCAGACCAAACAGTGCTTACGATACAAACCGTCGTCTTGTTCTCTCAACTCTTGCATCCCAAGTCAGTTCTCGAAACGGCTACCACAACGTCTCGGTCGGTGAAGGCCCTGGAGAGATCTATGCATTAGGCCTCTGTATACCAGGGACTGATCCAGAGGTATGTTCGGATTGTATCCAAACCGCATCCGATGGTTTACTAGAAAGTTGTCCGAACCAGACCGACTCATGGGACTGGAGAGCCGACAAGACGCTCTGTTTCGTTCGTTACTCCAACATATCGTTTTTCAACCGGAGCGATCTAGAGCCGACAGAAGCAGATTACGATACTGGAATGTACACGGGTAACGTTACAACTTATACTAGAGTATGGAACTCGTTCATGGAATCTATGATCACTCGAGTCGGTCAATCTGGATCTAGATACCTGGCTGATGTATCCCCTAGGATAGGTGAGAGACTTGATGATAATGTTTACGCGCTGATGCAGTGTATTCCGGGGATATCTTCCAAGGAATGTGAAGCTTGTCTTCAAGAAAATATACGTGCATACCAAAGATGCTGCAATGGGTACATAGGTGGAAGCGTTGGAAAGCCGGTCTGCTTTTTCCAGTGGGATGGTTATGCGTATCTTGGTGCCTTTGATGCTTTTAATGACACACATTCTAAACCTGCTCCGCCGCCGCCGCCGCCTCCTACTTCTCCTTCTCCTCCTGCTCCTCCTCCAGATGGAAAAAAGATTGCTACAAGAGCTATTGTGGCGATTGTTGTTTCTGTGGTTACATTTGTGGTGCTGCTTGCTTTTGGATTAGTTATTTGGAAGAGATTGCATAAAAAGTCACAACTTGAAAGTGAGTTACCTTTTTGAAGTTTTTATTTTTACCTATTTGGATTGCATAATAGACTAGTAACCCATAATATCTATGTTGTGACAGCTGATGATGACATGACTACTCCACAGTCCCTACAATATGATTTTGCAACAATTGAAGTGGCAACTGATAAATTTTCGAGGAATAACAAGCTAGGTCAAGGCGGATTCGGTGAAGTTTATAAGGTATATATGTGCTCTACTTGTATCTATGACTGCTAAATTGTCATGGAAGCTAAGAAGTAAGAAGTTACCTCACGTGCACATTTGTAGGGAATGCTACCAAATGAATCCGAGATTGCGGTAAAGCGGTTATCAAGAGATTCAGGACAAGGAACACAAGAGTTTAAGAACGAGGTTGTGATTGTGGCTAAGCTTCAACACAAAAATCTTGTTAGGCTGCATGGGTTTTGCTTAGAAAGAGATGAACGAATACTTGTCTACGAGTTTGTTCCAAACAAGAGCCTTGATTATTTCCTCTTTGGTAATAACAAATAAATAATATATATGTTTAATTATATTATTGTAGTACATTCTCTTAAAGTCTTAGGTTAATGCAGATCCAACAAAGAAGAGTCAGCTAGACTGGAGAAGACGGTACAACATCATCCGAGGGATTACGCGGGGGCTTCTCTATCTTCATCAAGACTCAAGGCTCACTATCATACACCGTGATATCAAAGCGAGTAACATTCTTCTCGATTCTGATATGAATCCTAAAATAGCAGATTTCGGAATGGCAAGGAATTTTAGAGTGGACCAAACTGAAGACACCACTGGAAGAGTTGTTGGAACCTTGTTAGTATTTACTATTCTCTTTGCTTTAAATGGACACAAATACTGATGAACACTTTCTGTTTCTTATTAAACATGAACATTGTTTTGTGTATATTTGCAGCGGTTACATGCCTCCAGAGTATGTGACGTGTGGCCATTTCTCTACCAAATCTGATGTCTATAGCTTTGGAGTATTGATTCTAGAGATTGTTTGTGGCAAGAAGAACAGTAGCTTCTATCATATTGATGATGATTCTGGTGGAAATATGGTGACACATGTGAGAAAAAGTCAAATCAAAATCTTAATTTATTTTAATTGTGATCATCTCCTGAATATGAGTTGTTTAACCAGGTTTGGAGGCTTTGGAACAATGAAGCACATTTAGATCTCATCGACCCTGCGATCAGGGAAAATTATGAGAAGGATGAAGTAATTAGATCCATCCATATAGGACTACTATGTGTTCAAGAGACTCCTGCACACCGTCCAGAAATGTCTACAATATTTCAAATGCTTACCAATAGCTCCACTGATTTACCTATGCCTCGAGCACCTGGATGTTTCCTAAGGACTAGATCCAATTTAGACCCTTTAACCTATGGATCCGAGCCGGGCCATTCTAGATACAACTCTGTTTCTTATTCAATAGTCACTCCTCGTTGAAATTCTTAATTCTTCTCTTCATATATGACAATTGTGTGCACCATTCCCAACTAAACCGAGGGTATCATTTTCCGTATAACACAAGCAAATCAGTTTTCAAATTTTGTTAATCAAAAAATTCTCTAGATTCAAATTATTTTGTATGTGTTGGACATACTGAAAGTTTCTCAGTTAGCTATGTACGTATATAAATCATATATTGTCGTTTTAAATTTATTAAGATTTCCTAACATATGCAGTTTAGGTATCATTATAATCATTGGCTATAGCCTATAACCTAAAAGAAAACAAGAACGCGTCTTGGTGAGAAAGGAACTCTCCTAGACATGGTGAGGCTTAGTTGACCTTTATGTCCCAAGGAAAGAGACATCTCCTTTCACTGCCGATTTTTGTAAATTTCTACTGGTTTCTCCACAACAACTTAGAGGATACCCTAATCCCATTTTAGAAATGGCATCGTCCACGACAGGGTTTTCAAATTTTCCAAGTTTTAAGAACCTCAAGCATAGATCTTGGCTCCCTCTTGGTTGGTTTCATCAAACTGTCCATATGTAGGTCATACCTATTAGGGAAAAATAATTCAGAAAAAAATACCTCAGTTTCCGAGCAAGACGCCGGCTTTCAGAATCCTGCCTGGAAAAATACCGACTACGGCTAAGCTATAAAAAGAGAGCCGAAAACTTAGAACAATAAATCAACACTCAGAGACTAAGAGAATATAACTAGACGGCTAGAACTATGATTTTACACCAAACGTTATAGTTCCTGCTCAAACGATTAATAGAACTTCTCTTTCAGTCTCAATTCATACACATATACTTGCCTCAACCTAAACACTTTGACCTCGTTTTAGATTTCATTCTTCATTAGATTAGTCATATTCTTATTTGCAAGCACTTGTAAACCTGTTAAACATCAATATATAAATTCATTTACGTCAACTTGAGTCTAATTACATTGTTGTATTCTAAGTTGTTACTGACAAGATCTTCTTCCCTAATTTACAATGAAACAAAAGGATATTTTTTTTTAGTTTTAGGATCCACAATACTCGACTACACTCGACCATGAGGCGAAGCGGATATGAGGCCATACTTCGGGTTTCATTTGTTCATCAGAGAGAAGATTCATTCATGGGCTTCACCTCCACTTGAGGATTAGTCTTGGATTTTTCATAGGTTCGGGATGCCCCAAGTTAATAAAAAATACTTATGTAAGTTCTTTTTTGTCATCAGATTAAAATAGACTCTTTTAAGACTACTAACCAAACATGGGATATGCGTTAATGTAGACGATCGGAGAAATATATACAACAATGTTTTTGTCGGGTTTGGAGTCATCTCTTCTCTTGCCCCCATGTCTCACATGAGCCAATATATGAAATATCCATTTTAATTATAATATTTTCTGATTTACTTTTAATTCAAAAATTTAGCCATTGACGGATTTATCATTAACCCTAATTTCTAATAAATCGATTTTAGCCAGTTTTTTTTTTTCATTTTATTATTTTCTGTTTCTCTTTACAATTCCCCTAGACTTTTTACGGATAGAAGCTGAAATTTTTATGATGTCAAATTTATTTGGCTTACAATTTTAAAAGAATATTTTTAAATTTTATTGATCTTGTATTACTGCAAGCAGAAAATTATTAGAAATTTTTTATTTATGAAATTTGAATATTTTTTTTTAAAAAATATATTAGATCATTTACCATATGATGATGTTATTTGTAGGCATAAATAATATAATATTGCAATTTGATCACTTCGATATATTAGATAATTTGTGATTGGCGTGTTAGTATAAACAATACTATAACTTGACCAGCATGTCCGTGCATGTGTTAATTTTTATTTCATTTCGTATAAATTGTTTAATGAAACTTTTAAGTATACAAGTTTTTGTTTATGTTTATGTTCCTGCACATCAGAACCGACCCACCCGACCTAGAAACCCGACTCTAATTCCACCCAAGAAATTATAATGTACAAGCGGAGTCTAATTCCAAAATCCAGAAAAAATCGATACTCAAAAGAACTGACAGATATCTGAATGAATACCTAAATATCCGTACTTAATTGATTAGATAAGAAAATAAATAATTCTTCATCATTTTGGAAATATTACGGTTAATACGTAAAATAAATGATGTTGAATTGTTATGGTAAAAATAATTAATAAAGTAGTTAAGAAATATGATGTAAATTTATAATCCCCTATATAATAAAGCGCAAGTCACTTGACAAATCAGAGACTGACATATGGAAAATATTAAAAAACAATTTAAAAACAATTAACACGTGGCAAGTTTTTTTTTTTTTTGACATCGAAAGGCTATTCTATTACTCAAAGAACATGAGGTGGTCTGGGTAACCATACTGGAATAGAACAACCCATAAAATAAAGAGCTCTATGAAAAGATCTTGCAGTTCTAGCTAAAAAATCCGCAATGTGATTTCTTGCTCGCGGGATATAAGAAATCTTGAATTCCGGGAAGCATACTACGAGAGTTCCTATTCGCTCAAGCTCCGTTGCAAAGCTCGGCCACGCTTGAGGATTCTTGATCATGTCTATCACATCCTTGCAATCCGTTCCAAAAGTCTGACATGTCGAATGTTGAAGCATATTCTCCATCGCCCACTTCAGTGCTTCCAGTTCCGAGTGCAAAGCTGATTCTCTCCGTATAAGATTCCTCGTTCCCATAAGCTGAACTTTTCCGAAGCCATCCATCCATACCCAACCACACCCACTATACTGATCTGTAGCCGTCCAGGATCCATCCACCATGCAAATATTAGTCAAGCCTATGACTTGAGCTTCTTCGTTATGTTCGTTCCTTCCATCTTCTTGCAGGTTTCCTTGCACCATTTCATTTGCATTAAACCAGGCCTGACACTCAATTTCCGCATATCTTACCAGTTCCAATGGATCTCTATCTATTCCTCTAACCAGCTTATCATTCCTCGCTTTCTAAATGTACCAGATTATCCAGGGATAAGGGTCTCTGTCTAATTCAGGTTCTACAATAGCACTCTTCCTTCAAAATAAAAAATCCATATTGGCATAGATACTATTAACCGGAAAAATATTCGGGTTTGTAGGAGTAGCTGATAGAGACCAAGCCTGTAGCGCTGGCGGGCATTCGAAAATTGCATGTGTAACCGATTCCTCAGCTTCCCCACATCTCAGACAATAATTATCACATCGCATGTTCCTCCGTACGAGATTCCTTGTTACTGCTACATGTCCAGTTATCAATTGCCACAGAAGATGGCGAATCTTTTGGGGAGCTTGTACCTTCCAAGCAAAGGCTTGGAGTTTTGTTATGCTAGGCTCTAAAACTTCTTTTTCCTCCACTTCCTTCAGCATATTCCTAGCCACCCAATATCCTGACTTAACCGTATACTGTCCATTTTTGGTAAAACTCCAGCTACATGTATCTCGTCGATGAGTTGAACTTATAGCCATACTCCTAATAAGCGGTATGTCTTCCGCATCAACGTAGCTCTGAAGTCTATCCATATCCCACTCCCCCAGGTCTCGATTAATAAGATCACTGACTCTCATGTTCGGGTGAACCACTGGAGCAATGGGCCTAGCCGATCTAGCAGGGATGGTAGGAATCCACGGATCCTCCCAAACCTTGATATCGTATCCCGAATGAACTTTTTGTCGGATTTCCAGAAGGAGAAGCTCTCTTGACGCTGAAATGCTAGTCCACACATATGATGGGCTGCTTACCTTGATTGTTCGTAATGGCGAACTCAATTTATAATACCTTCCTCTTAATACCCTAGCGACCAAAGAGTCAGGATATTGCGTTAATCTCCAGAGTTGTTTTGCCAATAATGCCAGATTAAATTCATGAATCATTCTAAAACCAATTCCTCCTTCCTCCCTTGGCAAGCAAACCTTCTCCCATTTAGCCCAATGTATACCTCTCTTAGGTGGATTTGAGCTCCACCAAAATTGTGCCATTGCACTCGCTAGGTTTTCACAGATCTCTAACGGGAGTAGGAAGGTAGACATAACATATGTTGGTAAAGCAAGCAGAATCGATTTTATCAGCACCTCTTTTGCCCCCTTTCGAAAGCCATCTACCTGTCCATCCATTCACCCGATGCAATAATTTATCTTTCAAGAAGGCAAACAGCTTGCACTTAGATCCACTGATATCCTCTGGGATTCCAAGATAATTCCCCATTCCCCCTTCATTCTGAATCGCAATTGTATCCTTAATCTGTTGACGTGTGGCGGCATTAATCCTCTTACCAAAGAGTAATGAAGATTTCTCAAAATTTATACATTGTCCTGAAGCTTTCCCATATTTCCTGACCACTTCCATCACTTCTTCACATTCACGGGGCTCCGCCTTACAGAAGAAAAGGCTATAATCAGCAAAGAGAAGGTGCGATACCGAAGGACACGCTCGTGTGACACGCATCCCTGTTATCTTCCCTTGGTTCTCTGCATGATTAAGAAGGCTAACGAGCGCTTCCGTGCATAGAATAAAGATGAAAGGAGACAAAGGATCTCCTTGACGTAAACCTCTCTCTGGAACAATGTTCCCCCGGGGTTGTCCATTCATGAGAATTTTATATTTAACCGATGATATACACCTCATGATCCATGTAATCCATGTTTCGCAAAACCCCATTTTCCTCATAACTGCTTCAATAAAAGACCACTTCATCCTGTCATACGCCTTGCTCATATCTGTCTTAATGGCCATCCTCTTATTTCGACCGTTCGGCTTAGTCCTCAAAGCATGAAATAATTCCTGAGCTATCATAACATTGTCCGAAATTTGTCTCCCAGCAACAAAGGCTGACTGGGTTTCCGAAATCCTATCAGGTAAAACCTTTTTTAATCTCTGGCATAAGACTTTAGAGATTATTTTATAGCTCACATTACATAGACTGATTGGCCTGAACTGCGACATCTCGTTTGGCCGCGTCGTTTTGGGAATAAGACAAATATTGGTATCGTTCAATCCACACGGCATCGTCCCATCTACAAGGAATTGATTAACCATAAGAGTTAAATCCTCCTTTACAATATCCCAAAATTTCTGATAAAAAAGTGCAGTCATTCCATCTGGCCCAGGTGCCTTCTCTGGATGCATAGCAAATAGCGCCAATTTGACCTCCCATTCAGACACTGGTGCAGTAAGGTCATTATTTATAGATTCAGTAATTGTTGTGGACACCTCCGATAATGCCTCCTCTATCTCCTCTGGATTTGATGATTCAAAAATTTGTCTAAAATAACTGGTAGCAATGGCCACCAAGCCTTCCTCGTCCTCCACCACATTGCCACTCTCATCTACCAGCTGAGTAATTTTATTCCTCGCCCTTCTCTGCTTTGTCAGCGCATGGAAAAATTTGGTGTTCCTGTCTCCTTCCCGCAACCAAAAAATTCTGCTCTTCTGTTTCCAAAACAGTTCTTCTGCCTTAAGAGCATCAGAAAGTTCCTTTAGCGCTTCAGCTATTTCCTCCGTTGTTGCTGTGTCATTCGAGTAAAGACCTTCCACCTTTTCCTTAAGCTCCTCCACGAGCAAATCTGAGTTGAAATTATGTTGTCTTCTCCACTGACTCATAGCTCTCCTGCAGCTTGCTATATGATCCATGATGTTCGCATTTGTCGGCAAATCTGGCGATTTCCACCCTTCCAGTACAATCTGCCTCAACTCCTCATTCTCTATCCATCTCTTGTCAAATTTGAATTTCTTTGATTTCCTTATCGGCCTTTTGAGAATTTCTGCTAGGACCGGACGATGATCCGACCCCCATAGCTTCATATACCTAACCGAAGAGTGAGGGAATTCTTCATGCCAATTTTCATTCCCTACAGCCCTATCCAAGCGACATCTAACTGTTGCTCCTCTGGATCTTTTCCCCACCCAAGATAACATATCACCGGTATATGGAAAATCCAACATACCACAATCATTGAGCATTTGTCTGAAAGGTATAAAAGAGCTATCAGGCCGTCGTCTTCCACCCGTTTTTTCATTGTGGTCTTTTATTTCATTAAAATCTCCTATCATGAACCATGGTCCATTTCTTGTTGTTGAGAAACGCGTAAGACGTTCCCATACTTGTTCTCTCTGTTCTAAAACAGGGTCTCCATAAACAAACGTCATAAACACGTGGCAAGTTTGAAAAACTTTAATATCAAACAAAATTATTTTTTAAAAAAATATTTTCGATCAGTTTTTCAAAAAATTCCAAATATCTACGTTCCTGACTTTTCTCCCATTATCACACCAGGTTCAATAATATGATCACAATTTAAAACTGCATTTGATCTCTTAAAAATCTCGATTTTTCATCTTCTCCCATGCTTCATATTTTTTCTCGGTGTTCAGATTTTCTATTGATGCAAAAAGACTCCATACAAGTAATAATCTCTTAATTATTTATTTTAGGTATTCTTATAAAAAGAGATGTCTTCTCCTCAAGTGAACCCCTGGTTCCCCGAAAGGGGATGTGATTCCGGCCTGAACCCTGGTGAATTTCCAGTTCGCCCTCCTGACCCTGACCCTCCTGATCCTGAGTTTCCCCCCTCCTTTCCTCTCCCTCTACTTCTGCTCCCCAAACTACTTCATCTAAGAAGATGAAGACCCCAACTACTATCCAGTTGCAGGAAGCTCCAATCCAGACTCCTGCTAGCATGGAACAACCAACTACTTCAGAATCTGCAAGTCAAAAAAGTAGATCTGAAGAAAATACTGTTCAAGACACTATTCAAGATCCCCCCAACTTCACTATTCATCATCCTAAATCCTCCTCCCCTATCATCACCAATCCTGCTTCATCTTCCTCTATCCCATTACCCTCAAACCCGGCCGCCCCTCAACCCACTAACGATCTACCTACTCCTCCCCTAAACCCCCTCCCTCCATTTCCAATTACCACTCAAGACGCCCCAGCTTCTAACGTCCCAAAGCCTTCTGCCTCTCGCTCTAACCTGCCACCAAAAAAGAAACCTCAGCCTCCCCCTCAGACGTATGCTCAGAAAGCAAGTGTCAGCATTGATAGATCTCTAAAAAGACTAGCGCCTACCTCCACTTCTCTGGCGGGGAAACCTCAAGTTGTTGTCCCTGATGCTGTATTTCAAAGAGGTGCTGAAATACACAAAGAATATCTAATTGGTACTTTTCTTGGCAAGATACCTGACTATGGTCCTATACAGAGCGTACTGAATTTCATGTGGGGAAAAGGAGTCAAGCTTGAAATTCATCTCCAACCTCTGAAGCGCTCCTTCCTGGTTCGTATAGCAAATGATTTTATACGTACTAAAGTGCTTGAGAAGCGTCTGTGGTATGTTGGAACCTCAATGTTCTACGTTTCTCAATGGGGATCTGCTACCTCAAGTGTTATCCCGGAGATAGTCTCTATACCTCTTTGGGCTCATCTATCAGGCGTGCCCTTTGACCTGCGAACAAAGGAAGGACTTAGTCTTGCAGCAGGTCTAGTTGGTGAACCGATTGAGACTGATGACTACACCAAAAACTTTACTGACCTCAATATAGCTCATGTAAAGGTGGAGGTTGACCTTACCAAACCTCTTCCATCTTCAGGTGAGCTAGTCCGTCAGAATGGTGACGTCATTCCTATTGAGATAGAATATCCATGGACCCCTCCATCTTGTACGCACTGTACCCGTATTGGACATATCAAGAATGACTGTACTTTTCCTCCTCCAACAAATGCTGAGATGGAAACTAGTCATTCTTCACAAGTAGGGGTTCCGGATCCTCCTGATGATGATGAGTGTGTTCTTGTTGCTGACCCTATTGTACCTGTAACACAAGCAGAGTCAGTGTCAGAGACCCAAGAAGATGTAGAGATGGAACAAGATTCTGAAATTGCAGCTATTATTACAACTGGGTTCCTGATCCACCAGATGATGATATGCATTTAATTGAAGAAGGAGAATTGATTGCTGATATCACTGGTGAACCACCTAGCTCCCTCCGCCCCTCACCCTCCATCACTAACCCTGTCCCAGACCTAAACACTTGCCCAAACACTACCCCGCCCCCAAAAGTTGACACATCTACCATCACTGAACCTCATTCTAGCCTAAACACTAACCCAAACTCTTTTGCCTCGCCACAAAATAGCCTACCCAGTAACCCATCACTAGCTCATCCTCCTAAAATCTTTACCTCTGAAATTCCTCCACCCCCCCCCCATCCCCTATTCCCAACCATCCCATCATTTTTGCTTCTTCCCCAACTAATGCAAAGTATGTTTTCGGTTTAGGAGCTACTTTTGCTCCCACTTTTGGTTCTTTCATCACTACCCAACAGGCTGCTGCCTTCAATGCCCCAGCCATCACCCTTCCTCCACAATTCACCACTCCATCTCGTCCCCCACTCTCTTTCAACTCCACCAAAAAATCCCTGCCTTCATTACCCAAACCACTTCCTGTCTCTGAACCCTCTACTGACCCAAAGGAGCCTCCACCTAGTGGAACTCCACCCCCTAATCTTTAATATGTGTACACAAGTATTTTTTTGGAATGTCCGAGGATTAAACGAACCGGACAAGCACACCCCTTTTGCTTAGTGGTTAAATTATAATAAGCCACTTTTTGGTGCTATTTTGGAAACACATATTAAGGAACCAATGCTTGACTCAATCATCTCTAAGATCTGTCCTCGGTGGAATTATTTATCCAATCATCAATCTGATGAAGATGGAAGAATAATTTTCATATGGAGATCTCCTGTAACAACTCGACTGCTACATCAGACTCGTCAATCGCTCACTCTTGAAGTCTGTGTTCCTCACCATCAGCCGATGATCATCACTTCCATTTATGCAGCTAACACTGCGGCTGAAAGAGTAGACCTTTGGGCAGATCTTATCAATCTTCAGCAAAGTCTCTCTCTAGACTCAACTTCATGGCTGGTTGCAGGGGACTTTAACCAGATTGTCAGTCCATCCGAGCACTCATCCTCATCTGTTCAAGTGATCAACACTGACATGATCAACTTCAGAGATACCTTACTGCAACTTGGGCTATTTGATCTGCGTTATCAAGGCATCCAGAACACTTGGTCCAACAAGCAGCCTTCGGGTCCCATAGCGAAGAAACTGGATAGAGCACTTGTGAATTATGAGTGGATCTCAGCCTACCCCAATAGCTCTGCTGTATTTCTTGCACCTGAATTCTCTGATCACACCCCTTGCCTCTTAAACCTAGCCACCCCTTTACCCATTGCTGGCTCTAAACCTTTCAAATTCTTCAACTACCTCTCCAAACACCCAAATTTCCTACCCACTGTGTCTGAAGCTTGGATTCTGGCCGGAATCTCTTCATCAACTCTCGCGGAACTCAGCTGGAAGTTAAAAACAATAAAGAGTGTACTTCAAAATCTTAATAGTGAGAATTTTTCTAAAATCCAAGAGAGAGTTGTTACTGCTAACAATTTGCTTAAAGATGTGCAGGTTAGGGCTTTGCAAAATCCATCACCATCACTATTTCAGGAAGAGCATGACTTAAGGGAGAAGTGGCTGTTTCTGAGGAGCATAGAAGAAGCGTATTTCAAGCAAAAGTCTCGTATCAACTGGCTTAAGGAAGGAGACTTCAATACCTCATACTTCTACAGAGTTGCGGTGGTCAGAGCTGCCATAAACTCAATCAGATCCTTTCTCCTAGCAGATGGAACGCTAATCTCAGATCCTGAAGCTATGGCGATCCTGGCAGTTAACCACTTCAAATCTATTCTGGCTCCTCTGGCTCTCCCCTTTGCTGTCGTCCCTATAAATTGGTTCCTGGAACTAATTCCTTATCGATGCTCTGCGGAATCCTACATCTCTATGTCCACCCAACCAGATGCAGAAACCATATCCCGAACCATCTTCAAGATGAATCCCAATAAGTCTCCCGGTCCTGATGGCCTTACTTCTGGATTCTTCAAAGCTTCGTGGGGGATTCTAGGAGCTGAGGTTATCACTGCTATCCAACGCTTCTTCACCACCGCATTCATGCCATCAACGATAAACTCAACAATATTGACAATGGTCCCTAAACATCCGGGTGCTACTGCTGTCTCAGACTATAGACCAATATCCTGCTGCTCCACATTATACAAAGCAATCTCTAAAATCCTTGTCTCTAAACTCAAGCCACTATTACCGGAATTGATACTTCCTAATCAGACGGCTTTTGTACAAGGAAGACTATTGGTGGAGAATACGGTTCTAGCTACGGAACTGGTCAATGGATATCACAAACTCATAGGCCCAAAAAAAATTGTTATCAAAGTTGATATTGCTAAGGCTTTTGATACCATAAGCTGGAGTTTTGTGCTAAATTGTCTAGCAGGTATTGGTGTACCATATGACTACATCAGATGGGTGGAAGCTTGCATCACGACCCCTTCGTTTACAGTGGGATACAACGGGAGAGTTCATGGCTATTTCAAGGGAAAAAGAGGTCTCCGTCAAGGTGATCCTCTAAGTCCCTATCTGTTTGTAATAGCCATGAACTGCCTATCCACAATGCTTAACAAGGGTGCTGAGGAAGGGAAATTTAACTATCATGAGAAATGCGCTGCCACTAAGCTTACTCATTTGTGCTTTGCTGATGACCTACTGATTTTCACGGATGGGGAGGAAAACTCGGTCCTAGGGGTTCTACAGATACTGGAGGACTTCAAGGTTAAATCGGGGCTTGCAGTCAGCATTCAGAAAACAGCTTTCTATAGTTGTGGTCTCTCTACTCAAGAAGTAAATGCAATAAGTTCTCACACTGGTCTAACTCATGGTTCGCTGCCTATTCGCTACTTAGGTGTTCCCCTATGTACGAAAAAACTATCGCTCCTAAATTGTGAACCGCTACTTCAGCAAGTCAAGGCAAAGGTTAATACCTGGAGTGCTAGATGTCTTTCTTTCGCGGGAAGGCTACTGCTGGTGAATACGGTCATAGGAGGGATCACAAACTTCTGGTCTGCTACATTTGTCCTGCCAAAAGCATGTATTAAAAAGATTAATGCTATATGTGGAGCTTTCTTATGGCATGGCTCAACAGAAGGATCTCATTCTGCTAGAGTGTCATGGGAGACTGTTACCTTAGATAAAAGTGAAGGAGGCCTGAGCTGTCGTGATTTAGTGGCTTGGAACACGGCCTGCATCATAAAGCTCATCTGGATCCTCTTCTGTAACTCAGGTTCCTTGTGGGTCGCTTGGTATAAGGCAGAAGTGCTTACGGGGTCACTGAGCAACTTTTGGACTAAGAAGCCGAATCCGAAGCATTCTTGGTTGGCTAACAAACTCATCAAACTGAGACAAGTGGTTTACAACTGGCTCCAAGTCACGGTCGGGAATGGAGCGAGCACTAGGTTCTGGACGGATCACTGGACACCTTTTGGGAAACTTGAAGAATTTCTAAATCCCTCAGTCTCTCGGCGTATGGGGATCCCTGCAAATGCAACTCTCAGAGACATCAACTTCAATGGTAACTGGTTAATCCAGTCTCCTAGATCAGAAAATCAACTTATGGTTCAGACTTACCTCTCAACATTGGAGCTCTCGCAGGAGGAAGATGTATATACATGGAAGATGGATGGGAACACTCTGGAAAAATACAGTACTCGACTGGTCTATGAAACCTTAAAGCGTCATGCTCCATTGGTTTCGTGGGTTAAAACTATTTGGTGTAAAGGAGGGATCCCTAAACACAACTTCCTTGCTTGGCTTTTTGTCAACAACAGGTGTCCTACTAGAGACAGATTACTAGGCTGGGGGCTGACGGTTGATCCAATGTGCCTCCTCTGCAACTCGGCACCTGAATCGCGAGATCATCTGCTATTCATCTGCCCCTACTCCTGGGAAGTCTGGTCAAGAACAAGTGATAGATGTCAGGTGGTGACTCCAAGAGACTGGATGGGAATTGTGGATTACCTCAATACGATTCAACTCCCAAAATTGAAGAAAAAGCTGCTTCTCATTACTTGGCAGTGTGCTATCTATCTCATCTGGTCTGAGCGCAATGCAAGGCTCCACCGTAACTGCTCCAGGTCGCCTCACAACTTACTATCTTCGCTCTACCTGATTGTCAAAAACAGATGCTCCAGTCTCCGCTCTCAGAACCCTCGCTCTTCCTCTGCCATGATTCAGATGTGGATGCAGTAAATGACCAATCCCCTTCGCCGACCGCCGATCACTTCTCTCATCACCACTCAATCTGAACGGTCGCCATTATCTCCCCTCACATTGCTTCTCCGTCTCTGCATGTCGAAGAAGAAAGGAAGATTAACTCTAAGATACTACTTTGGGCTTTTGATTTGGGCTTCTATGTTATATTTTGTTAAGTAAAGTAACTAGTTCCCTAGAACTAGAAAATACTAAGGCCCATAAAGCCTGTTTTCTTTTTTTCTCATGCAATTTTAATAGAAAGCCTCAGTTCAAAAAAAAAATTATTTATTTCAGGTTGACTATGGCATGTGAATGTATCCTGTTTTAAAGCGTTGACAACAACCAAGGTAACACTGGTATTTACAAGTATGTTTTCTCTATGGCTTATCTTTAGGAAACTATGCCTTTCTTTTGCATCAACTAAAACAGAGACATAGAAAGAAGAAGATATAAAAAAACTAAGCTTTAACAAGAACGAACCTTATCTAGCTAACAAACAATCAAGCAAAAGATAAGCCCAAACTATACATACAATACAAAACGAAATTGCTTTCTCTGCAACAAACGTAGTGAGCAAATGTTCATAAGAAAAAAACGTGGTGAACAATATATAATCTGAAAACAAGTGTATCCTTATTTCTTTTCTGATTACCTCTCTTCTGTTAATCTTTGAAGTTTTTTTATTTTGTTTTTGTAAGTTTGAAGAAATCTTATCGTGTGGCTAACAGATAGTGACGTGATGATGTTTTCAAAGATGTGAAAAAACAAAAAGAACTAACACTCTACTGAGGAAAAAAGGTATCAACAACTATCATTATACAAATTAGATGATGATACAAATAATGAGATGATGCTCTGAAAGACAAATAAACCAAGGGAAGTTATTGGTAAAAGAATTCTAGAGAAGTTATTAAATTTTGAGATTCTATTGTTATTGGTTTATGAATTTTTAAAATCTGAGTAGAATCCATTGTTATTAGGGTAATGACTTTTAAATTCCACTCAAAATCCTTTGTTATTGGAAAATTTTAGTTTTGGTTGATTTTGAGATTCTATTAAAATCTATTGTTATTGGGATGTAAATTTTCTTTGTTTTAACACATAAGACTCAACTTTGAGAATATCATCTATACCCCATAAGATTTTTGAAATCAATGTAATAAAATACATTAACATACAAAAACATACAAAATTGAAGAACGAAATAATACAAATCACAGTTTT
>NC_079513.1:3583523-3597173 GCF_000801105.2 Raphanus sativus | reverse complement strand
TTACATTGGTCGCATTATCTTTCCTTCAATAAAACCTACGAAATTACCTAATGTGATTAAAATATATATACGACAATTAATAATCTTAAATAATAAAGATTTGATAACAATTTGTAACTTTCTATCACTTTTGTTTAATTCTTTATTATTAAAATAAATTACACAATTACATTAGTGATATAATAATTAATTTTTTTTGTATATGTTGTATTTTGAATTTTCAAAACGAGTATAAATTACTAAACTGTTAAAAATCTTATATAAACCTTTGTGATCAAGGTTTAATTTTTATATATTAGGATACAATGATTATAAAGACCGTATGAATAATAAAATTCATTTTAATAAGTTTATATATATATTTTTCATATCGTTAAATTTAACTATACATCGTATGAAAATACATACTAATATTTTGATATTTGCATTGAACATATATTGAAAGTTAATATTTTAATTTTGAAATCTTCATTTTTTTTTTAAATGATTATAAATCATTGAAACTACTAAACATCCACATTAAAAAAAATTGTTGGTGTAAAATTTTGTTTCACAAATATGCAAATAATCATAAATCATATGAGTAGAAACCTCATTTAATAAAATCAAATTAAAAAAATAGTATCTGTTAATATCATTTAAATTTATTACATATTATATACGACAAATAAAGTGATTGTTTCGATTTATTTACCTTAAAATGATTGCAAAAAAACAAGAGTGATCGTTTGATTTATATGCGCACACCCAATTTATTACATATAATAATTGATTTCTTAGTTATTTAATATAATAATTATTATTTTATAATTTCATATTTTGCAGAAAAACAGAAAATAAGTAGTAAATATAAAATATTGCACAATATGATGCATGCAATTGATATATGTAGTATATAATTTTCATAAGTTTCAGAAAAGAATGTTTGTATTAATTAGAAAGATTGGTGAATAAGCGAAGAAGGTATAAAATAATTAAAATTTAAAATCATGCAATTAATTTATCAATATCTGAATTATTCGAAGGTTCCACTAAAAATGTATACTAATATTAATGAAAAAAATAATGTCTTAGTGTCAAATGATGATTTGTTTATGTTCTTATAAATTATATTTTGTAACTAAAACAATACTAGAAAAATCAATTCGATTGGATAAACAAACACAAACAAAACCAAATAAAAGGAACCAAACACAAACCAAACTAAATTAAAATTGAATCGAACACAATCCAAATCGAAATAAAACCGAACACAAATCAAACCAAACTAATTTGAATTGACTTTGATAACGGTCTTTTAGACTTTAATAAACCAAATCGAACCTAAACCCGTAGTTTTTTAACAAAAATCTAAACATATAGTTAAACCGACATGTTATCCCTAATAAAACTAGATATTGCTGATTTGACATCATTTGTTAATATTATATATTTTAAATATTTATCATAAAATTCACCCTGCGCGCGCATTCTTTATCCTAAAATATATATATATATTACATCATAAAACACTTCTAAAATCTTCTCGACCATGAACACATTTATTATATGTAGTAAACCTTCAAAAATTTCTGTGTAAGATACTGGTTGTTAAAGATTATCTTTTTGTGTGTGTATATATGTTCTCCTCAGATCGTGGATTAGATTAGGATACTCTTAATTTTGTAATTTTTTATAGATACATTTTAATTGATTAATGGAAATAAGAAATCTCTATTATTAAAATAAAAGTGCACTTTAAAAATAACCCTTAGTTTTCAGTGTTATTTACCAATGGCATGCCACTGAGAATTTAATTGATTTTCCTTATATTAATACTTGTATTTTTCAGTTAATTTAACGTGTTTTCTTAAAATAAATTGAGCTAAATGTTGTCATTAATCTTTCTATATTAATATTTTCTTTTCCAGTTTATTTAATGTGTGTTTCCTAGAAATTCCTTTGTTTTTTTCTATTTAATTAATGCATTTTCAAAATCGAATTCTATTAAATGTGTGTTACTTTTAATGATTCTTTGTTTTATTCTGTTTAATTAATGCATTTTCAAAATTGAATTCTAAATAGAAAAAGTTAGGCAACATAATTAGTAAACCTAACTTATAGTATTCATTTTTTCTTCCTATTTTATTATATATGTATGTGTGTTTGGAAATATTTAATAAACCTAGCTTTAAATATTTAATGAACAACTAGATTTTGACCCGCGCTTTTAAAGCGCGGGTTTATTTTCCTTTATCTTTTTTAAATTGACAAATATTTAATAAATGTCATATTTTCATATATTTGTTTTTTTATAAAAGACTTAAGCTTTTTATCTTTCTTTATCATGTTTCATTTTAAATGAGTATAGGCCTGATCACAATATCCGGACCCGAAGAACCAACTCAAAACCAACCCAAAAATCAGGGTCCCGAACCCGATCAGACCCGGGGTAAATATCCGAATGAATTCTAAATTGCTATATCCGAAGAACCGATCCGAACCCGATCCGAACCGAGAACCAAATGAGTATCCGAAGATACCCGAAATGTGAATATATATCTAAAAATATATGTTATAATTATATTTATAATTATTTTAATATTTTAAATTAATATCATAAGTTAACTATAGTAGTCATTTTTAGTACTTTTGAGTATTTTTGGATAAAATATGATAGAATGGATAAAAGTTTACCCAAAAAACTGTATAGAATGGATATTTTTGGTTACTTTTGGTTACTTTTGAGTAATTTGGATACAAAAATTTGAATCGAATCGGATACTTTGGTTACTCTGAGTATAAATAACCGAACCCGTTTTAGATATTTTGGTTATTTGGTTATTTTTCAGGTTCTTATGCATGCGAACCGAACCCACCCAGACCCGGAAAGATCCGATTCAAACCCGATCCGAAAAAAATAAAAATTGAATCTGATTTGTTAATCGGCCCAAATGGCCCAAAATAGATGATGTGAGCAATGGGCTGGATTTAAAAAAAGTGACCCAATATAGATGTGTTATTAATATTACTTGATTGCCCTTAATGAAATATGCAATGTTATTAAAGAAATGAGTATTTTTAGTAAAAAAGCCAATAGGATCCTGCTTTAATAGTATAGATATTATTTTTAAAATGATGTAATTATATTTTTTTATCATTTATTAGTAATACCTAAAAATCAAAGTCACATTAAAATAATCATTTATATAATATATAAATATATTATGTCACATATATTTTTCATATAAATAATACCACAATGGAAGTTCAGTATGATAAATGTTGAAAATATAAAATATATTGAATCATATATTTTAAATAATATATACAAAAGTTTGCCTACCGAGAGAAGAAGGAGGGATTGGCTTTCGTATGATTCATGAGTTCAATCTGGCATTACTGGCGAAATAACTATGGAGGTTAACACAAAATCCAGACTCGCTGGTCGCCCGTGTCTTAAGAGGGAGATATTACAGACTAAGTTCGCCTTTACGAGTAATTTCTGTAAACAGTCATTCCTATGTTTGGACTACTATTTCCGCAGCAAGAGAGCTGTTGTTACTGGGGATAAGGCAGAAGATTCATTCTGGTTATGAGGTTAAGGTGTGGGAGGACCCCTGGATTCCTTTGAATCCTGCTAGGCCAGCTATACCTATAACGCCAGTTATGCACCCAAATATGAGAGTGAGTGATCTTATTAACCAGGAGTTGAAGGAATGGGATGTTGATCTACTGGATCAGTATGTCAGCCCTGATGACATACCTCTTATACGGAGTTTAGCCATAAGAACAACTCATAGGCCTGACACGTTTTGCTGGAACTTCACAAGACATGGACAATATATGGTCAAGTCTGAATATTGGGTTGCTCAAAACCTTTTGAAAGAGGCAGATGAAGAGCAAGTGTTAGAGCCAAGTATTACAAAGCTTCAAGTCCTTGCTTGGAAGATAAAGGCGCCAAAGAAAATGTGTCATATGGTATGGCAATTGTTAACTGGTCATGTGACAGTAACGAGAAATTTAGTAAGGAGAAATATAAGATGTGACAACTACTGTCCACGCTGTGGTGAACCAGAGGAGTCAGTAACACATGCTTTTTTTGAATGTCCGCCTGCTCTACAAGTTTGGTTACACTCATCGACTCCAACTAATCCTGGCGTCTTTCCAACATCAAGTATCTACACGAATATGAACTACCTCTTCTGGGAGAAAGATGGTTCACTTGAACCAGAGCAAGACAGGGATCCTTATCCTTGGCTAATTTGGTATATCTGGAAGGTTCGAAATGACAAACTCTTTAGGGGTATAGACAGAGATCTTCTGGAACTAATTCGATATGCTGAGAGTGAGTGTCAAGCTTGGTTTAATGCCAATGAGATGATACCGCCAGTAGTACAAGAGAATAATATAGAAGAACCCCAAGTCATAAGCTTGGGCAATATTTGCTTACTGGATGGATCATGGACATTTCATGCCCAATTCAGTGGGTGTGGATGGGTCTGGTTGGATAGTGGGGGAAATATGCAACTCATGGGAGTACAGAACTTTCTCAGAAGAGAATCAGCACTGCACTCAGAAGTGGAAGCACTGCGATGGACGATAGAGAATATGCTTCAGCACTCAACATGTCAGAACTTCGGAACAGACTGTAAAAAACTGATTGCAATGATCAAGGAACCTCCTGCTTGGCCAAGTTTTGCTACGGAATTAGAGAGGATAGAGACACTGCTCATATGCTTCCCGGATTTCAAGATTTCTTACATCCCAAGAGCGCGTAATCAGATTTCAGATTTTTTAGCTAAGACAGCTAGATCCTTCTATAGGAAGTTACATTTTGTTGGTTGTTCTATTCAGGTCTGGTTACCCAGACCACCTCAAGCTTGAGTAATAGAATAACCGTTTGCCGTAAAAAAAAATATATATATATATACAACAGTTGACTAATGTTTTGAGTATAGATTAATTTTAAAATACCTTTGAAAAAAAAATTCAGTGAATTACTTTTGCAGTTGACTAATGAGTCAGTTTTGCAATTTGCCTGCAACTTTCCTAAATTTAACGCGTTTACAAAATACTCCAAAACATTTAAAAGACTCGACTTGACTTAATATCCTTGACTCAATTACGTTCAGTTAAAATTCTAGACACGCAAGTTTTTGACGAAATCAACGTTCGCAGTGTATCAAAAGTTTATCTGATTTAAATTAAGCTTCCGTGATACTGCAGCAAATTTATGAGCAAAGCTAAAATGTATACGAAAAAGTTCTTGCCAACCCTCTGTCTTTTCCTCGCCTCTAGCTTCGTCTTAGTCTCTTCACAAATATGTGGAGAGTCCCTGTTTTACAGACCAAACAGCACTTACGCCATAAACCGTCTCCTCGTTCTCTCAACTCTTGCTTCCAACGTCAGTTCCCGAGAAGGATACTACAACGCCTCTGTAGGTGAAGGCCCCGGAAGGATCTATACATTAGGCCTCTGTCTCCCAGGAACTGATCCAAAGGTCTGTTCCGATTGTATTCAACTAGCGTCTGTTAGTTTATCAGAGAACTGTCCGAACCAGACCAACTCATGGTACTGGAGATCCGAAGACGATACGAATACCATTTGTTTTGTTCGGTACTCAAACCGCTCGTTTTTTAACCAGATCGATCTACGGCCAAGAGAAGAGTATATTTATGGTTTTGATTTCGTTGGAGATGTTGCGGAGTATAAAAGAACATGGGGAGGTTTCATGGAACGTATGATATCAGCAGCTTCGTCCTCAAGTCCAGGGGCGCTTGCAGGCCGACATTATGCAGCGAATACAACTCCTTTGCCCGGTTCCCGAGCAATATATGCACTGATGCAGTGTATCCCGGGGATTTCTTCAGCGGATTGTAATGCTTGTCTTCTAGAAAATGTTCGTTACTACCAAAGCTGCTGCAGTGGGAAGCAAGGAGGTAGCGTTAGGAGACCGGTTTGCTTTTTCCGGTTTGATCTTTATAGGTTTCGCAATGCTTTCCATAACTTAACATCTTCCCCTCCTCCTCAAAGATCTCAAGATCGTCAAGAATTACAACCCACAACACCACCTCCTCCTCCTCCTCCTCCAGATGGCAAAACGATTTCTACAGGAGTCAGAATGGCGCTTATTGTATCAACAGTAGTATTTATGGTGCTGTTAGCTTTAGGATTGTTTGTTTTCAAGAGAAGACAATCATTCAACACGCTAAAAAGTGAGTTTCTTTTACCCTTATTTCATTTCAAAACAGAGAGCATACATATAAATTCTGATGTTGCTAAAAAAAAAAAATCTGATGATATCGTATATATATATTGCTGCAGATGATAATGATATTATAAGCTCAGAGTCATTACAAATTGATGTCAAGACAATTGAAGCCGCAACTGATCAATTTTCGGAGACCAACAAAATAGGCCAAGGTGGATTTGGTGTTGTTTACAAGGTATATCTAAGCTCTGAATATATCTATGATTGCTATATTTTCTTACTGAAGTTAAAAAAATATTTACTTATTTTATTTTTTTAGGGAATATTACCAGATGGAACTAAAGTTGCGGTGAAGAGACTATCAAAGAATTCTGGACAAGGCACAGAAGAGTTCAAGAATGAAGTTGTGGTTGTGGCGAAGCTTGAACATAGGAATCTTGTTAAGCTTCTTGGATTTTGCGTGGAAGGAGATGAACAAATACTTGTTTATGAGTTTGTTCCCAACAAGAGTCTTGATTACTTACTATCCGGTTTGTTTCTAATCCTTAATTCTCTTGGTATATTTGTTTGTCATTATTGAAACCTAGACTCCTAATTGGTATCACATCGAATGCACAGACACAATAAAGCGACAGCGACTAGATTGGACAACACGGTTCAGTATCATTGGAGGTATTGCTCGAGGGATTCTATATCTTCATCAAGATTCACGGCTCACAATCATACACCGTGATATCAAAGCGAGCAACATTCTTCTAGATGATGACATGAACCCAAAAGTAGCCGATTTTGGCATGGCAAGGATTTTTGGGATGGAGCAAACTCAAGCCAATACTAGAAAGATAGCTGGTACCTTGTAAGTGGTTTTGTTTTTACTCTATGAAACTGTTTGATGGTAACTCGTGAACTGTAAAGTATATTTTCAGTTTGTACTTTTATTTTCAGCGGTTACATGTCTCCTGAGTACGCCATGCATGGTCGATTCTCCATGAAATCTGATGTCTACAGCTTCGGTGTCCTGGTTCTTGAGATCATAAGTGGAAAAATGAATAGTAGCTTCAACGAAACAGATGATTCAGCTGTCAATTTAGTCACACATGTTAGTGTTTTTTTTGTCTCTTTTAACACTATGATCAAATATTATGGAGACTTTTTATAATACCATGTATTAATGTTAGGCTTGGAGACTATGGAGAAAAGGTTCGGCTCTAGAACTTTTAGACCAGACTTTTGGGCAGCAATATCAAACCGAAGAAGTTAGAAGATGCATTCATATTGCGCTTTTATGTGTTCAAAAAGATCCTAGAGATCGTCCTATGATGTCTAAAGTCATTTTGCTACTCAGTAGTAGCAAAATCACACTACAACTGCCTTGTGCACCTGGGTTTTACTTCCAAAGTAGCCTGGACCAAGATTTGGAAGCTGATGATTCATTTGGAAAACAAATTCCTTGTTCTGTTATTGACGCATCCATCACAGAGTTAGATCCTCGTTGAAGATGTTATTATATATTGTATAATTTTTAACTAATGAATATGATATTGCTCTCCTCATTATATTTTATATTTATTTAGTTGTCTTTTTTGGTTAAATAGTATCTTGTGTCATTGTGTGTTATGATGTTTATCTATTAATGAAACCATAGGATTTGGTTTGTACGCGATCAGTGCCGAGTATTTAATAAACTGGTCCTATATAAACATCCAATGAACAGTTCTCTTTGCAACTTGGTCACGTATGTGAGCACGAGATTAAATCAAATTCTCAAAAATTATCGCCTTTCAATAATTGTTTATCAATTTGGCAGGATTGGGATTTTGGACAACTATTCATTCTTAGAACTCATAGATCCTGCAATTAAGGAAAGTTAAGAGAATGATGAAGTCATTAGATTAATCCATATATGCCGGGAAACTGTGTTCAAGAAACTCATGCAGATCATCCAGCATCATGTATGCAGATCGATCGTCCAGCATCATGTATGCAGATCGTTTAGAAACTCATGCAGATCGTCAAGCATTGGATGTCTATTCTTCCGGAATGCACGCTAGGTCACGGTAATAGAGAGAAAATCAGGTGGCTGATATCTTATCCAATCAATAATAAAGAAAAAGATTTTGTATCCCAAAAATGTTTTGATCATACTGAGTATTATGTCATATTCATCTGGTTGTTCTTATTAGTAGAGTTTGTAAGATTGTCATGTGTAAGAAATTTTGGTTTAGGCTTTGGTTTTATAAATATGGCTGTAGAGAATTTGGCTGTTGAAATTTTAATTATTAGTATAAATTTTATCAAAATCAAATTGGTGATTAAAATTGAAAAAGTTTTGAATAATGGTTTTAAATTTTTTTATTTTAAAAGTAGAATTATACTGTTATTAAAAATAAATATCTTATATCCTATTAAAAGTGAAGTACAAATGGGAAATAACCCTTACTTTTTCTTAGTATTTACCAAGTTGTGCCATTTCCTTTAATAATAACTATCCTTTTAAAATTATCATTAATTATCTATCTACCTAAATATTCTCTAACTAACTGATACAAGAAATGAATTTTTTTTCAACAAAAAAGGACTTTGAATATGCCATAACGTGAATCCCTTTTTTAACTAAGAATCATTCTTTATAATTTTTAAACAGCCTTATCAATTTAAAGTATATGAAAGAAATAATATCAATATTAAATATTTTAAAGTTACAATCTCTCTTATCTATCTAATAAATATGATATTAAAATTGTAAGTTGATCACCTATTTAACTGATTTTAAATTTGTCCCAAAACAGCATAATATATTAATAATATATTTAACTCAACATAATATATTTATCAATGTTTTGAAAATCAGATCGAACATTTACTCGGAATTATAGTTGGATCAACGGTCGGACCGGACCCAGTTTTTAAAACTGTAAGGGAATCTATATCCGTCTGTCCATCTTATTGAAATATAAGTACATTTAGAAATTGTTTGGAATCATGAATAACAGAATAAAAGAGGATATATAATGTTGTTTGGAATGAATAGTAGTAATATTAAGAAGAAAAAGAGTAATGGACTTATGTTTTTAAGAATGAAAATAAAAATACATTACATATAATCTATTAAAACTAAAATACAACTTAGAATTAACCCTCATTTTTCCTTAATATTTACCAACTTGTGCTACTGCCTTTTAATATGTCATTTAACTGCATAACTAAATCAATTTAATTAAACTAACATACTACACCAAATATAACAATTTTAAAAGATAATTATATATCTGTTTGTTTTGTCTTCAGAATAAAATCCAACAATACAAAATTCAATTAACTACTATTGTACATCAATTGTGTAAAACCTAACACATAAAATCAAGCAATATATATAATGATTATTCATTCGTGTACTCATCAAGTAATACAATACAATATAATATGAAAGAAATGTTAATATATATTTGACTCGACATGTTATATTAGTACCTATATAAAATTATTTTTTGTCAAATTACATATAACACGATAAGATATCGTAATACTTGGTCTCAACAGTAAACTAAAGTAATGAAACTGTCAAATTATTATGCTTAAAATGTTTATATATCTATTGCAAAATAAATACCCGCACGGGTGTGCGGGTCAAGCTCTAGTATATGATTATAAAAGTAGTACAATATAGATCTCAAATGAACAAGAAAAAAAATTCAATGATTAATTTGTCAATTTTAATTTTTTATAAAACTGTTACAAACTTATATAAAAGATCTAGTTATGAAAGGAACCAAAAAATGAAAAATGTTTATAGAGAAAAAATAAAAATAAGAAGTTGTAAATATCATGTATTGTTAGCTTTAGAAAAAACAACACAAAAAGAGAGATGAATTTATAACAATTTTAGAGATTTTAGGATGAGGGACAATGGTATAATATACCCAACCAAAACCCAAATTTGCTAAATACCCATGGTTGTGGATAACCTAAAAAGAGTAACTTTTTGGGACTGTGCGGACGAAAATACCCCTACTTTATTGAGACATATGTCAGACTGTAGAGATACTCAGATTTGTTGGGGAATTGTTCTGCAGAGTGGGTCAGATAATGGGCAGCGGGGCAGACAACGGACTGCTGGATAAAGCAGTGAATAGCAAATCGAGATTACATTGACGATAAGATATTCGATTGCAGCTAATATGTTGTGTTAAATATCCAATATATATTAATGGTTAACTTTGTTGTTGTCAAACGTTACCTAGCTTACACAGCGTGTAACTCTAAAATTTTGAGGGTACACATTATGTTAGCTGAAAACTAATTTCTGGTTAAATTATAATTAATGTAATGTATAACATCTAAGGCATAGTAGTATATTTCATCTAACATGTATGAAATAACATATCAAAAGATGCATATATAAAAATAGTATTAGACGCTAACGACAAAAATATACCAAGTATTTTGATAGTTAACATAAAGTGATCTAAATATATTAATGTCTACTTGAATTGTTAGATGTCTAAATATATGTGTATTGTGTTGGAGTATTGAAAGTTACTATACATTATTGATTGTTATATAAAATGTTAGCATATAAAATTTTTGGTAAATGATAACAATAATAAGTATGGTTAAATGTAGAATATAAACAGATGACTCATACATAGTTGAAAATAGAATGCTAACTGTTAATATTAGAAATTAAAAATTATATTGACACTAAACTTACTAATTAACTATAACATTAGTATGTAAGTGGTATTGTAATCAATACATCTGTTCAATTTTACTGATAAAAAAATATTAGAGGCAAAATTTAACAATTAATGATTATCCATATTGCTAAACAAATACAAAGAAATTTAGAGGCGAAATTTTATAAATAACAATTTCTCTTAAACAAATACATAAACTGCAAAAAAAAAATTATGAATAACAATCAATCCAATTAAAGCTTGGTTTCTCTACATAATGACGATGCCGTCAATCTTCTATCAGAATCTTTCAGCTGTCGCCAATTACGGTTCCATAAAATTATGAAACCCCTAACAAAACTTTTACCAGATAACAAATACTGTATCATATAACAACTTATTAATCCACAATATATATCATACCATTTGCCAGTTAAAAACTAAGTATCAAAAATGTACAAGCTCACAAGCTATTTATTCAACCATTTATCATATACACAAACCATGTATCAATGAATGTCAACACTCTTGTAATATCATACAAACCAGTTATCACTTCTTTGGTATCATAGTGTTTGAAGTCTTAACGACTAAGTTGTGTCGATAACGATAGTCGATACATAGCGGGATACATCAAATAGTGACTAATTTTTGTGTTAGCGGGATACATCAAATAGTAACGACCATTAATAATTTTAGCAGTATTTTAACTGTTCTTTGGAAAATAAAGAATTAATCAGTATATTTTATAAGAAAACATTGATCTAATGGATCGATAAAATATAAGTTTGCAGTTAACAAACAAATTATATAATGTATGTGTCAGCATGCATGTGTAGACTTAACTACCAATCCTTAACATATATTTATAGGGGATAGGCTGATAAAATACAATAACTAAAATATATATGTAATGTTTTGAACATTGTGGTGAGAATCTATAAGTTAATGCATATCTTAGTGGAATAGACATACACTTAAATACCATCCAAAATTTTTAATGCACATGATTAAAAGGATTAAAAATATATACGCAAATGTATGCTTTAGCAGAGGAAAATGCGTTTAATAACTAACATTCTAGTAAAAGAGAGAGATAGTTAAGAAAGAATGAAATTAATTTTACGTGAAAAGAAAAAAAAAGCTAAGAAAATAGTGTCTAACAGGATAGAGAGAGAGAGAGAGAGAGAGAGAGAGAGAGAGAGAGAGAGAGAACCGATGGACACATATATAAGAGTGTTGTAGGGTGGCAGTCCACTAACCTGAAGGGCATATGACACAGCTAGGAGCATGTTGAATAGATGCATAAGGTTAAAATTGGAATGATTTATTCAGTTAGAGATGCATGGGTATATCACTAATTACTGTCCAATATGAGGGCACTGACACCAATTTCTCTTACGATGATTGTTTTTTAAAAAAGCCTGATTGGCAAAAAACGGCTTTAGAGACTTTCTAATTCCTTGATTGATTTTTTTTTTTTGAGGATTGATTGTGCTAAGTGTTTATATACTCTTTACATATAGCCACTTGCCGGTTTGGAAACAACATTTTTCAACCATGATTGTTTCATTATTCAAGTCGAATGATTCATTATTAAAATGTGTTTTTCTTCTAATTACTTGAGTTGAGAACAGTATGACTTATGAGACAGCTATTCAAGGATCGAGAATAATTTTTTATGGTCTTTATGTAGTAAAATTTGGTTTAAAATGTTCAAAATTAAATGGAAATGAAAGTATCACATATCTATTCTATTAATTCTGCTAGGGGTGGGCGTTCGGGTTCGGATCGGGTATTTCGGATTTTCGGATATTTCGGTATAGGAGTGTAATACCCGTTCGGATATTTCTTTACTTCGGGTCGGGTTCGGGTATTTTTAGTTCGGGTTCAGGTATTTCGGGTCGGGTTTTCGGATATTTAGATTTTGGAAAAAAATATTAAATGTTTATTTCTCAAGTTTTTTTGTATTTAGAAAATATAAATTTCACTTAACTGATTTTTTATTTTCTAATAATTGAATGATTAATAAATTTGAAGATAACATTTTACAAATAAAAATAATAAATTGATTATTATTTTTAAATTCTGGATGTAACTTTTGTTAATGCATGAAATAAAAATCTTGACATGCATTTTAAGTGAGTAAAAATTCACCTTTTTTCCAATTATATGTAAATTATCTAATTTTGAACTATGTGCATAATAAAAATAAACATTTTGAATAAAATTAAAGAAGTAAACTAGGAATATAGACTTAAGTATACATATGTTCGGTTATCTTCGGATATCCATTCGGGTTCGGGTATTACCCGTTCGGGTTCGAATATCCAATCTCTCCTAATTCAATACCCGTTCGGGTATTTTGCTATTTCGGTTCAGTTTCGGTTCGGGTTTTTTCGGTCGGGTTCGGGTACGAGTTCGGGTATCGGGTAAAATGCCCACCCCTAAATTCTGCAGAATGATCTATTAATAGGAGCTTGTGTCCAACTTAAAATATAACTGCATTTAAAATCAATATTACCTGCTTAAATATTTAAGCTACCATAATCTACCTATTACGAAAATGGTTACTATACTAACTTCCTTTCTAATTCATATATTCTTGGGAACATCACTCTTATCTATACTAACTAATTAAAATCCATGAATACATTCCAGGTTTTGTATATTTTATGAACATACCAAAGTATCATTCGGTTGAATCTGTAATCATTTCTAGGTTCTGTAACTAATTAAAATAAAAAATCATTTTTAATTTATTTTGAATGATTGTAATCA
>NC_079513.1:3574285-3583423 GCF_000801105.2 Raphanus sativus | reverse complement strand
CTTGTCTCTAGATCTCTCTCTCTTTTCTCTTCCCTTATCTTCTTATTTCTTTATTTTTAGTACATCTGTTCTTTATGCAAGTTTAAATTAAATATGAGTTCTTCAAATCTTCTTCTAATTCACTGTATATCTTCAATGTTTCCATTATTCATCACAAATCTCTATATTTTTACTCTGATTCCATTGACACCCATAATGCTAATCTTATTATCTCATACAAATTCCACTTTTTCCAATTCCGAATCACGATCAATTTTTATAAGCTTCTAATCCAAACAATAATTCTGTGTCGTAACTTTTTCCTGAGATAGTTGAGTGACTTGCTGACCTTGACGAGTTCGTCATCTCATCATCTCCCACATATACCACTGTTTTCAATTTGAATCACACTCCGCTTTAAGCTTCCAATCGCAAAATGTATGTGTTGTGGTCTTGAAGATTCTGGAAATTTGGCGATTCTCTGCGCAATTATCGAAGAATCTGTTATTTCTGTTGCGGATTCATGGAGAAAGGATCGAAAGATCTCAAGAAGAAGAAAGCTTGAAATCTACTCTTTTTTTAAAATAACATATACGTTAGCAGGTATTTCATTACTTACCTGCTATTATTTATATTTTAATGAATTCTTAATCGATATACGGAGTGTTAGCTGTTACAAATAAATTTGAGGCTATTTGATAGATAACTGATTAGCTGTTAATAGTTTCATTAACCGATATATGATTGGATAGTCGCTACATTTGTTTGATACATAGATTGTTAGATGATACGAGAATTATTAGCTGATATGTTAGTTGGTACGTAGATTGTTACCTGATATGTAAATATTTAGCTGATACATGATTTGATATCAAATAATAAGTATTCATTATTAAGTATAATATTTATTCTTTTAATATTGTTAAATATTTGATATCAAGAGTTTGTCGGAGGATTAGATGAAAAAAATAGAATTGCCTGTGACTGAGAAATTCAGAGATTGTGTGAAAAAATTAATAAATATCTTTGTTAAGTTAACATAATGTATATCCGCTAAATCTAGAATTACATATTTTCAATAAAGTATGAGAGCATTTTCGTCCGCACAGTGTCAAAAGGTTACTTTTTTTTTGGGTTATCCAAAACCATAGGCAATTTACCAATTTAGACATTCTTTGGATATATTAGACACATTGTCCCTAGAAAAAATCATCGTTCTTCGTTAAATAAAGAACTACTTATATTCTAAAAAATAACAATTAAAATAGAAAATACATTAAAATAGTTCATATGATTTGTTGAAATATTTGTTTTTATCAAAAGTGGATCCATAACTAAATATATAATCCATAATTTGTTTATTCTAGTTGACAAAATTGATTGAATTTAATAAATTGAAAATATCATTATATATAAAGGTATTTCATTGAATTTTTCATTAAAGTTTAAAAGAAATTAATTTTTATAAAGATCCACTTATATTTTTTAAACAATAATTAATAATAGAAAATACATTAAAATAGTTCATATGAAAATAAATTGTTGAAATATTTGTTTTTATCAAAAGTGGATCCATAAATAATTCCATAATCTATTTATTCTAGTAGACAAAATTGATTGACTTTAATAAATTGAAAATATCATTATATATATAAAGGTATTTCATTGAATTTTAATTAAAGTCTTAAAAGAAATCAATTTTTATAACCGAGATTTTTGCTAAATAAGAGGATCCATCCATCATTATGCCACACTAACGCTATGAGAGAATATAAATATTCCTACAAATCAACTATTTTTTCTCGGCACAGGCAAAATAATGGTGGTGTCTAGGCGATTTGCTCAAGTCTCGAGCGACGAAGAAGACGATGTCCCTGCGACGAGGGCCAAGGTGCGGAACTCGAGGAGCCCCGAGGAAGCAACAGAGGGGAAGCGGAGGAAGCGTAAGACGGTGAAGCTGTACGAAGATTTCGAAGACGACGTGGCTCAGGAGGAAGAAGAAGAAGAAGAGGAGAGGCCCGAAGACGCGAATCCGGTTGGTGAATCGCTTAAGGTTACGGGTAAAGGCAAAGGGCGAAGAACCCATTTCGAGCAATTCGAGTATGACGGCAACAGATACAAACTGGTGAGTTTGTGTTCTGTCTGAGAGCTTGCGGTTTCTCATCTTACTTTATAGGTTTGGAATTGAAAAGTTTTGAAATTTAGGGATTTGGGATTCATGACTCTAGAATATGCACTCAGTGTTGGTTTAGGGTTAGTTTTCTTTTTCCTGATTGGTTCTGCAATGTACATTGTTATTACAACGAAGTGGCCAGTTGTGTTTTGTCTGAAATTGTGGTTTTATTCATGTTTCTGTTCGGGTCTTTAGGTTTGAAATTGAAAGTTGAGAAATTTAGGGAATTGGATTCATGATATATACTAGAACGTACTCAGTGTTGGTTTAGGGTTTTTCTCTTGATTGGGTCTGCAATGCACCTTGCTGTTGTTACATTGTTATTATAACGAACTGGTCAGTTGTGTTCTGTTCTCTCTGGGGACTGCTGCTTCTAGGGTTCTACTTCTACCTCGATTGATGGATCTTGATGCATTATGATGGATTTTTCTTCTGTGAATCCAATCAATAGGTTTGGAATTGAAAGTTGTGAACTTTAGGGATGTGGAATCTATCACGTATATACTAGAACGCTCTCAGTGTCTATTTATTTTTTATTTTTCGTAATTGGGTCTGCAATCATTACATTTTTCCATTGCTTGCTGTTATTACATTGTTGTGTACATTAAAATCTAGAGTTTTGTTAGGAACATTGATGCCTACGTGACATGATTAGAATCAATTGCTGTCTTGGGTTTACTTTGTCGTTAGCAATACATATTATGGTCTTTAATATTTAGTCTCTGGTTGACTCAATGCTTGAGACCCTTAGAGACAATTTGTTCTGACATTCCTTTCTTGCACAGGAGGATCCGGTGCTGTTGGTTCCAGAAGACAAAAGTCAAAAGCCATATGTTGCCATTATCAAGGTACTAGTTCTTGTGTATATGCTCACCAGTTCTTGTTGTATCATCCGCTTAAGACTTGTTTTTATTTTGGCAGGATATTACTCAAACAAAAGATGGGAGCATGATGATTCTGGGACAGTGGTTTTACCGTCCAGAAGAAGCAGAGAAAAAAGGCGGCGGAAACTGGCAATCAAGCGACACAAGAGAACTCTTCTACAGTTTCCATCGTGACGAGGTGCCAGCAGAATCCGTAATGCACAGATGCGTGGTCTACTTTGTCCCAGCCCACAAGCAACTTCCCAAACGCAAAGTGAACCCTGGTTTCATCGTACGGAAGGTGTACGATACCGTTGAGAAGAAGCTCTGGAAGCTGACTGATAAAGACTACGAAGACACGAAACAACATGAGATCGACCTCCTTGTCGAAAAATCGATGGCGCGGCTGGGTGATCTTCCTGACCTTGAACCTGAGGAAGTCCATGCTGATCTAGAGAATCTCTTGAAGGCTAAAAGATCTTTCCGGAAAGCGAACTTAGCTCCTGTTGATGTCAGAAAGGAGGAAGATGCCTGTTTAAAGCCTGAGACCCCTGGAAGCACTGCTATTTCATCAGAGTATCATTCTATCTTACACAAGTTTGATTCACTAACTGGTGATGCTCATCGTGACAAGTGGTTAGCCAAACTTCTCGAAGCTGTTCAGAACATATGCTATACCGCTGAACCAAAGGTGGCTTCAGATGGTTCCCAGCTTGAACAGGCTGATAATGGATCTAATACAAATCTGTCAAAGGATGAGAGTTTTCTCTGGCCAGATGTTGCTGTTCCTCCGGTGTGTGCTCTTGAGCTGGCCTTACATGCTTCTCTTGCTTCGGATTATGTTAAATATAATCAAAAGATGAGAACATTGGTTTTCAATCTCAAGGTTAGAATCTGCATCCATGACATAAACATTACTTTTAGCGTTTCCTCCTCCAAGTATTTTTAACAGTAATTTTTACATTTTGCTTCGTCTGCAGAACACTGCATTGCTGGCTAGACGATTGCTCAATGGCGAGTTAGAACCTGCAAAGATTTTGAACATGTCACCCGCTGAGTTAAAGGTTAGGAACTTGTCATGTTATATATTAATCTGAATCTTGTCCTCCTGTCTCATTATACGTAAATATTAGTGAGTACGTTTCCATGTGATTACAAATAAAGTTTTGGTTTTTTATGGGATTCAGGAGGGTCTAACTGCTGAGGAAACAGAGAAGAAGGAGCCTGATGATGCGGAACGAATGCAGGTTATTTATCCATTTCTGACAACCCAAGTTTTATCTAGTTCGTTGTAATGTCTTTGACCATGTCATGTCTTGGGTTTTGGAAGCAGATGACTGATGCAAGATGCTCGAGATGCAGTGAAATCAAAGTTGGTCTGAGGGATATCATCCAAGCTGGGCATGGAGATCGCTACGAGGTTCTTGTGGTTTTCCAGAGTCTTCTTCTGTTAATATGCATATCCATGGGTACTAATAATCACATTCTGCTTTTTGTGTGATGCATTTAGCTGGAGTGTATTGCCTGTGGACATTCATGGTACGCCTCGAGGGATGAGGTGTCAACTCTGACTATCGACACTGCAAAACCTGCACGAGGCACAGTGAGTGAGGAGGTAGAGAAGAATTTGACCAGTCCTCTTGATGGTGAGAAGAAAGCCACAGAAGAGTCCTTGAAGACAACCAATGGCTCCGGTGTTGACAACAACCCTGAAGCCACCAAGAAACCAGAGTAAAATAAGATGTTTATGGTTTGGGGTATAAATTGAAATTGGTTTCATTATAACATATGAATATGATTAACCGTATACTGTAGTTAAGTTGGGAAAAGCTTATGTATTATAATAAATCTAAAACTTTGGGTTTACAATCGTCTCTATGTTTATCAACCATACACAATCCTGCGGAGGGAAGTGTCGAGACACAGGTTATAATGTCACAAGATGACTTTTAGACACAAGGCCCATGATGCATTATAGTTTTTGTTTTTCCTCATAAGCTTCACTCACGTCTTGTGTTCAACGCCAGCCTTATAACTATGCAGTCACTGTCCCAATGTCACAAAACCCTTTACTCCTCTTGGCTCTCGATTTTAGCAAATACTCTCTACCTTTAACAGATCCGAGACTTGGATAGTTCATACTCGTGCGCCAATATCTGCAGCTCTTAGGGTGGTAAATATACAGCCATAATGATAAGTACCATCAAACGTATGTGCGTAGAAGGAGAAACAAAGGAGGGAAACATGCAATGGTGACTTGGCAGGAGCCGTTGCTTTGGATTCAAATGAGGAAGGCGAACCTTCTGAATCTCTCAGAGGCTTTCCAATTAGATCGGGAAATGCAGATTGAATAAGATTGACGTTACATTCTCAGCTTTAAATAAAGGAACTATTGTCACTTAAAATCTTGTTTTTTTTAATGAAGTTCAAATTTATTCATAAAAAAAGCCTGTTTACAACAAAGTTCCTTAGCTTTAAACTACTCTATCTCTTTCTCTTCTATAAGCTATTTACATTCTTGTTGCAAACCACATTTAAAACAAATTAAAATCATTTTACCTTTTTCAAAAATTAATACCTTTTTGAAATATAAAATTTCAAAAGGAAAAAAAAAATCATTGTGAAGAAATTAGATTTCTCAAACAAAACACAAAATCAACAACCTAACATCATAAATTTCTTGATCTAACATTAAAAATCTAAATCCTTATTCTCTAAATCTACCAATCCATAATCTAAGTTTCAAAACCTAAATCTACCATTCACTTCACAATACTATCAACCTAATCTACTTAGATATGAAACTTACATTATTTAGGGTGTGAAATGATTGGAAATGATGGGAGAAAACCCGAGTGAGAGAAGGATTCGCGAAAGAGGAGTTTCAGTTTAGAGAGAGAGAGAGATAGAAAAAATGGGGGTGAAGAAAATTTTCTGGTTTTTAAAGAAATACCGAGCACCAACGGAAAGGGAGCCGTCGGTAATCCGTAGGTAATTTTCATTTACCCGTACTCTAAAAATTTGGTGGTGGAAATTGCCGCCACTTTTTTTGGCGGGTCGTCGGTATTCCGTCGGTATTTTTCAATGGAATATAGACGAAATACCTATGGATTGGGGTTTCCTAAACCAAAACTTGATAAAAACTCATTTGATTTGTTATATTATCGTGTAAATGTAAGGTGAAAGTATTTTAAATCTTAAAATACTATCACACGTTTTAAATTAAGTAAATTTTAAATTAACATCTTTCAAATTGTAAATGGTAACAATTATATTGTTTAGTTAATCAAGGTTTTGATTCAATTAACTGACTCTTTCAGAATGATTTTTTTTCGAATTTCAACACTTAAATAGATAAATAATGTTTATAGTTACTATATTCTCTTTGTAAAACCAATAAAATTATAAACATACTTTTATAATCCCGTAAAACGTAATTGAAAACCGAGAATTTAGGGTTTTCGTTCGGTAATTATCGACGGAAACCCTAAATTCTCTATTTCCGTTGGTACTCCGTCGGTAATACCGACAGGTTACCGATGAAAATCCTAAATTCTCGGTTTCCTTTGGTATTCCATCGGTAATTAAAATCCTAAAAAGACTACCGACAAAGTTTCGACAAATATTAGTCTTTTTTCTAACGGTTTTTTGTCGGAAATTTATTGGTAATTTTTGACTGATTACCGACAACTATAAATCCATCGGAAATTATAAACGAATTACCGGCCAATACTCGTTTTTCTATTTCCGACGGATATCTGTCGAAATTCATGAAATCACCATGTTATAATAAGAACAAATAGTCAAGTGTTGATTTTCAGCTATCATTGCATCCAACTGAATCTGAATATTCAGTGACCTGTAAATGATATTCTGTGTATGTAATCATGTTTTCTTTGGTGTTTTTCAAATACATGAAAACTCTTTTTACAGCTTTTTAATAGTCTACTCCGAGATTATTTTGATATTGACCCAACATTATACCAACAAAACTGATCTCATGTCGAGTATATGTCTGAGTACATAATTCAAACTCCAACCCACAGATACATAAAAAATGTTCTTTCCATATTTTGGTGGGGACGTTTACCTCTCCAATAACTGTAAAATATTCGTTCTCCATCATTTTGGAAGCAAGAGATTCTAGAATGAGCTTATGGTTGTAATCATATATGTACTCTCGGGTAAAAAAATGCCAAAACCTTGTTAAAGTCTTGTGAAGAAATAACAACAGTCAGGGTTATTAGAACAAGCCAGAAGATTTATGAGGAAATCTTCTTGACATTTCCCATGGTCGTACAAACGATTTTGGGTTAGTATATTGATACTCTACACTCTGTATCATTTTAAAAGCAAGTGAGTTCTCTCTACGCCTACAGGTTGTCAAACTTAAGTGTCAGTGGCATTATAAAAGGTGAGTCAAACCGTAGACAAAATCTGAGAGCCAATAGAAGCACATACCTGATGTGTTTATGTTTATAAAATAATGTTGAAAATTTCAAATTAAGTTCATGATGTGAGATACACCCAGACCCCACGATGTTTCTTGATGAATGAATCTCATAAACTTAATATAACGAAACCGAATGATACACATAGAGAGAATTATATGTGTTATAGCATAGGTTTCGTTAATAATTAAAGTGTTAGAACTTGTAGGTTGGCAGCTCATCAACTACAAGAAAATGTGATCGCAGTCAAGCAGATTAATGTTCCAGTTTTGCCCATAGCTTTACAATACCAATACTTCAATAGTCAGTGTTACAAAAAAAAACTTTCAATAGCTTTATTAATAAATTTTAACCAAATTGATAACACTTTTGTGTTATACTTTGACAATTTCAACCTGAAAATTTTTCATCACCCCTGGAAAATTTTCATCACCCCTCAAAACTCAAATGAACAAAATACAACATCAGTCACCTATCAAACACAAACACACACACAAAATATGTAACACACACACAAACACCATTCATAATATCTAGAATAATGAATCAATTTGCCAATTGCCAAAAACAAATTCAAGCCCTTCGACTAGGTACCAAAAATCCTGGTTCATGTGGTGCTGGAAGACTAATTTTGCTAGAAGTGAGCATCGAGTTGATTTTACAGATTTTTGGTCGATCTGCACGATCAGCTTGAACACATAAAAGTGCTATATGTATGCATCGAGTCACTTGTTCAATTTGATAATTATCCCCGAAAGTCGGGTCAACAAATTCTTCTGCCGCAAAGATACCTTTGCTCCAGATCTTCCAAGCCTGGTGAATAAAAAAGAATCATACAATTTTTCTAAACATTTAACCTTAATAGATAAAAACTACTCACATATGTGACCAGATTGCAATCAGTATCATCAATCCGGTAGAATCTACTACTGGTATAGCCGCTAATTATCTCAAGAACCAAGACTCCAAAGCTATAAACATCAGACTCCATGGAGAACTGACCAAGATTCATATACTCAGGAGCCATGTAGCCGCTGGAAAAAAAAATACAGCAAGACTTAATTTAGTTTACATGTGACAGAAAAATGGTAGACCAAAGTACATGACTCCACTCACTAGGTTCCAGCTATCCTGCTAGTCTCGTCTCGAGTTTGCTCTACTGCAAAAATCTTTGCAAGGCCAAAGTCGGCGATTTTGGGGTTCATACCAGCATCTAGAAGAATGTTGCTTGCTTTGAGGTCACGGTGTATGACTTTGGGCCGTGAATCTCGATGAAGATATAGAATCCCTCGAGCAATTCCTTCGATGATATTGTAGCGTTTTATCCAGTCAAGTTGCGGTTGATTCATTGTGTCTGTGCATGGATATATTAGCTAATTAGTCAAGAACGGGATATGGATTCATCAGACTGCAAGCTGGGAACTTGGAATGTTAACAAACCAAAGAGGAACATATCGAGACTTTTGTTGGACAAGAACTCATAGACTAGTATCTTTTCTTCTCCTTCCATGCAAAAACCTAAAAGCTTAACAAGATTATTATGCTGAAGCTTTGCTACCACAACGACCTCGTTCTTGAATTCTTGAAAGCCTTGTCTTGAAGTTCTTGTTAGCCTCTTAACCGCAATTTCTGTTCCGTTTGAAAATATACCTACAGTCCAATATATTGGAAA
>NC_079513.1:3331127-3574185 GCF_000801105.2 Raphanus sativus | reverse complement strand
TATAAGCTACTAATGTGATATTTAAACTAAATAATCTATTAATGTGCTAATTCAATTTCATAATATATAAGCTATTAATGTGATACTTCAATTATTGTTATTAATTTGGTGCAAATTTCTAAAAAAGTTTTAGTTTATTTGCAGCATATATGAAAACAAATACGTTTGTGGAGTAAAAGATTGAGAAGAGTACGTTGAAACAGAGTTACTGATTACTATGATTTATTTAATACACTGATCTGTGATGAAATGTTAAATAACTGTGACTATGGTTATTATTTTATGATTCTAAATTTCTAATGGAGTGTATATGGAGGAGAAAGAACAAACGAAGTAGTGGAGGAGTATTTAAAAAAAAATGGTTACTTTTATTAGAACAGATAATAAATTATTTAGTAGATTAGATTCATGTAGCGCTTTTATGTGTCCAAGAAAATCCTGAAGACCGTCCTATGATGTCTACAATCATCTCGTTGCTTACGAGTACCACAATCACTTTACAAGTGCCTCGTTCACCTGTTTTTTTCTTACAAAGTAGCCGGGATCAAAATTCAGAAGCTGCGGGCTCGAATTCATTTGGAAAACCTATTACTTGTTCTATCAATGACGTATCGATAACAGATTTTGATCCTCGTTGAAGATGTTATTATTTTCTTTCCTTGAAGTTGTACCTTCTGGTGTCTTGTTCTGCTTATATTTAAGGTGTTTCGGTTTGTAACTTTGTATACAATGAAAAGCGGTCCTTAACTAAACTGGTTCAATATTTATATATCCAAACCAAATCTATTATATTATTTTAGCTGCTTATTATTTATATATATACAAACCAAATCTTGTTCGGTTGTTCCGCTGCTTCATTTAATTTTATTTATTCAATATTATTTATCAAAGACAGTAACATAACAATTGATATGATACACTAACACTGCATCAATAAAACCAAAACAAGAATTTGAAAAAAAATCTAACCCAACGATAAAATATGAAAAACAATCAGTAATAAAATCAATGATAAAATCAATACTATAATTTGGTTGGATGATGATAATAAGTACTAAATTCAGAATGATCTTGTTTCACGATTTTTAACAATCGAAATGCTATCCCGCATTATAACGGATTGTAGTCCTCTTTATTGTCTACAATATAATTTTATTCCAGAAAGTTGTTTAAAGTTGTTTCGGAAGAGATTTCTTCTGAAAGATTTATTCTAGTCAAACAATCTGTGATAACCGTTTTAAAAATAAATGGAGCAAAACAAGTATACCTCCATTTTCAAAAGTCAGTGGAAACCGAAAATACATTTGGAAGCTTAGAAAAAAACAACCAGAATAAAACAATAATACAAAAACAAAGAAGATGTTATTAGAAGAGAAATCGCCATTCTTCATCACGTAGTACCCAACCAAATTTACCCCCACAAAATTCCAAGAGTATAAGAACCATCTGTATTACATTTTAGCCATGATCTTGGTATAGAGATGAAGACTTAAGCTTATTATAGAACGAGTTTACAACATATATAGTGAGTACAAGAGGTGATTAGGGATTAGGTATTGACTAATCTATCTTTTACATATATACATCCTCTACACTTGGATGTCGTTTCCAATTGGGAGGACCAGGAGATATTCCATTACTGCACTAACTCTGGGATACTCCCATAGGAACCATATCTACATTATTCCATTCCTTGACATCATCTTTAGCATATTGCAACGAAGTCTTCCAATGAATGGCTTTTTGTTGAAATATTAGGACATTCCTACTCTTCCATAACCTCCATAGTATCCAAAAAGGTAAATCTTGCTGGTGCTTTAATCTCATTGACGTACAACAATGTAAACAGGCTTCTATCTTTTCCTCCAATGAGACACTTGAATTTAAAATAATATGGCAAGGTATACCTGATGCTCTCCACACTGCCTGTGCATATTGACACTCAAAGAAATATATATGCATCTCTGTTTCTTCAGCAATACAGCATCGTTTGCATTGTGCATCTCTAGTCACATGTCTTCTCTTTAAATTAGTACCCGTGGCCAAACTTTCCGATTGCAGTCTCCAAGCAAATGTTTCAGTTTAGCTGGTGCCTTTGTCTTCAAATTTTTAGCTTTTAACCTCTGCATTGCCATATTTTGTGATGGCGGGTAAGAACAGATATCAGCTCAATCTAGGGATTTCGGTTTGAAATCTCTAGAGACCTGCTACTTGAATAAGATGAATCAAATCTTGTTCAAGGCTTCCTAGAAGATGAATTTAATCAAATCTTATAAGGTTAAAAGCCAAAGCTAGTTTTATTAATTCTCAAAAGTGTCTCTTACAAAAGCCATAGAAGAGTTCTTTATATAGAACTCTTAAACCGTCATTAAAAATCTTAACCAAATTAAGAAAAGGAAAACACAAAGCCATAAGTAAAAAGGAAAACTCGAAAGAGGAAAGTTGCCGTTGATCTTTAGGATGCCGCTGCATCAGGTCCCCCGGGGTGAGAAGGATTCGACCGCGAATCAGAAGGCACATCCGGCGGGAAGTAGCGTGATAGATACTTGACATTGAACACATCGGATGTTGTGATACCAGGTGGAAGTTGAAGACGATATGCATTGTCATTGATATGCTCAAGAACTTTGAGAGGCCCAATCTTCTTAGCTTTCAACTTATTGTATGCATGAGCCGGCATACGATCACGTGTAAGTACAGCCCACACAAGATCACCTTCATGAAATACGAGGCGACGACGATGGGAATCAGCAGTTGCTTTATACTTCGAGACAGAAGCTTCCAAGTTAGCCGTAGTCTGTGTATGAATGTCCACCAACTCCTCCATAAAAGTTTCAGCACCACCATGAAGGCGTCGACGATCCGGCAACGAAGAAAGATCTGGAGGTGCACGGGGAACAACTCCATAAATAACTTGAAAAGGACTAAAACAAGTGCTGCGGTTGACGGCATGATTGTGTGCAAACTCGGCCTGTGGAAGTTTGGAATCCCACGACTTAATGGAAGTACCAACCAAACAACGCAACAAATTACCCAAAGAACGATTTGTAACTTCAGTTTGTCCATCTGTCTGCGGATGGTAAGCTGAACTCATATCCAAACTTGTATCCAATAGCTTCCATAAAGATCTCCAGAAGTGGCCAAGGAAACGGGAATCTCGATCAGAGACAATGGAGAGAGGTAAACCATGGAGGCGATATATCTCTCGAAAAAATAATGTAGCCACTTGAACAGCGTCCGTTGTACGTTTGCAGGGAATAAAGTGAACCATCTTAGAAAATCGATCCACCACAACGAATATAGAATCAAACCCTTTCTGAGTTCTTGGCAATCCCATCACAAAATCCATACTAATATCGGTCCAAGGCTGAGTTGGAACTGGTAAAGGGAGATATAAACCTGCGTTGGTAGCTTGACCTTTAGAAGTCTGACAAGTCACACATCTATCCACGAATCTCGTGACATCACGGCGAAGGGTAGGCCAAAAGTAAGAGGCCGAGACGAGGAGCAAGGTGCGATCTCTACCAATATGACCCTCATTGTGTAACTCTGAAATTAGTTGCAGTCGAAGGCTACAGTCTGGAATGCACAGGCGATTGTCTCTGAACAAGAACCCATCGTGTAGCATAAAAGGAGAAGGAGATCCTGCTGTAACTGCTGTCCAAATAGGTCCAAAGTAAGGATCAGTGGGGTACAAATCAGTGAACGTACTAAAACCAGAGACAGAGACATGAAGCACGGAAAGCAACGAACGTCGTCGACTCAAGGCATCAGCTACACGATTAGTAACACCAGAAGTGTGTTTGATCACAAAAGTAAATTGTTGCAGATAAGCTATCCAAGAAGCATGACGCGAGGAAACTTTGTCCTGGGTGCTGAGATGCTTTAAGGCATCATGATCGGTGTAAAGAACAAATTCTTTATGATATAAGTAATGTCGCCAATGCTTGATGGCTTGAACGATGGCGTAGAACTCTATATCATAAGTACTGTAACGATATCTGGCACCAGAAATTTTCTAGCTAAAATAGGCTATAGGCCGCTTATGTTGATTAAGGACCGCGCCAATTCCTGTCTTGGAGGCGTCACAGTGAAGCTCAAAGACAGTAGTGAAGTCGGGAAGAGCTAATATTGGAGCCGATGTCAACTTTTCTTTAATAGTTTGAAAGGCCTTTGTTGCTTCTAGCGTCCATACAAAAGAGCCATCTCGTATGCAGTCTGTTAAGGGTGCCATAATAGCACTGAATTGAGGTACAAAGCGGCGGTAGAAAGATGCTAAGCCATGGAAGCTTCGTGCTTCAGAAATTGTTCCTGGTTCTGGCCAAGTTTGGATCGCTGAGACTTTGGCGGGATCAACAGCAAGGCCTGCTGCAGAGACGATATAGCCCAAGAATTGAACCTGTGGGGAGCCAAAAGCACACTTCTTACGCGTGGCGAATAGCTTGTCACGGCGAAGAACGAGTAAGACCTCCCGGAGGTGTGAGAGATGCTCGGCCAAAGTCATACTGAAGATTAAAATGTCGTCAAAATAGACAACGACAAATTTGCCTATGAAAGGTCGAAGAGCTTGGTTCATAACACGCATAAAAGTACTAGGCGCGTTAGATAAACCAAACGGCATAACCATCCATTCAAAAAGTCCTTCACGAGTCTTGAAAGCTGTCTTCCACTCATCTCCTTGACGGATGCGGATTTGGTGGTATCCACTTTTTAAGTCGAGCTTGGAGAAGACGCGAGCTGTTCCTATTTGATCAAGTAAATCATCAAGGCGGGGTATGGGAAAGCGATAGCGGACTGTGATTTTGTTAATAGCGCGACTATCAACACACATACGCCAAGAACCATCCTTTTTTGGAATTAAAAGAGCTGGGACTGCACATGGACTCATGCTTTCCCGCAAAAAGCCCTTTGATACGAGTTCCTCAACTTGTTTTCGAAGCTCTTCGTGTTCAGAGGGACTCATCCGGTAATGCGGACGATTAGGCAGATTAGCATCGGGGACTAAGTCAATCTGATGTTGAATGTTTCTTAGCGGTGGTAGTCCTGGTGGCAAGTCATCTGGAAATACATCGGAGAATTCATTAAGTATGGCTGCAAACTCTGGCTGAATCTCAGGTATGATTGGCGATGATGATGGTGTCATGGTGAGGATAAATACTACGCTCTCGGTACGTAATGCTGCTTCAAAAGGTTTCTTATTAAGCAACAAAAGAGGAGAAGGTGTTGTAGACGTTGTTGCTGCTGGCTGGGTTATTGAAGGCTGAGCTCGTGGGATGGAAGGTTTGAGGGTGAAGTTACGATCTTTAAATTTGAAAGTATATGTATTTAGAAACCCATCATGTATTACTCGACGATCAAATTCCCACGGGCGACCAAGAAGTAGATGACAAGCATCCATTGGAGCAATGTCACAATAAATTTGATCGTGATATGCGTTGCCGATGGAGAAAGCCACCAGAGCTCGACGCGTGATCAAGACATCATTCGTCTCCTGTAACCACGCGAGCTTGTAAGGAGCCGGGTGTTTTTCATCGGGAAGTGCCAGTTTTTTAACAGCATCTGCGGCGATGACGTTCTCACTGCTACCGGAATCAATGATAAGGTTGCATACTTTTCCTTGGATTGTACAACGAGAATGGAATAGGTTGTTCCGTTGAGGGAAGTCTGGTTGGGCTTTTGGAGCAAGGCAAGAGCGTCGCAGCATAAGGGAAATTCCTGTGTCTGGCTCTAATTCTTCCGGAGAATTATCATACACTGGTGACTGAATGTCGTCTTGATATTCGACTTCGACATCACGTCCGGTGGCATCCAATAATAGTCCTCTTGCGTCGAGTAATAGCCCTCGACGGTTACGTGACGGACACGCTGAGAGTCGGTGACCGAGTTCTCCACAAGCGTAGCAACGAAGAGTACCGGTACGAGCAGGACGTGCTTGGTCTGCGGGGACGATGGCTGCTTTGGTTGCGGGAGGGAGTTTGTTATCCGCGGTTGCAGTTGTAGGAGCTGTAGTTGCTGGTCGCTGGCGAAACGAGTTCCAAGAAGAATTGGATCGATTTTGAGCTTCCACGGTAAGTGCTTGTTGATGAGCTTCAGAAACGGTGAGAGGATTAAACAAATTTAATGTATGTTGAATTTGCTGGCGTAATCCCCCGACGAAACGAGCCACCACTTGACTTTCGGAATCATGAATCTCAATTCTGTTGAGCAGTAAAAAAAATTCGGTAGAATATTCCTCAACTGTTCGCGAACCTTGTCGAAGGTGGTGAAGTTTCTGAAACATGAGTTGATCATAGTTGTACGGTAAGAACGTCTTCCTAAGGTGTTTCTTTAACTTGTCCCACGTTGTGATCTTTTGTTTGTTTAACCGGTTTCTGGTTGCTTTAAGTTGTGACCACCATGCTGCAGCTCTATTACGAAAACGCATAGCTAGCACTGGAACACATTGATCAAAGGGGATATGCTTAAATTCCAAAATTTCTTCGACTGTGGCGATCCAATCAAGTAACTCCTCTGCAGTGGGTCCTCCGGTAAACTCTGGAATTTCTGTTTTGAAACTCTTTTCCCATTGTTCCCCACGGTTTTGATTGTTTTGAACGCGAGCTCCATTACGACCTAAGACTGCGAATGGGTTTGCATCTCTGCCTTCATCTTCAAAGTCATCATCTTCTTGTTCTTTATCTGGTGCGGTGTTCGTCTGTGGGACCAAAGCTTGCATCGCTTGGGTAAGTTGGGCAATCTGTGCCTGCATATCTTCCATGGTTCGTTGCTGAATCTCAGCCTGTGTTTCTTTCTTTGGACGGGGCATGATGGTGGGTGGGTGAAAAATTTGCGTGAACGGTGGCGGAGTGGTTTTGCTCTGATACCAACCTGATGGCGGGTAAGAACATATATCAGCTCAATCTAGGGATTCCGGTTTGAAATCACTAGAGACCTGCTACTTGAATAAGATGAATTTAATCAAATCTTGTTCAAGGCTTCCTAGAAGATGAATTTAATCAAATCTTATAAGGTTAAAAGCCAAAGCTAGTTTTATTAATTCTCAAAAGTGTCTCTTACAAAAGCCATAGAAGAGTTCTTTATATAGAACTCTTAAACCGTCATTAAAAATCTTAACCAAATTAAGAAAAGGAAAACACAAAGCCATAAGTAAAAAGGAAAACTCGAAAGAGGAAAGTTGCCGTTGATCTTTAGGATGCCGCTGCATCATTTTGGTACAGAACTGTAGTAGATAATTTTTATAATGCCTGAATGGAGATCATTTTTGTAAATTCAAAAACACAAAACTTGATCAGAACCGAAACGAATCCGAATGGTCACCTGATTGTCAATGAAAATCTCATCATCATGATCTTCTGAGCCATCAGGATCTTCATAATTAAAAGAAAAACTAAATCTCGACAAAGCGCGGACTATTTTACGATGAAAAACCTCACTATAACTTAACAAATATTTTGTTAATTTGAAAGAGTTTGTGTATTTAAAATATTTCTGCATTTAAATCAGTGCTTTTATATTTGACTTGAACCCGTAGTTAAACCGATTAATCTAGTGATCTGATAATTTAATTTAGGTTTTCAAAAATATCCGTATTTGAAAAAAACGAGATTAACCGATTGAACCGATGAATAACCGAAATATAATCTAATTTGATTTAAATTGTTATAGTATCATAATTTGTCACCTTTTAATCCAAATTTTAAAATTCATTTTTTACGATTTATAAAATTATGACGTTTGTCCAAAATTTTGATAGACAAAATGGTAAATATAAAATAATTAAAACTATAAATGTCTCGTAATCATATTATTCATTTTATATAGCTTAATTAATTAATTATTATTTCTGTGTAATTTATCTTGTTAATAATTTTTTATGTTATAATCGGCTTAAATTTTTTGTTAACATTAGTGTTGACCATTTTCTTTAGATAACATATATTTTGAACATTTTTTCATAGTTACTTTGTTATTATATTTATTGAACAATGTATAACGTATATATATATATATATAGTTATGTAATAGATATTATTTAATAAATAATATAAACATTATTTAGGAAATATAAATTAATAATCTGTTAATTTAATTGATATATTATTGATTGAAATGTTTTTGTAGTATTTTAAACCTGTAATAATAAGTTCTATTTACTTTCGTTGTTTTATAATTATTTGAAATTTTTAATTATTTAATTTATCTAAATAATTTGAAAGAAAATTGTTTGAAATTATTAAAAGATTAGATCTAATATTTTGTATTGTTTAGACATAATATAATTATTATGTTGTTTGGAAACATGAATAGTAGTATAAAAATCTATACTATTAAAACAGAAGTCTTTTTAACAACCCTTCTGTTTCAACAATATTACAGATCAATGCCACTGAAATATTTAAAACCTATAGTTTATTTTAATTTTATATTTCTAAATTTCTTTTTATTCAAACAGCAGGAAATCATACATTTAATTAACATAAAGAAGTAGCAGGAAATCATAATTTGCTACCTAACATTCGTTTGGCTTAATAAATAACCACATCAAACAAATTCAACGTATCAACAAGAAAATCTATTCTATTAAAGTGAAGTACAAATGGGAATTAACCCTCACTTCATTTCATTATTTACAATTGACTGCCACTGCTTTAAATTAAAAATCTTTTGAGTATTTTTAAGCCCATCACGTTTTTTTGTTCTAATTTTTAATGGGCTAAACATTTTTAATATAACTTACTTTTAACTGGACCTAATTGTATTTTATCTAACCATTTTTTAACCAGTTCACATGTCTAATTCTAACCATCTCTAACCATAAATTGGACTTATAATCATATTTCACATGAGCACAAATCTAAACTATTATAACAACCGTTTTCTACCGAAAGAGATACTAAAACGATGGTCAGAGATTTACCAAAATCTAAATAACTATTATAATATATATCAATATTTTTGGTTTCTTACATAATATACTTCGATGCAAAACCATTTTTTTTTCGATGCAAAACCAGTTGGTTTGTCAAATTCAGTTTGGAGTAAAAACCATTCGGTTTTCTTATTTATTTAATAATTGCAATATTGCTCGAGAATAAATCTAATCTTTCAAACATAAGATCAATATTTATGAAAATCTTCCTTGCACCTGTCAATTCAGAAAAAATGGATATTAACCAATATATCGGATACTAATCACTTCAAATTTGTTTAGACAGACAAGTACTGATTATAATGGAATCATCTAAACCATTTATTTAGACAGACAAGTATATACATGTACTATTTCAACATATTTATTTATAAATCAGTTAGTAACTAGCGATTCAATAAAATTAGAATTTATGTTTATTTTAGTACAGATGTTAATCCAAATGTTTTATATGATAAAAATTGAGATAAACTGATTAATCATTTTATTTTTAAATGTTAATTGTAATTTTTTTTTTTAAAAATACAATCTCATAGTCATATATTTCTTATGATTTTAAAAATACAATCTCATAGTTATATATCTCTTATTGAAAATAAACTCCTATTGATAATAAACTTATCCAATATAATTTTTAAACTCACATTTTAATTTTTTTATGATAGATTATTGTATATTATTTCCATATAAATATAAGTTTAGTTATTTATAAATAGGGGATATGTTTATATGATACTAATGTCGGTCAAAAAGGTTTTAAATTTTTATTTTATATATTAGATCTGTAATACATTTAAAATTATTAATATATCATTTATACAAAACAAAATTTTATTGATAAAAACGTAAAATATACACCCACAGACGTCCGCGTCAAGCTCTAATTCTATATTATTAAAATTGAAGTACTAATTATATTTGTTTGGAAACATGGATAACAGTTTAAAAACAAGTTTGTTTGGAAATATGGATATCAATTAAAAAACAGGTTTGTTTGGAAACATGATTAGCATTATAAAAATATATTGTTGTTTGGAAACATAGATAGCAATATACTAATAAAAATAATGGGTTTATGTTATTAACAAAATTAGAAGACTTTATATTATGAAAAACTATCTATTTGAGTCAACTTTAAAATATACGAAAATGGACTACTCTAATTACTTAAAAACATTTTTTGTCTAATATAATCATAAAATAAAATTTAAACTTTATATACATATTTCAAATCAAATAATAATTTAAAGTTGATTTGTATCAGAAATTGATTTAAAATATGCATACATTCAAAATTTATTTTTACTAAAATATTTTACAATAACCATAATTAAAAAATGTTTTCAATATATATCAAAAAATAATAAAAACCCCAATTTAATGTACCGACTTAAGTTATGGTTTTTATATTTCACATTAAATTTTAAAAATATAATATATGTAAGTATTTATATGATAGTATATAAAATACTATTAATTATATGACTATTTATGATATATAATAGTGACTTCATAAATAATAGTGACTAGGTGGGCGTTAGGGTATCCATTCGGATTTGGTTCGGATCTATTTGGGTTTCGGGTTTCCGGGATCAAAGATTTGAGCCCATTCAGATATTTCTAAATTTCAGTTTGAATTCTATTCGAAACTTTGTGGGTTCGGTTTGGGTTCATATAATCTATTTAAATTAATTTTAAAATTTTAAATTCATTATATATACTTTAAATTTCTCAAAATCTATAAATAAATATTATTACATATAAATTTGAATAACATATGTCTGAATACCTAAACTTAACATATAAATTGGTTTGATTTAAATATTTGGATCGAGAATCAATACTTATTTGGTATTTTTGGTGTTATGAGTATACTAACTATTTTAGATATTTATTTTTGAATATTTTTATATATTAAGCATTTAAACCAACTTAAAAGTATCATATATATTCTGGATATTTTTATATACATTAAATCTAATATATATAGTATATAAATCTTTTTTTCGGATACATTTTGGTATCTGAAATACTTCACTTCGGATCGGATCCGGTTTCGATTCTCTAAAACATCAAAATTTTGAACAATTATATATTTAATCATTTTGGTTCGAGTTTGGTACTACTCTTTCGGATCGGAATCAGTTTAGTTCTTCAGATTTAAATTTTTATTCAGCCTTAATAATATAAAAATAAATAGCAACATAATTTTGAAAATACACCCGCACGGGCGTGCGGGTCAAGATCTAGTATATTATTAATATGTGTAAATAACTATATCAATTTTAGCAAAAAAACTGTATAGCTATAATTGATTTACTCATTAGTCACGCTAACAAATAAAATGTTGTTAACTTTTTTTTCTTTTTTGTCATCGACTTTTACAGACTCAAAATGACTCTGTAAACCAAACGGGTAACTCTGCATCCATATGCACGATAAAGGTCGGTTGATTCCTAGCACTTCTAGCGAGGCTGTCGGCCTTTTGATTCTTCGTACGAGATACATAAATAATATCTGAACTATGAAAGTTTCCTTTTAAAGTCTCGATATCTGTTAAATAGGTTGCAAAAGCAGGCCATTCTTCTGGTTCCGAAACCATCTTCACCAATTTGTTGTTAACAAATTTTATTCACTGAGTATATAGCTTTCTTTTTTATAGTGAGGATATATATTTTGTTTAACAAACTGATGATATTTCCTAATATCTAATGATCCAAATATTGATAAATATAAATAAGCTTATTCTACCATATAGCAAGCATTTTTCATTTATTACGCTACCAACCAAAATTCTATTAACAAATTTATTCCCTGAGTATATATATTCCTTAACAGTCTATTCTATTAAAACACAAGTATGACCAATTGATAAATTTTTTTGTCCAACTATTATTCTTTTTATTTAAAAGTTTTTTTATTATTTTACTATAATTAACTTCCATCTTAATTCCATGATTTACAGATTCATTTTCCTCAAATAATTATTAGTAAACAGTTATATTTTAATTCCTTAATTCTAGGAAACCACTTCTTGATTAATTATTTTCTGATCGTGTTTCGACATTAACACTTGATAATAACATAGGCAAATATAATACATATATTGGTTCACAATTTATGTAAGATTGCTTTCTTTTGACTAAGGTTCTACTGCATTTATTGTATTATTTTGTAAATATATTTTTCAAAAAGATTGTTCGGGTTTTGGCGTTGGTTGGATTTCATATTGGTTTTCAGATATAACATTTTAAAGATCGTCCGAGTATATAGATCATGTCTACAGAGTATGTACCGGATGACTTTACAGGCCACCAGATTTTTGGATCGGGTGAACCACGGGTTAATAAATTAATTAATTAATTTTACTATAGTAATATATTAGCTACGAAAATAATTATATAGAAACTAAAGTTAAATATTATCTAAATTTCTTATAAAACATAAAATAATAGTTTGGATATGTACATATTTTATGTTTAAAAAAAAATTTGAAAATACTTAACTTTAGTTTATATATTATTATTTCATTTGACATACAAGATAGTTTAGATTATTGATTTATTTTTAAGAAGTTAAGATTTATGACATACAAAAAATATCAGATTTTAAAAAATTCATAAATATTTATCTATTAGTTTAACCAGTGCTTCAATTGGTAATCGGGTTCCGGACTTTAGTGATTTTTTGCGGATTTTCTTGGGTTTTTAAATATTGATTTTTTTCACAAAATCCAAACCGATTTATCTTGAGCCATCCGATTTACCGGTTCAACCGCAGGTCCGGATCAGGTTTCAAAACACCGAGGATGGAATTTTGATTTTTGGGTAGATTCTGATTCTGGTTTTTTAGATACAAAATATTTTTGACTAATTATGTTAGGTAACTATTAAGAAAAATTATGTTCCAAACTTTAGGAATAAAATTTAAAAATAATTTCTGAAAAGTATATGGATGTGTATAGTTATGCAATTTGACATATTTAGTATAGTTATCAAAAATAAATTAAATTAAATTAATAATTAATTATAAATATATTAAAATTAAAATATAAAAATTATTTTTTTAAAAAAATAAAAGAAAAATATATCCGCCCTTAAAAATATATCCACACTAAAAAAATATTTTGTAACCATATATTTTCTGAAAATTTCCAAATAAAAAAACTCAAGATATTTTTAAATTGTGATTCTTTGAGTTTCGAAAAAATATTTAAATAAACTTATTCAGTTTAACGGGTTTTAAATAGGTTATTCAATTAAAATATTTATTAAATGTGATTTTATCTAAAGTTAGTGAAAACTATATTAACCCACTTAGACACACATATTTAACAGAATACATTAAATTTTTATTTTTTCAAACATTTTTCAAAAAAATTGTTCGGTTTTCGGTGCGGGCTGGTTTGAAATTGATTTTCAGATGTAACACTTTAAGAACAGTCAGAGTATAAAGACTAAATCTAATGGAGTATGAGACTTTGATTTTTGATCGATTCTGAATCAAGTTTTTTGAGTATGAATATTCTTGACTAATTATATTAGATAACTACTTAGAAAATATAATATGTTGCAAACTTTTGAAATAAAGTTAAAAATAATTTCTGAAATACATATGGAACAAGTGTATAGTTATGCAACTTGACATATTTGATATAGCTACAAAAAATTATGCTAAATTAAATTATTATTAAACACAAATCTGATTAAAAAACTGCAAATATAGAAACTAAATTTCTTAAATAAAATTTATGACAAAAAATATGCCCGCCCTCTGAAAGGGCGGGTCAGAATCTAGTAAGTTTATTGTTTTCAAACATGAATCCCCTATATATTATTTGGGAAGATTTTAAAAGATATGAACTTCATTTTTGTAAGAATTATAAAACTACCCCATCCTATGTGGCGAGTTTTTAAGAGGTGAAAAATCCTACGTGTCAGTCTTTGAGGGGATTTGAGCAAACCATAGTATTAAAATAAATTTGACCAAACGTGATGGATGTCGTATATTTTAATTCATTATCATATATCATACTAGGGTCGGCCCGCCCTACGGGCGGGATTTGATTTTTTTTTTTGTTATTTTAGTTTGTATAATTGTTATTTGATCTTGTTGTTTGTGTTTTAAGATGGTAAGTCAAAATGGTATGTATGAAAATGATATATGTTTTTATGTATGGTTGAGGTCAATGTTTTGGTTGGAAAGGGATTATATGCTGGTTGAATTATTTAGTTTACTCATGGAGTCATGGTGGTTCTATTTGAGTGTTCGGTTAATTATTTTTTTTAAAAAGAAAATTAAATCATAATTGGGGAATAACTTGTTGTTTATTCTGTTTTGGGCTCTGAATGATTGGTTTATCTGTTCTTTTAAATAGATTTTCATGTTTTGTGTTGACACAACTCATTACGAATTTGAAGCAGTTTGGAATTGAGTTGGTTTGACGTTTTTTGTAGATTTGGTTTCGGTGAATGCTACATCAGCCCTATTTTCTGATGTATATTGTGTTATCATAATTTGAGCATCATGGATGCGGGGGGATTTAGATTTTTTTTTTTGGTGTTTGATAATTTATGGTGCAGACAATCGTAATATATCATACTGATTGTTACATTTTCCTAGTTGCGCCACAAGTTATATATACTGTTCATATCTTCAAGTGTTTGTTTAATTCTTCTAAGGCACCTACTGAGTTTATTTAGTTTTGATAATCCATAAGTGCTCCATATTCCACCGGTATATGCTGGGAGTAATTGCTAAACTGTTTGGCGTTAGTGTTTATGTTAGATTATTGAAAAATAATTATCCGAGTAAGTTCATTGTTATTGTTTTACTGGTTTTGGTTTTTTAATATATGGTTGTATTTGCATTTGGTATTTGTTATTTACTGATAAATAATATAGATTACTGAATTTTTTTATCATAACGATATATTATTATAAAGAATTATATGCATATTGGTACTTTCATTATTGATGAGTTTTGAAACTTAGGAGTACACGTTGTTGTTTATTACTTTGTCTAAATGTTCGGTAATGTTTATAATATTTTTTCTTTCTACTATTTTATTTTTATTACAATTATAGTACGTTAAGATAATATAATTATTCATTGTTTTAAGTAAAACTAAATGATTTCTTATTCAAAAAAATCACAAGAAATTAAATAAAGCAACTTTTAAAAATGTTGTAAGAATTAAATAAAATAAAACTTCTTTAGAAAATATTACCATTTACTATATTATTTGTTTAACTATAAACAGAAAACATTATATTACAACCTAAAAATAGTTAAATATAATTATGGATTAAACCTCAATGTAAAAAGATAATCAAAATGTTGTCAATAGATATGCACAATTTATCTAATTATTATTATTAAACATTATTTTGTTTTACAATAACTATCTTTTTAAAAGACCAGTCGGGTTATTACATTGTATTAAAAATAAAATTTGTATATTTTCTTACCTAATATTTGACTTTTCATATTTCATTTACAATATTAAGTGCTAATGCATGTGTTTAATGGTTTAAGTGAATTTTGAATATATATTTTCAGTCCAACATTATGTTTCAGAAACATTATTTACATATTTTTAGTTTCCAATAAAAACATTTCAAAATCTTGTATTAATATCACAAATTAAAAATTTAAATAATTTCTAATTCGATATAGCATCCTTGATTTTTATTTTCCTTTTTATTTTTTTGTTGTTAAACTTCAAAAACTATTAATTAATAAAAAGTCAAAGATTAAGTTATAAAGCATATAAACGTTCAATACTTTTCTTATGAGGTCTCAACCTTGGTGAACACATGGTTTAGATGAAGTCTTTTTATTTGTTGACAGTTGATTACAGTTTCAGTTTGTTGTTGTGTGTAATATTACTGAATGGATATCCGCTAATATTCGTGCAGTTTCGTAACCATTTTGCGATGACACCCTACACGAATTTCGTCCAGGGATAAAATCCTGTTTAATATCCTAAGCCAGAAATTTTAATTTTTACAGACCATGTGATGCATGTGGGAGCTATTACAATTGTAAACTAATCTTTGTTTCTCCGTCGGCTAAAGTCTTTCCGTTCAGTCCGATTTGATCGTCAAACCTGCCAAGATTATAAAATAAACATTGTAAGCTAGATATTTGACACAGCACATCAAATTTAGATTGTAATAAGACACGCACTACTGATTACTTAGAAATACATCTAACACTAAATAAAAAGAGACATGAAAGTTCAATGAAGAACTGAGAAGAACATGGTACTGGCCTCAACTTTTCTTCCACAAACGTCATGCCCTTTTTGTCGGATCTGTTACAAAACCAGCCAAAAATCATGTAAAGTAGAGAAAGGGAAAGAACACAGACAACAGAAAACAATATCTTATTCTCAGTCAACCTGCAATATCTCTTTTAACACATGAGAACTTCTTCAAACCTATTACAGAGTGTATCACTGAAATTGAAAGAGCAGAAGCAACCTGTCAATCAAAAGAAGTACCAAATCATCAACAAAAGTCTTACTTTTTTTACTTACATGAAAGAATAAATGCTCCCGAGTCTCTTGAGATGCTTAAGATATGAATAACAACTAAAACGTGGAAGATACAAACTTTTAACACCCGCTAAAAAATAAAATAAGAGCCATTTGATCATCCAGACTCTAACCAATGTAAGACTTTTTCAATTACTTCCCAAGTCTCATGAGGTTCATTTAACATAGAGCATCTAAAGATTCAAACTTTCATCATGAACAAAGAATCTTATACCTGAGGATGATACTGCAAACCATAAATCCTCCTCTCCCTGTTCTCCAAAGCAGAAACATCTCCCTGAGAACTCCTCGCCACAACCTCAAACCCATCAGGAAGCTCAACAGCCTCATCCCCATGACTCATCCAAACAACCTGCTTCTCACCAACCCTCCCCTCCCTAAAAATCTCACTCTCATCACCCTTCACCTCAGTCTACATCTTCCCATACTCCTTACGCTCCCCTTCCACCACAACACCCCCGAGCTTCTGCACAACCAGCTGCAACCCGTAGAAAATCCCCAGAAAACGAACACTGTTACTTTCAGCCCACTCGATGAACTCCAAACCAGCATGTGAAAGAGCAGAAGCAACCTGTCAAGAGGAAGAAAATCAAACAAAACACCAATAGCCATAAACTCACACAAACCAAGACGAAATAAGTTTTGTGATTCAAACCTCATCGACGGAGCGGTAGTTATCACCGAACCATGAATACTTGCTCTCAAGATTATTCTGAGTCTGCCATCGAGGATTATAGGAGGGTGAAGTACCTAACACAATTATTCTAATGTCTTTTAGTGCTCTAGATATGAAAACATGACAAATAATTTATAACAGAGGTTTACCTTACCTGAATCTAAAAAAAAAAAATCCATTCCCAGTCTCCCACTATCATCTCTCACAAACAAAAGCTCTGAATAATAATCTTGATAATCAATAGATGAACAGATTAAAACAAAATCAACAATCAAATTAGAAATCAAATCATCTCCCGTAAACGAAATATATTGAAAAAGTGTGATGATCAATACCTAAACAAATGTAAACAAAATCAAAATCGAAATCTTCTCGGACAAACAAAAGCTTTTGAACAAAGTTTAATAATTATGAGTTTTAATTCCTGGGATTTTTAGAAAGTTTATGATGGAGAGGATAGATCTGATGAAATTCACAGAATAAGACTTACCTTTTTATAGTCGAAGATTCTGATGATGGAAGTATGCAATCAATAATAGATCGTATGAGAAGTGTAAATCAATGGTTAATGAAGGCGTTGAAGACGACGATTCGTTTCAGTCTATCTTCACGACGTTTCAATTTTTTCGATCTGGAGATGAGCAAAAGGGATGAAACGATGAGTTTCATCATCATGGGACACGTGGCGAGATATCATGAACTGACTTTGTGACCGGGCCCATCACACAACACACAGAGAAGCCCACAGACGAAATGCTTAAATGAAACGTTGCGTTCTAAGTAACTGGACGCGTGGCAGCCTATGAGATCTCTAATTTCTTAGGTGGATGCTGATGTATCAGCAGGAGGGATCCAACCTTCTTTTATATATATAGATATTTTGATTCATTATATGATACACTAATAGATTATCATCGCGAGGTTCGTATTCTTTTTAGCGACCACTATGAAAACTCTCATATGTCGCTGTAAAGGTGATGAACATCGCAAGGGCCAGTAGGTTCGAGCATCAGAATATCATATCATAGAGATTATATATGAAGCATCGTAAACTAACCGAGAGGTTCGAGCATTTATATATCGTATCATGATCAGTAAGGCTCATATCTTGACCTGAAAATGATAGTGAGGCTCTCGAAATTTATTCTAAGGTTCTTCGGTTTGTTCTTCACCATCCCCTGTTTTTAAATACATTTTATTCGGTTGTATCAAATAAAATCAAAATTTATGTATCTGTTGGGATAAAAAATAGACATTGTGTACAGTCATCCATTCACTAACCGAGCAGTAAACCAAGATGAATATCTTTTTTTGATCAAAACCAAAATGAATATCAAGTGTAAATTATTATTAGGTTCAATGCATAAGCAAAGTTATCGGGAATCTTAATTTAACTAAGAAAATTTATTATAAGTCTGTGTTACAAATATATGCTTGGAACGAATAGACAATGACTTATACTATCAAGTAAGTAAGTAAGAAACAAATATAAGAATCCTCTTATATTGTATACGAAAAATACAGAAAATGTTGAAATCTATTCGAGTAGAAAACATCAATAATATCTGTGTCTTTCTACGGTTGATGTCGGCTAAGTGTCATTTTAATTTCAATTGAACCGAAACATAGGCAATCAAATTATTTCGGATTTTAATAATAGAATGCAATAAAATCCTACATTGGCGTGATACACACATATAGAATCAGCAAAATTTAGGTAAGTGTAATATATTTGTTTCGATAGAATACGAAATAAATAAATACGAAATTGTTATCACCAAACTGGTGTATCCATCAAATATATATGCTTGCTACGCAATTATTCAGAAGTTAAATATGGTAATTTAAATTAAAGACTATAAAAAAATTTGGCAACAAGGAAAAACTTGCCCAAATGTATTTGGTAGTTATGGAAAACTTATACTAAATCCTTTTAATGTACTATCATTCCTAAGTATCTATTCAGCTAAGGACTTAAAGTGTAAAAAAAGTTGCAGATTTTTTTTTGGATTAATCTATTTTAAAATTATTTAGTTTATTTGACTATAAAAAGTTTGATAATCGGGTCTGATTAATTTTCTATGGTTTTAATATGGCACATAAAAACAAACTTACAATTATTGTCTAACCTAATCCAGTTTATTTTTAATATTTTCATTCTCCACCTTATGTAAAATTGTTTAGTTTTAAAAATCAATTAAAAATTTTAATCTCAAATCGATCAGCCCATCATAAATTTAAAATAGGTTTTGATCTACAACTACAATTATAAATGGTCCCGGCTCAACATATAGATGATTATATAAATCGTATACATAAAAATTTGATCAGATATAAATATTTTATTTGTCAATATTATATATTTAATTTTAATTATATAAACTCATCCTGCACAAGACGTAGGTCTTATCCTAGTATTAGTATAAAAAAATAAAATTAGTGACTTAGGGGGGGTTATTGAAACTAAATTTGTGTGGAATTTTAGAATTTTACAAGTTAAGAGGTTTTTTAAAGTTGAGTAGATTTGATGAATTCGTGCCAAAATTTTTGTATAAATTATCATTGATTGTTATTGATTATCATGAATTTCCATATATAACTTTCTTTCTCCAAAACTTTTCTTCTAATACATATATGTGTGTGTGTGTGTGTTTTCTAAAAAACACTTTTTGTGAAATATTGTTATTTGATACTAAAGTAAAATTTTGCTTTATAATAATGATAGTCTTGCTTAATTTTTATTTATATTCTTATGTTTAATATATATATATATGTGTTTTAAAAAAAATCGTGAAATATAGTTATTTGATACTAAAGTAATTTTTGATTTTTAATAATGATTGTCTTGCTTAATTTTTATTTATATACTTATGTTTAATACAAAACTATGAATTTTCTCATAATGTTGTCTCAAATGATTTTGTTATAATTTTCTTTCTTTTACTATCATTCACTTAACAGTAAAAATGTACTACAAAACTTTTATATTTGTGTGTATGTGTGTTTTAATTTCATAGATTTTAAGAATCTTATGAGTGTACATGGTATTTCCAAAGTTGAGTATTATGAGAAAAACTAAAGAAAATCCATGTCCCAATAACAAGAAACTTTAATATAGTTACAAAATCTATAAAAGCTAAACTTTTTGAATAACAAGAGATTTACATAGAATTTAAAAGTCCATGAACCAATAACAAAGGATTTTAATAAGATTGTTAAAATCCACATACCAATAATAATGAATTCTCTAAATTTTCTAAATCAATTAAAATTCAACCACCAATAACCCCCCTTAGTGTAGATTTAACAACCAGTGCCGGCTCAGTTAGGAGAGAGAGAGCAGTGCAACCGCCCTGGGGTCCATGATATTAGAAGTCTAATTTTTTTCAAAACTATTATTTTTTTATTTTTTTAAAGAAAAAAATTAAATTCTTTAAAAAGATAAATAAAAATTCATCTATTTTAAAAGATTTATTTAAAATAGTTTCATATTTAAAGTTTATAACATTATATGTACTATAATGTTTTTAAAAATCATGCTAAAATAAAACTATTAATAATTGAAGGACCTAAAAAGAAATTTTGTCCAAAAGCCCTTATAAACCATGAGCCGGCCCTGTTAACAACAAAGTATAAAAGTGTATTTAATTTAAAAAAGTTTATTGAATAAATGTTAGGTATGATACATTGTTTATGTTTTAATAATATAAATTTCAAGGAAAATAACTATTCATAACTAGTAGCACTTTTGTAAATCTATCTTATTAAAACTCAAGTACAAAATCTGAGTGTTTGGAAACTTGAATAGGAGATTAAAAAAAATTGGAGTCTTTGGAAACTTGAATAATAGTTTTAATGAAATTTGTTTGGATACATGAATAGTAGTATCTATTAATTGTGTTTCATATTTTACTTAGTTTAACAATTTACTTAATTATATTACCTTAATAATAATTTACATCATTAATTATATTACCATAATAATAATAGTGCATATTTTTATTTATTAGTTAATCAATATTAACTTTGGGCCAATTATAAAATAAAAAAAATGTTAAATAATTAGGTTTTACATATGATTAAACATTTGGTTTAGTTTATTTTACTAAAATATTTATATTTTAGTTTCAGTCGGTGGAAAATTACATACCCAAAAACATAGTTCAAAGATATATTTTTATGAATAAAATAATAACTTAAATCAAAATAACTAAATATGCTACATTTATTGCCATTTAATTTTTCACTCCATATAATTATTTTACTTGATAAAAAAACTCTTTCTATTTCACTTAACTTAGCCAAACACATAGAAAGATATTTTTTATTAATTTATAAAATCAGTTAGACATGAACATTATCTATCCATTTAGGTACATGTTGTTCTTTTCGGGTATCATTTTTTGTTTGTTTTGAAAGCAAGTCTTGCTTGAATATTATAAACTTATGTGTGGATTTTGAGTTGAGTCATTATGGATCTGGATGAATTCGTTTCTGATGTATAGAAACCTAAAATATCTAAATAACCAATGTATCTAAAACGAGTTCGGATATTTGTAACAAAGATAGCCTTATAACCTTATTCGGCCCATGTCTTTTGAATATCGTTAGTTATATTATGATATATCTAAAATATATAACACTAATTATGAAAAATAAATATCTATTAATTGTGTTTTCATATTTTACTTAGTTTAACAATTTACTTAATTATATTACCTTAATAATAATTTACATCATTAATTATATTACCATAATAATAATAGTGCATATTTTTATTTATTAGTTAATCAATATTAACTTTGGGCCAATTATAAAATAAAAAATGTTAAATAATTAGGTTTTTACATATGATTAAACGTTTGGTTTAGTTTATTTTATTAAAATATTTTTATTTTAGTTTCAATCGGTGGAAAATTACGTACCCAAAAACATAGTTCAAAGATATGTTTTTATGAATAAAATAATAACTTAAAACAAAATAATTAAAATATGCTACATTTATTGTCACTTAATTTTTTACTCCATATAATTATTTTACTTGATAAAAAAAACCCTTTCTATTTCACTTAGTTTAGCCAAATACATAGAAAAAGTTTTTTTTTTATTAATTTATAAAATCAGTTAGACATGAACATTATTTGTCCATTTAGATACATATTGTTCCTAGAAGCTTTGGTGGCAAATATAAGAAGGCAGAAAGAGGAAAGTTATTGACGGGTATAAAGGTTGCGAGGGCTTGTCCACCGATCTCTCATTTGCTCTTTGCAGATGATAATATTTTCTTTTGTAAAGCACAAAAGAAAGAGTGTCAGACAATTCTTCGGATTTTGAAAGAATATGAAGTGGTATCAGGACAACAAATAAATTTTGAAAAATCATCAATTCAGTTTGGACATAAGATTGATGAATCTATCAAACAGGAGCTTCGGGATGTCCTAGGGATTCAAAATCAAGGTGGTATGGGATCATATTTAGGAATTCCAGAAAATCTGGGTGGCCCAAAAACACAGGTGTTTGGTTTTGTTCAGGAACGGTTAAATAACAGGATAAATGGATGGACTTTTAAATTCTTCACCAAGGAGGGAAAGGAGGTTATTATAAAATCCGTAGCGACGGCCTTACCAAACCACGTGATGTCCTGTTCTCGTATTCCGAAAACAGTTATAAAGAAGCTGACAAGTGCAGTTGCTCGGTTTTGGTGGAGTCCTTCGGGTAATACGAAGGGATTGCACTGGCAATCATGGGACAAAGTGTGTAGTCCAAAAGAGGAGGGTAGTCTGGGTTTTAAGGACCTAACGGATTTTAACACGGCTATGTTGGGGAAATAATTATGGAGGTTAATAGAGAAACCAAATTCTTTATTCTCTCGCGTTTTCAAGGGACGGTATTTTAGGAATGCATCGCCCCTGGAACCAATTAGATCGTACTCGGCGTCTTATGGATGGCGTAATATTGTCTCTGCTAGATCTCTGGTTAGCAAATGACTAATCAAAAGGGTGGGAACAGGATCTTCCATTTCGGTATGGAACGATCCGTGGCTTCCATCCACTCGCCCGAGACCAGCAAATAAAAATAATCATACTCTTTTTCCAGACCTCACGGTGGATGCTCTTATTGATGCAACATCGAGAACCTGGAATCTTCAGGCTATACGGACACTTGTGGATCCACTTGATGCAAAAATTATTGAGAGCTTGCCACTGAGCAGATCAAGGTTGGATGATAGGGATGGTTGGCATTTTACTATCAATGGAAAGTATACGGTTAAATCTGGTTATCAGGTAGAGCGTGTTTACCCGGACAGAGATCGAACACTACCAGTGTATGGTCCCTCGATCTGCTCTTTAAAGGCAGTTTGCTGGAAAATAAAATGTCCACCAAAGATGAAACACTTCCTATGGCAATTAGTTTCAGGATGTATAGCGGTTAAAAAGAATTTAAAGGCAAGAGGGATGAAGGGAGATATTCTCTGTGACAGGTGTGGGGCACCCGAAGAATCGATAAATCATGTGTTCTTTGAGTGTCCACCGGCAGTTCAGATATGGGCGCTATCGAAAATTCCAACTAACCCGACAATATTCCCGACTCAGGCACTGTTTACAAATATGGACCATTTATTTTGGAAAGTTCAACCGGCAATGGAAGATCATCATTTTGTGTGGATTCTTTGGTACATATGAAAAGCACGAAATAATAAAGTGTTTAGTAATTTGGATATTGATCCAATAGACACGCTTAAATTGGCGGAAATGGAGGCTTCTTTATGGGCTGAGGCACAAGTTATTCCGTCTCGGGATGAGGATCAGCACAGGTCACGATCACAGGCGATAATCTCACCTATACCGGGTAGATGGTGTTTTACGGATGGATCATGGAAAGAACATGATAATTTCTCGGGTCAAGGATGGTATAGTACCTTGGAAGGATTTGATGGACTTATGAGAGCGAGGAATACAAGAGCGGCTAGTTCGCCATTACAATCAGAAATGGAGGCTCTTATTTGGGCGATGGAATGTATGAGGAATTTAAGACAGTTCTCAGTTACTTTTGCAACGGATTGTTCTCAGTTGGTGAAGATGGTTTCGGACCAGAGAAGTGGCCAGCCTTTGCAAGTTACTTAGAAGATATTATCCACTTGAAGAGAAGTTTCACTAGTTCAGAGCTCGTGCATATACCACGAACACAAAATAAAAGGGCGGACAGCTTAGCACGTAGTGCAAGGAAGCAATCTTCTTTTGTCGTTCACATGGATGCGGAGCTCCCAGTTTGGTTTACAGAGTCTATATGAGTCTGTATCTTGTTGACAAAAAAAAAGATACATATTGTTCCTTTCGGGTATCATTTTTATTTTGTTTTGAAACCAAGTCCAGCTTGAATATTATAAACTTATGTGTGAATTTTGAGTTGGGCCATTCTAGATCTGGATGAATTCTGTTCTGATGTATATGAACCTAAAAGTATCTAAATAACCAATGTATCTAAAACGGGTTCAGATATTTGTAACAAAAATAGCCATATAACCTAATTCAGTTCAGGTCTTTTGAATATCGTTAGTTATATTATGATACATCTAAAATATATAAAATTAATAATGAAAAATAAATATCGATGTATAAAAAAACTCTTTCTATCACTTAATTTAGTCAAACACATAGAAAAGTTTTTTTTATTAATTTATAAAATTAGTTAGACATTAACATTATCTGTCCATTTAGGTACATGTTCCTTTCGAGCATCGTTTTTCTTTTTGTTTTGAAACCAAGTCCCGATTAAATATTATAAACTTATATGTGGATTTGGAGTTGGGTCATTCTGGATCTGGATGAATTCAGTTCTGATGTATAAGAACCTAAAATATCTAAATAACCAATGTATCTAAAACGGGTTCGGATATTTGTAACAAAAATAGCCATATAACTTGATTCGATCCAGGTCTTCTAAAGTATTGTACAATTGCGTTCTAAAATCATTTATTTTAACAACAAGCCAAATAAATATGTTGATTGGAGAGAGAATAAAACAAAGCCAAAGAAACACATAGTTTACCAAAGACACTCTATATGTCGAATTTATTATAAAGAAAGTTTTACTAAAATAAATACATTCAATAATTACAAACAAATAATATATTTCATAAAAGTGAAAAATAATACCCGCGCTTCGAAAACGCGGATCAAAATCTAGTATCTATACTATTAAAGCATGATCCTATTGGTTTTTTACTAAAAATACCCTTTTCTTTACCAACATTGCATATTTCATTAAGGGTAATCAAGTAATATTAATAACTCATCTATATTGGATCATTTTTTTTGATCCAGCCCACTGTTCACATCATCTCTCTTGGGCCATTTGGGCCGATTAAGAAATCATATCCAATTCTTATTTTTTTTTCTCCAAGTTCAAATAATTTATTTTCAACCACTCTTAATATTTTGTGTAGTGAACACAAATTAATCACTTAGTTATTATGTTTTTCCTTTTTAATATAATTTAAGCACTCATAATTTTTTTGAATTTTTCATTGAAAAGTATAAATCTTTATTAAAAGTATATAATTTTTATTAAAAAAATTAACCACATAATAAAATTAATTTATCAGAGTTATACCAACTTAATTCATTAAAAATAAATTTTAATTTTCTAAACATAAATACTCATTAGACCTGGATGTCCGGGTACCCATTCGGGTACGGATCGGTTCTTTCGGGTATCGGGTTTTTCGGGTTTTGAAATTAAACCCCATTCGGGTATTATAAAATTTTGGGTCGGGTTCAAATCGGGTATTTCCGGGTCCAGATGGGTTTGGTTCTCATGCATAAGAACCTGAAACATAACCAAATAACCAAAGTAAAATAACCAAAGTATCCGATTTGGTTCAAATTTTTGTATCCAAATTACTCAAAAACAACCAAAAAGTAACCAAAAATATCAATTTTATACAGTTTTTGGGTAAACTTTTATCCAAACTATCATATTTTATCCAAAAATACTCAAAAGTACCGGAAATAATTACTATAGTTAACTTATAATATTAATTTAAAATATTAAAATAATTATAAATATAATTATAACATATGTTTTTTGATATATATTCATATTTCAGATATCTTCGGGTACTCATTTGGTTTTCGGTTCGGGTCGGGTTCGAAACCGGTTCTTCAGATATAGCAATTTAGTACTCATTCGGATATTTATCCTGGGGGTTTGATCGGGTTCGGGACCCTGATTTTCGGGTCGGTTTCGGGTTGGTTCTTCGGGTCCGGATATTGTACTCAAGCTTATACTCTTTTAAAATGAAACACGATAAAGAAAGATAAAAAGCTTAAGTCTTAAAGATAAAAAGCTTAAGTCTTTTATGAAGAAAACAAATATATGAAAATATGACATTTACTAAATATTTGTCAATTTAAAAAATTGAAAGAAAATAAATTTGCGTTTTGAAAGCGCGGATCTAAATATAGTAAGGTCTTTTTAAACAAAAAAAAGTTGACTAATGTTTTGCAGTTGACTAATGTTTTCAGTCGGTTTTGCAACTTTCCCTAATTTTAACGCGTTTACAAAATACTCCAAAACATTTAATAGAGTCGACTTGACTTACTCGACTCAACTACGTTTACTGAAAATTATAGACACGTAAGCTTTTGACGAAATCAGCGTTCCTCAGTGTAATCAAAAAATTTATCTGATTTAAATTCAGCTTCCAAGATCTGCAAACTAAATTTCTGAGCAAAGTTAAACTCCTAAAAATGTATATGAAAAAGTTCTTGTCAATCCTCTGTCTTGTTCTCGCCTTTAGCTTCGGCTTTGTCTCCGCACAAATATGTGGAGAGTCACTGTTTTTCAGACCAGCCAGTACTTACGATGTAAACCGTCTCCTCGTTCTCTCAACTCTTGCTTCCAACGTCAGTTCCCGAGAAGGCTACTACAACGCCTCTGTTGGTGAAGGCCCCGGTAGGATCTATGCTTTAGGTCTCTGTCTCCCAGGGACTGATCCGAAGGTCTGTTACGATTGTATTCAACCAGCGTCTGCTAGTTTATTACAGAACTGTCCGAACCAGACCGACTCATGGTTCTGGAGATCCGAAGACGAGACAATCTGTTTTGTTCGGTACTCAAACCGGTCGTTCTTTAACCAGAACGATCTACGGCCAAGAGAAGAGTTTATTTATCCTTTAGATGTCACTGGAGATGTTGCAGAGTATAAGAGAACATGGGGAGGTTTAATGGAACGTATGATATCAGCAGCTTCGTCCTCAAGTCCAGGGTCGCTTGCTGGCCGACATTATGCAGCGAATACAACTCCTTTGTCCGGTTTCCGACGAATATACGCTTTGATGCAGTGTATCCCGGGGATTTCTTCAGCGGATTGTGGTGCTTGTCTTCAAGAAAATGTGCGTTACTTCCAAAGCTGTTGCGGTGGGAAACAAGGAGGAAGCATCAGGAGACCGGTTTGCTTTTTCCGGTTTGATCTTTATCCGTTTCGCAATGCTTTCCATAGCATTGCATCGTCCCCTCCTCCTCAAAGCTCTCAAGATCGTCAAGAATTACAACCCACAGCTTCACCTCCTCCTCCTCCTACTCCTTCTTCAGTTGGCAAAACGATTTCTACACGAGTTATAATGGCGATTATTATATCTACGGTAATATTCGTCACGCTGTTAGCTTTAGGACTGTTTGTTTTCAAGAGAAGACTTTCATACAAAACATTAAATCTTGAAAGTGAGCTGCTTTTACCTTTTTCCATTTTCAAAAAAGAGTATACAAATAAAATTATCATGATATCATACATCTATATATTGTTGCAGATGCTGATGATATTACAAGCCCACATTCATTACAAATTGATTTCAAGACAATTGAAGCCGCAACTGATCAATTTTTGGAGACCAACAAAGTCGGCCAAGGTGGTTTTGGTGAAGTTTACAAAGTATATCTAAGCTCTCAATATATCTATGACTGCTTGGTTTTTTTCATGGAACAATTTATATTTATATTTATAGGGAAAATTTTGACCAAAAAAAATATTTCTAGGGAACATTACCAAATGGAACTGAAGTTGCGGTGAAGAGATTATCGAAAAATTCAGGACAAGGCACAGAAGAGTTCAAGAATGAAGTTGTGGTTGTGGCGAAGCTTCAGCATAGGAATCTTGTTAGGCTTCTTGGATATTGCGTGGAAGGAGATGAACAAATACTTGTCTATGAGTTTGTTCCCAACAAGAGTCTTGATTACTTACTATCCGGTTTGTTTCTAATCCTTAATTTTCTTGGTATTTTTGTTTGTCATTGTTGAAACCTAACTCCTGATTGGTATCATATCGAATGCACAGACCCAATAAAGCGACAACAACTTGATTGGACATCACGGTACAGTATCATTGGAGGTATTGCTCGAGGGATTCTATACCTTCATCAAGATTCACGGCTCACAATCATACACCGTGATATCAAAGCGAGCAACATTCTTCTAGATGATGACATGAACCCAAAAGTAGCAGATTTTGGTATGGCAAGGGTTTTTGGGGTGGAGCAAACTCAAGCTAATACTAGAAAGATTGCTGGTACCTTGTAAGTAATATGCTTTTACAGCTCTATGAAACCTTTTGATCGTCACTCGTGTAGGGTAAAGCATATTTTCAGCTTGTATTATTTTTCAGCGGATACATGTCTCCTGAGTACGCGATGCACGGTCGATTCTCCATGAAATCTGATGTCTACAGCTTTGGTGTCCTGGTTCTTGAGATCATAAGTGGAAAAATGAATAGTAGCTTCAACGAAACTGATGGATCTGCTGTTAATTTAGTGACACATGTTAGTGTTTTTTTGTTTCTTTTATCACTATGATGAAGTCTTTTTATAGAGCATATATTAATGCCAGGCTTGGAGGCTATGGAGAAAAGGTTCAGCTTTAGAACTTTTAGACCCTGCAATTGGGGAGAGTTATCAGAGCGAAGAAGTTAGAAGATGCATTCATATCGCACTTTTATGTGTTCAAAAAGATCCTGGAGATCGTCCTACGATGTCTAAAATCATTTTGCTACTCACTAGCACCACAATAACATTACAACTGCCTCGCGCGCCTGGATTTTACTTCCGAAGTAGTCTAGACCAAGATTTGGAAGCTGAGGGCTCGGATTCATTTGGGAAACCAATTCCTTGTTCTGTTAATGACGCATCCATCACAGAGTTAGATCCTCGTTGAAGATGATATCATAATATATTTTGTTTATAACATATTAATATGAAATTGCTTTCTTCTTAAATTTTACGTTCCTTTAGTTGTCATTTTTTATTAAATACTTTCTTGTGTCATTGTGTTATGATGATTATTTATTACTAATAAAGCGGAGGGATTTGGTTTGTATCTAATCAAGGCTGATTATATAATAAACCGGTGCTAGGTAAACTCCCAAATGAACAGTTCAGTTTGCAACTTGGTCACGTATTTGAACACAAAATTAAGTCAAATTCTCAAAACTTGTTGCCTTTCTATAACTGTTTATCAATTTGGCAGGATTGGGGTGGTTTTGGAACAACTATTCGTTCTTAGAACTCAAAGATACTGCCAATAAGGAAATGTGTGAGAAGGATGAGTCATTACAATTAGATTAATCCATATATCTCGGTCTATTGTGTGTTCAAGAAACTCATGCAGATCGTCCAGCATTATGTATTCATGTACGCAATAGTTCAAAGAGAAATTAGGTGGAATACACAAAAATGAAGCATAATTAGCTAAATATGGACGGTCTTTTCAATTGTTGACTTTCATCAATATGCAATGCAATGCCTCTATATGCCTAACATGTCTAGTATGCTAGATAAAGATATCGTGGCGATTTTATGCCAGAGCACTATAAACTAATGATACTATTATTTTATATCTCACCACAAATCCAAGAGACTTCATATACAGTAAAAAAATCTATAAACTAATAATACTGAAACTGAAATTTTATTAATTTATAGAGTTATTAATTTTATAGAATTATTAATTTACTAAAAAATTTCTCTAATTTTTTTCTGTTTTAAATAATTCTCCAAGCTTGTTTGGCGAGCAGGGCGGTGTTGAAAGCTTGAATGTCTCGGACCCCTAGTCCCCCCCAAAAGCTTTTGGCGATGTGATTCTCTCCCATGAAACCCATCACATATTTTTCTTGTCTGGTGACGAATCCCAAAAGAATCGAGTGAGGGCCGACTGGATTCTGGAGCACAAGCTTGCGGGAATCAGGAAGCATGTCATAGCATAAGACGGGATTGCTATAAGAACGGCTTTCAACATTACTATCTTCCCAGCACTAGAGAGTTGTCGTGAAGCTCAGGAAGCCGCTTTTCTCTTTATGCGTTCCACAATTCCCGTAAAAAGGTCCTTCTTTCAGCGACCGAAGTGCTCGGGTAAACCAAGATGCTTTCCTACCCCACCTTCTTTCTCAATCCCGAGGTGTAGTTTAACACATTCCCGTATTACCTGCAGATATAGAGGATTTTGAAGTATTGATTAGTTGTCTGGAAGAGGTCCTGTACTGCTTAAGGATGTGCATCAGCGTGGAACAGCTCTCTTCATCCGTAGAGGTGAAGAACATAGTACCATCCGCGAATAAGAGGTGATTAAGTCGAGGTGCATGTGTAACCACTCGAAGGCCCGGAAGATGTCCATTGTGTTGTGCTCACTTGGAAAGACCTGAGATTATTCTTTCTTTTGCTATTGGTCTCAACCACTCAGTTGTATAACCGTTTCAAACAATCTCGAGGCCACAATCAAAACATAATACAATGTGGTATTTATATTTGATTTACTAAAGAAGGGTAATGAATTTAGAAGAGTACTGGGCTTACGTACTAAACAAAAATGATGGGAGCATGAAGTTAAATCACAAAGTCATGTTTAAAAAATAAAACATATAGTGTTTTTAATTGTCACACAAGTCATGTTTAAAAAATAAAACATATAGTTCTTCTAGTTGTCATGCTTCCACCAGAAGTAACCCCAACGAGTTCGTTTATGAAACGTCCCGAACCAGATTGGTTTTCAATAAACCAAACAATATAAACACAAAACTGCTAACCGAAATTAGATGCTAAATCGAATTGGCACATCTATCTAAACTATCAAACTATGAGCACTAAAAATCTAATTAAATCATAGGTGGACCAATATATTTGTTTTTTCTTTAGTATTTACTTATAGGTAGCTTGATTATTATTAAATATACCTTTAATCTAACACATTTTTTTCAATATTTTCAGAATAAGATATCAAAATGATATTCTTAACAATAAATTTTAGTCTTTAATTTCGATCACCATTTTTTTTTCAATATTTTCAGAATAAGATATCAAAATGATATTCTTAAGAATAAATTTTAGTCTTTAATTTTGATCACCATTTTCTTAATTAAATTTAAACAATAGAGTAAAAGGATTATCAAAATTTAAAGAACCACAAATAATATAGTTTATTCAAATTATGTACTATTAAAAATATATCAAAAGTTGAATCATTTTAAAAAAATATAATCAGATTTATATAGATTTTTATCGGGTCAACTAACGTCCGGTCGCACGTTAATGACAGACTTTAGAATTTTTATGGGTTTATCTGTTTTTTATATATTGGATTTTAATTATATCTGACGGGTTGCCGGATTTACGGTTCGGCCGAGAGTTTGGATTAAATACAAAAAATGACAAAAATTATTAAAACTCTTGTAAATATCTATTCTATTAAAAAAATAATATTACCTATTGATATATGTGTACTCCAACTATTCTAATACAATTATTAAAATATTTATTAATTATTTAAGAAAATATTATACAAAAAAACATAAATATGATTCAAAAACAAAATTCTAAAAAAAAATGTAAAACATAAAATATACCCTCCCTTTTAAAGACGGATCATAATCTAGTTTGTATTAATTTGTTTTAACGTCCTGGATTAAAATATGTGTTATGGAATTTTAACGGTAATAATTTTTACTTTTACAAAAAAAAGAGTTTCTTCCTGTACTAATCAGCAATGGACACGTGTTAGATTAATATGAAGCCCAATGGTAAAAAAAATCAGAGAAGTACACGCATATGCCACGTAGACAAAAGTAATCACCGACTTGATTAACATAACCGTTGAGAATTTTTTTTTTATTTTTTTTTGAAACTGAACCGTTGAGAAGTTTCTATAACAAAAAGCGTCGGAGGTGACTTTTCTCCACATTCAAACGTAATTGGTTTGCTTTCCGTTGATTTTTTTTTTTAAAATTGTCAGCATGAAGAAGTTTCAGAGAGGCTGCGATCGATCGATCATCGTTTCGAGCACGTACGTCGTTTCTGATTTTTGTTCCTAAATTGGAAATCGTGGCTTTCTTACGTGTGTGTTTGTGAAAAAGGAGATTGGAGTTTCGGAGTCTAATTGTAGATCGATCGTTGAGTCATCGCTCATGTGGAATGAAGTGACTATCCTCCATCCGTCGTCGTTTTTAATTCTCTGTTTTTAAAACGTATTTGAGAAATAAGGTTTGGATAGAAAGAGTATGTTGTTCTTAACATGTTCGATGGAATGCTCACTTTCACTGTGTGTTTTTGCGCCTCTTTGCAGGTTCTTGTTGCAAAGGGGATGAAATATATTAATCATGGCTACTCCTCCTCACTGTTGATGCTGTATTGGATCGATTTAATTTTTGATCCATCAAGTTATAGAATAATTGATTCTAAGGAAAGTTTATAATTGTGCAGATTGATTGGGATTCTAAGTCAGCATATGCTGCTTTTACGGAAAGATCAAAGCTATGCTCTCTCCACATTTGATGATTAGGTATTTGCAAATTTTGATTCATCCATGAATGTGTTCTTTACTGTTTATGGGAATCGTTTGAAGACACATCTTGTGATTTTGCAGGAGTGCTAAAGTTATAGAGTTTGTAGCTAAGGGAATCTGCAAAGGTCTTGATTTCTATGTTCTGCAGGTGAATTAGATACATGTTCTTCTGTTTTCTTCTTACTCAAGTTACCACTCGGATTGATTTCCATTAGATTTCAGTCAAAGGTCAATGATATGTTTTTAGGCTCCTATTGGTGATGTATAAGTACAAGGTTCTTTTAAGGTTTCACTCTACTTTTGTAATTGGGTTTGTGTAGGATAGCTGAAGTTTTGGATATCTGATTGGTTGATTCGAGCGAGCATTTTGAATTTATGTATAGACGGTTGTGTAACAGAGAAGGGTACTAATTTAGACAGCCATTCTGTAAAAAGGGAATCCTTTGGGTGAGAGGTAATAATGTCTTCAGAAGATGATTTTAGGATTGCTTTGTTTTATGACAGTAACTGCTAAATGCATGTCATCAGTCTGAGCTTGTGCTAAGTATATATGAGTTTATTATGATTTTTTTTTTTGTTGGGCTTGCTATAGTCTCAACTTGAGACTCTCAAGGTTTCCGTTTTGCCTTTTACTTCTGCTTTTGCTGATAGTCACAGTGCTCTTATGGTTTTAGTTGTTCACTGTAGATACGGAATTTGCTTCATCATTTTGCTTTGGGAATTTTTTTAATGGTTTTAGTTTGCTAAGTTAAATTTACTAAACTAGCAGGAGATGTTGCAAGTCATTTGTTGTTTCTCCGTTTCGGTAACTATTTATAGACATTTCACCTTACAGTATAAAAGCCATTTGTTGTTTATCTGTATTGAATGTGAGAGAACCTTCTTGGAAAGTTCAAGCTACGTGGAGGGCCTCAGCTGTCACCCATATCTGATTCGCGGTTTAAGTTTTTTATTTTTAACTTGATGTTACTCTCCTTGATTTTGATCCTTGCGAGTCTAAGAGGGAGGTTTCATGTGGAAGCTTTTGTGATATCTGATTCTTTTCTCCTATGCAACTTCATTCTGTTCTACAAGGTACGGTTTTTCTCGTCTCTTATTGTGCTTTAAGATTTTCTTCATCAACAGCATTACGCATTATACTCACCGTCAGATTAACAAATTTAATAAATTTCTCAAAATTGGGATCTATCTTCCTTCCCCGATAAACCTGTAGTGTGCTATTTTTCACTATTTTCTTTTACTGAGGCAGGTTTTATTTTATCTACCTTCCCTTATAAATCATCACGCAGAGCCATTGCTTGACCTAATTAAAGATGTACAACACACATTTATATATTTCTTTAACTGATGCAGTTTCTAGGATGAAGCTTTGAGACATTCCACAATAGAGCTCTAGTATAGTTTATGCAGTTTTTGAAGAGGTGTAAGGTCTATATGGTCATCGATTTACTTGTCAGTTTCAGAACTTGGTTTCTTGAAAATCTCACTGGATTTCTTGGTTTAAGACATGTCTTTCTTATAGGTTGTCATTTGTGACTAATCGAGTTACCACTCTCTCTTAGAGGTGAAGTTACATCACAAGTCTGTATGGTTGTCTGTAATTGTTTCATGTTCGTGCATGGAGACAATAAGATGTTTAAGAATATGCAAAAAGGTACAAGTTCTACATCCCGTGCTCTGTTATGTACTTAAAGGTTTGCTTGGCACTGATTTTAGTCATCTATTCTTCCTTTGTTAATGAGCCTCAATTAGATGTCCTTTTTGTCTAACTCAACTTTGCACTCGGATTGATTATAATATCATGTGTTTCTTTTCTTCTTTTATTACAAGGGTACAAAATTTGGTTTTGACGCCTTATGGTTTTACAGCGGTATAAGGTAATATGTATGGTTCTCTTGAGGTTGGCGTTTGCTTTCAGCTGTGGAGAAGCCACTGTTCAGAACAGTTGGAGATCCCAACTTCCAAGACAGGAAAGTTTGGGACTGTATGTCTGTATATATAGCTTGGCTTTCTTCATCGAGGTATGTTAAAGATACAAAGGTTTTGGAAATCTATTTTTTCACTATTTTCTTTTACTGAGACAGGTTTTGGAAATCATCATGCAGAGCCATTGCTTGATCTAATTCAAGAAGTAAATAACACATTTATTTCTTATTTCATCATGCCATTATCTTTACTTGATCTGTGTTCTATAATTTTTTCCAGATCAACGACATGTCTTGACGATCTCATTGGAATGCGACAGGTTCTGGAGAGCAACATTCATTGTCTGATCTCTAAGTTACTTTGACCTTTTTCTTGTTCAAATTGCATCTGTTGGTTTTCTATTTATGTTGATTACTTGTGTTATTCACAGTGAATGATGCAGGAGACGGAAGTTTCTGGTCTCTGATGGTTGCCTCTTCAGTGGATAGTTCTCAGCCTTTCTCCTTTTGGCGATTTCACTCTTACAGGTGTTTCCTATCTCCATCGTTCTTATTTTTATTTTAAATTAGTAGATGTTGGATATCCTGATAAATAAGAGAAACTTTATTGGTTGCATTGCAGGCGAGTCAAGAGGGTTTGTAACTTTCTAGTTTCATTTGCCAACGACTTTGCAGAAATTCTTTCACCAGACATTAGGTTTGTTAGGATCTCTTGATTCATTAATTTTCTTACATGATCATGCAACTACGATCTAGTTCTTACATAAGTATAACTGATTAGAAACATTAGTCGATCCAAGAAAAGATCAAAGCTATGCTCTGCACGTCTGATGATCCTTTTACTCGGATCATTTACACTATGGTGGTTTGCAAATTTTGATTCCTCCATGAATGTGTTCTTTACTGTTTATGTGAAATGCTTTATGTTCTTTTTTTTGCCTTAAGACACATCTTGTGACTTGCAGGAGCACCAAAGTTTCAGATTTGTAGCCACGGGAACGTTGCAAGGTTTTGCTTCCTATGTTCTGCAGGTCAATTAGATGTCCTTCTCTTTTCTTCTAACTCAAGTTACCCCTGACTGATTGTGTTTGTTTACTTTAGATTTCAAGGGTACTAGATGTCTTTAGGCTCCTATGGTTTCCCTCCCAGCCTTGATATATAAGGTTCTTTTTGAGTTTTGTCTTTGCTTGTTTTCAATATACTTTGTTGTCTACAGTTGGCCGTAGTTGTGTTTGTGTAGAATAACTGATGTTTTTGGTTTCGAACTGGTTGCTTTGAGCGAGTTCTGAATGCAAAGACAGCCATGGTGTAAACATGGACAGTACCATTGGAAGCCAGCTTGGTATAGCCGCCGCTTCAGTATGTGCTAATTCTCCCGTACTCGTTGAGTCTCTGACTATCACTTTCTCGTTAGGTAGTTAAATTTTTTTCTTTCCCCAAACTGTTGAGCTATCTTCTCGTTTGTAAACGTCTCTCAGAAATTAGGTTTCCATTTCTATGCCTTGTTGTCAAAGTGACTACAGTTCTGATAAAGCTTGGGGTTTGATTAGGGAAACATTCTTAGAGTCAAATTTTAATTATCAGGGAAAATGTTCAGATTTTGCAGAAAGACTCTGTGGGATGTGTAGCTTGCATCAAACAGTAGTGGTGATGTTTCTGCTAAGATCAGGAGATGCTGCTACGGAAAGATCAAAGCTATGATAGGATCTCCACACTTGGTGATCCCAAGGTATTCGCAACTTTTTATTTCTGCGTTATCAGTGTGTTCTTTGCTGTTTATGGAAGAGATTTCTAGTTGGCAGCTTGTGATTTGTAGGACTGCCAGAGTTTTAGAATTGATTCTGAAGGGAACCTGCAAGGTTTTATTTCCTAGTTAATTCAAATGATTTCAATTATCCAGGTTGTTGTTTTTAGATACTTCTTTTTATTTTAGGCACTGAGAAGTCACTACGGACATGAGTGTTTTCCGTTGGATGTTGTTTTTGTTTACGGAAGTGGTTGTAGTTCAGATACAGTAGAACTTAGTCCTTCTTCTTCTTCAGATGATGGTTTTATGATTTTTGGTATTATCTTATCTGGTTATCAAACTGATTGCTGTGTTTTATGACTGTAACACAGCAATCATTTGAGTTAGTACATATGTGTCTTATTACGAGCTTGATGTTACTTCTCCTTGATTTAGATTGTAGTGTGTCTCTAAGAGGGCACCGAGACAAGGAGGTTTCATGTGGAAGGTTTTGTGATATCTGATTCTTTTCTCCTCTGCAACTACATTTTGTTCCACAAGGTACGGTTGTTCTCGTCTCTTATTGTACTTTCAGATTTTCTTCCCCCCGTTAACTTGTGAATGCTATTTTTCACTATTTTATTTTACCTACACAGGTTTTGGAAATCATCATGCAGAGCCATTGCTTGATCTAATTCAAGAAGTAAATAACACATTTATTTCTTATTTCATCATGCCATTATCTTTACTTGATCTGTGTTCTATAATTTTTTCGGGATCAACGACGTGTCTTGACGATCTCATTGGAATGCGACAGGTTCTGAAGAGCAACATTCATTGTCTGATCTCTAAGTTACTTTTGACCTTTTTCTTGTTCAAATTGCATCTGTTGGTTTTCTGTTTATGTTGATTACTTGTGTTATTCACAGTGAATGATGCAGGAGACGGAAGTTTCTGGTCTCTGATGGTTGCCTCTTCAGTGGATAGCTCTCAGCCTTTCTCCTTTTGGCGATGTCACTGTTCAGGGGTTTCCTATCTCCATTGTTTTTATTTTTATTTCAAATTAGTTGATGTTGGATACCCTGATAAGCAAGAGAAACAAGAGAAAATTTATTGGTTGCATTGCAGGCGAGTCAAGAGGGTTTGTAACTTTCTGGTTACCTCGCATACATACACCTTTTTCTTCCGCTTGGTATGAGTTGACTTATTGTACTATTTATCAATCACATTACTTGTTTCTTTTGCGGTATATTCACTTCTAGCGAAAGATGAGAACTGAAAAGCTCTGTAATAGGTAACTTTTTGGGGGCTAGTTTCATTTGGTTTGATAAACTTATGTACATTTTTTTTATCTCTAAGTTGTTTTGGTTAATTTATGTATAATCTTTGTTATATGTTGTCAATGCATCAAGTACTGATACCTATAAGGCTATAATACTGTTTGAACTAGGAGTTTCTTTTGTTTATATATGCCCATCGTCTCTTTGTAGATTGTCAGCACATCAGGTATGGTACGTAGAAGCCTTTCTGACAGCAAAGAGTTTTTTTATCAGATATGTTTATTCACGCCAGGGATGTCTTTATATGTTGAAGTGTTTTTTATTTCATGCTTTATATGGCTTATCTTTACATGGTTTACATCCCTTCATTCTAGGTATGCTGAATATGCGTCTGGGATACAAGCTGCCTTGCGACTTTCTTGGAGTCGAAAGATAGCTTTCTGTTAAGTGTGTCACAATACAAACAAGGATATGTTTATAATTTCAGCCATCTAGAATGTAAGCTTTGTCCTGCTCTGGTTTTAGTGACATATGTTTTTATGTTGCTTTATTTTCGTCCCAGTCAATTGTTATTATGATTATTGAGGTAGTTTTCATGAAAATTATTCGTATTCAAGTTTTTCTTTAACCAGATATGTTTTTACTTATTGTGTATTCAGGTACTGTTTGTTATTTGGCAATGAGTCCCTTGTGATTTCTTTGAGTCGAAAGATAGCTTTCTGTTAAACGTGTCACAACAATACTTTAATCCAAACCTCTGCTTATTGCAGCCACCGAGTGTGTAAGCCTTTGCTCTTGTCTTAGTGATCTGTTTCCTTGTCGCTTTATTTTTTTTTCCAGACTGGTGTTCTGCAGGTCAATAGATGCTTGTTGAGGATGTTTCTAGAAACCATTCGCAGTCAAGTTTTTCTTCTACAAGGTATGTTTTTACTTGTTGTGCATCCAGGTACTGTTTTTTATTTGTCATATGAATTTGACTCATAGTTCATACTTACCGGATTTAACTTTTCTGTCCATGGATTGTTGCTGATTTGTTTCAGGACTAGGCCTGGTTTCTAATTTCCGGTTGTCCTTTCCGCATCTGGTTCTGACACGTCCCTAATGAGACCTACATAGTTTGAGAGTAAAGCAAAAGGTAATAGTTAACTCTATGGAATCAGTTGCATTTGGTGGTGGTTTATGCAGGAAAAAAACAAAACTCTATGGAATCAGTTTACCTTTGGTGGTGGTGGTTTATGCAGGATCAGGTACATCCACTATTTGATCCATTCATGCATACCTCTTTTGTTTTAGTGTTGATGAAATTACTTCGGATAGATTTTGATCATTGTGTTCTTCAGCGAGATAAAATCTTGATGAAGGCTCTTCGGATCTTGATTTTGTGGTTCAATTCTCTGTATGGGGTTTTCGTCTATATTTGATCTTGTACTTTTGGTCGCTTTGGGTCTAAATTTTGGTTACATATGCTTGTTGAAGAACTCAAGTCTCACTTATTATAGGTATTTGGAAAAGACAAACGGGAGAACTATATCAGTAGCTCCTACATTTCTGCAGAATTTATTGTATCTGATCCTAACATTGTCGCAACTGTCTAGGTTGGGATTCTAGGTTGCAGCAAACGGTGGTGGAGATGTTTCTGCTAAGATCAGGAGATGCTGCTTACAAAAGATCAAAGCTATGATCTCCACTCTTGGTGATCCCAAAGGTATCTGAAATTTTCGATTCATGTGTTCTTTACTGTTTAGGGGAGTTATTTTAAGTTGGTTTATCTGAAGACACATCTTGTAATTTTGCAGGAGAGCCAAAGTTTTGAAATTGGTAGCGAAGGGAACCTGCAAGGTTTTGATTCCTACGTTACTACTAGATATATGCGTTCTACCAGGTTTCTGAAGGTTAATTTAAATGATTTCATTTCATTGCATAAAGACAATAGGATGGGTACGAATATGAGAGAATTGTGTAGAAAATTCTACTAAGTAAGTTTCAGATGATGCAGCAATCTCCTTTGGGACTTGTTGGCTCTGTTAATATCTTGCATGCGTGGTATTATGATCTTAGTCTTGCATGTATTGTCTGTGGATCAGGTTAAGTCATTTGGAAATCTTTCATGCGTGTTTTCCTGCTCTTAATTTGCAGCTTTCCGATGATGATCGCTTTATCGTTTTCCTTGTGGTATTTGTGTCCCAGTGAGAACTCCTTATTTGTTTTGCTCACTTATTACAGGTTTTTTTGGTTACTCTTTTTCTGTCTAACTCTTATTCAGATTTGATTTGTAGTTCCTAAGCAGGTACCTGGTTTAACTTTTCTGTCCATTGATTGTGGCTGATTTCAGGATTGGATCTGGTTTCTGATTTTCATTCTTCCTCCTTTGCGTCCTTTCTGCCTTTTAATCCAGGTTGTTGTTTTTAGATTCTTCTTTTTCTTAATTCCTTGTGTAAAGCAATATCTTCAGATGATAATTTTATGATTTTTGGCATTATCTTATCTGGTTATCAATATTGCAATGTTTACGACAGTAACTGCTAAATGCAGGTTATCATTTGAGTTTTAAGTACATGTGTGTCTTACGAGCTTTGCTTCGGCCACATTGTTTTTTTTCTGTTGGGCTTGCTAATAGTCTTAAGGTTTCCGGTTTTTCTTTTGACTTGTGTTTTTTACAATAGTCACAATGCTTTCTTATGGTTCTACATGTTCACTGTTAGAAGATACGAAACAGGAGATGGCAAGTAATTTGTTGTTTATCAGTAATTGAGTGTGAGAGAACCTTCTTGGAAATATCAAGCTATTTGAGGTTTGTTGCACTAGGTGGCGCAATCGTAGATAACATTTCTGACATTTAACTTGTGGTTCTTGCTACTGTACGATGTTGGAGAGTGTTAGTAGTGTATGTATGCCAAAGTATGCATATTAACATTGATCTCCGTCTGTTCATATTTGTTACTTTACTTTGTCATTTTTATTTGTCGAGCATAGCATTAAAGTTACGAGCTACCATTAGCTCTGAGTAGAGGGCCTCATTAATAGTTGTCACCCATATCTGATTGGCGGTTTTAGTTTTTTCTTTTTACTTGATGTTACTTCTCCTTTATTTGGATTGTAGTGTGTCTAAGAGGGAGAACCATTCTGGGAGACGAGGGAGGTTTCATGTGGAATCTTTTGTAATATCTTATTCTTTTCTCCTCTGCAACTTCATTTTGTTCTGTAAGGTACGGTTGTTCTTGTATCTCTTATTGTGCTTTCAGATTTTCTTCATCAATATCATTATGCATTATACTCACATTCAGATTAAGTTGACAAATTTCTGAAGAATAGGCTCTATCTTCCTTCCACCGTTAACTATTTTCACAATTTTCTTTACTGAGGCATGTTTCTTTTATCTACCTTTCCTTATAAATCATCATGTAGAGCCATTTGCTGACCTAATTAAAGAAGTATATAACACATTTATTTCATTCTTTACTGAGGCAGTGTCTAGGATGAAGCTTTGAGATATTCAAGTATCAGGACTTGGTTTCTTGTTATAAGACATGTATTTGTTACAGGTTGTCAATTATTCAATTTATGTAAATAACCGAAAGAGTATTCAGTTACCACTCTCTTTTAGAGGTGATCTTCTTACACTTTTGTCTGTAGTGATTTTATGTCTGTGCATGGAGGCAATAAGATAGACTAAGAATATGCAGAAAGGTACAAATTCTAGATCCCGTGCTCTGTTTTGTACAAAAAGGTTTGCTTTGCGCTGATTTTAGTCATCTATTCTTTCTTTGTTAATGAGCCTCGGTTAGCACTCGGATTGATTATAATATCATATGTTTCTTTTTCTTTTTTATTACAAGGGTACAAGATTTTGTTTTGAGGCTCCTATAGTTTTACAGCGGTATGAGCTTATGAGGTAATATGTATGGTTCTCTTGAGTTTCGCGTTTGCTTTAAGCCGTTGTTCAGAACATGATGGTTTTCTTATATAATACTTTAGTCTTTCGCAGTGCTTGGATCTGAATAATTGGCCGTAGTTGGTATCCTGTTTGTTGCATTTGTGAATAGAGATTCCAATAGGGGAAAATCACTGGAATCGTTTGGGACCGGTTATATAGTTTGATTTTCTTCAGTGTCGGTATGTTAAAGATACAAAGGTATGTTCCACTGAGACTTATTTGAACCTTCCTGTTTTCTACAGGTCGAGAGATGTCTCGTCAAACTATGTGTATCATTTTTTTTTTTTAAATTCAAAGCTAGTTGGATTGATAGATCATTTAAGTTTCATAATGCTAGACACTTTTTTGTATCATAACTTTTATTTTTGCTTTGTTTTTCTGTCGTTCATAGAAGCTTTGTTGACCTGTGAAAGATGACAATCTTCTTTTGCCTGAATACGGAGAGAAATTTTTTTGTTCCTTTGAGAGTAAGTTATTACCAATTCAAATGGCTCACCGTTTCTTATGTGTTTCGTCTCTTTGCAGGTTATTGTTGTATAGTGTTGAAGATATCATCATGGCTGCTCTTCACGGGTAATGTATTGGAAGGGAGAGAGATAAACATTTCTAACTTTCTATCTGTTTTGTTTTCTGCAATTTTCTATTGGTTTCGAGTTCCAGACTTTTGGATCAATTGTATGATTGTTTCTATATTATTTGTTTGCAACAACAATCTTTTGTGATTTATTAATTTTCTTACATGATCATCATGCAAATACCATCTAGTTCTTACATAAATATAACCGATTAGTGCAACATTAGTCTATCCAAATTCAGTCATCAATTTATAGAATGATTCTTTCTAAGGCAAGTGTATAATTTTGTAGATTGGGATTCCAGGTTGCAGCAACGGGTGGTGGAAATGTTTCCGCTAAGATCAGCATATGCTGCTTACGGAAAGATACATTATTTGATGAGCATTTTACTCGGATCATTAACCCAAAGGTATTTGAAAATTTTGGTTCCTCCTTGAACGTGTTTTTACTGTTTATGGGAACTATTTTATGCTGGTTTTGCCTTAAGACACATCTTGTGACTTGCAGGAGCACCAAAGTTTCAGAATTTGTAGCCACGGGAATGTCGCAAGGTTTTGCTACCTATGTCTGCAGGTCATGTCCTTTTGTTTTCTTCGAACTCAGGTTTCCACTGGCTGATTGTTTTCCTTTAGATTTTAAGGGTCCAAATGTTTCTAGGCTTCTATGATTTTTCGGCCCTGATATATAATAATGCCTTTGCTTGTTTTCACTATACACTTTTTGTATCTACAGTTGTTGGCCGAAGTTGGGTTTGGTTGCTTCGAGAGAGGGTCGTCTGTTTCAGCTTTTTGAGATCCAGGTTCCAAATGCAAAGACGGTTGTGTAACAGAGAACGGTACTAATTCAGACAGTAACGTTGGCAGAAGGTTTCTTGGCTTAGCCGCCGCGGCAGTCTGTGCTATGTACTCGTTGAGTCTCTGACTATCACTTTCTCGTTAGGTGGTCAAAATCTTTCTTTCCCCGAAATTGTTGAGCTATGTTCTCTTTTTTTTTATGTCTTGTCAAAGTGACTACAGTACAGTGAACTCTTGTGAAAGCTTGGGGTTTGATTAGGGAAATGTTGCTGCTAAGATCAAAGCTATGATCTCCACGTTTGGTAATCCCACCAAGGTATTCGTAAATTCTTTTTTCTGTGTTATGAATGTGTTCTTTGCTGTTTCTGGGAATGATTTCAATTTCAAGTTGTTTTTTCCTTAAGACACACCTTATGATTTGCAGAAGTGCCAAAGTTTAAGATGTATCCGGTCTACCAGGTTTGTGAGAGTTAATTCAAATGATTATAGTGATCCAGGCTGTTGTTTATTTATTCTTCTTTACGGACATGAGGGTTTTCTGTTGGGTGCTATGTTTGTTAACATTAGGTCTTAATTGTCTGTGTAATGTCTCCAGATGTTGATTTTTGGCATATCTTATCTAGTTGTGACAGTAACTGCTAAATGCATGTCATCAGTTGAGTTTACATACGTGTCTTATTATGAGTTTGCTTCGGCCACAATGTTTTTTTTTTTGTTGGGCTTGCTAATAGTCTAAAAGATACGAAATTTGCTTCATAATTATACTTTCGAATATTTTCCACAATGATTACCTAAACTAGTGGGAGAGGTTGCAAGCCATATTTGTTCTCTCCCTTTCTGTAACTTTTCAGTTACTGACATTTGACTTGTGGTGCTTTCTACTTTATGATGTTGGAGAGCGTTAGTGGTGAATTTATGCCAAGGTATGTGTATTAACGTTGATATGATTCTGTTTCTATAAGTTACTTTTCATGCAGAGTGGAGGGTCTCATTCATAGTTGTCACCCATATCTGATTGGCGGTTTTTAGCGTTTTTTACTTGAGGTTACTTCTCCTTGACTTCTCTAAGAGGGGGAAGCATTCTGGGAGACAAGGGAGGTTTTGTGATATCTGATTCTTTTCTCCTCTGCAACTTCATTCTGTTTCTCTCCAAGGTACAGTTGTTCTTGTCTCTTGTTGTATTCTTCATCAATATCATTATGCATTATACTCACATTCAGATTAAGTAAGTTAACAAATTTATAAAAAGTGAGTTGTATCTTTCTGAGTTCATTTAGCTGACTCTCTTGGGGCTCCACTGAATGTTAACAATTTCTCTTGATACAGATTTTAATGATTTGTCGTTGTTTTTTTTTTGGATTATTCTGGTTTTTCCAATTAGATAAGGTGGCACTGAGGTTCTCTTGAGTTTTCCTTTACCTTACATTTGCTTCAGGACATGGAGTTTTTTTTTTGTGTGATGATATTTATGTTTTTGGATATTGTTCAGCTCTTGATTCTGTAGATTTCCAGGTATTGGTTTTCAAGAGGTTTGAGGTATAACTGGTCATATATTTCTTGAGAATATCGTTTTGACATATATTTGTAATAGGTTGCCACCCTCTTTCCAGGGTCCAAATTGTATCTGACCTGTCCAGGTTGATTACTCATTTGTGTCATAATTCTGGTTTCGTCCTTTTCCAGGGAACCAAGGAAACGTGGCACTGATTTAGAGATGAAGTTACATTGTAAGTCTGTGTGGTTCCCAAGTTCATGCATGAAGACAGTAGGATGCTTTAGAATATATATATATATATATATATATATATATATATATATGAGAGGTACATTTTACATCCTGTGCTCTGTTCTGCTTTTAGTCATATCTTCTTCCTTGTCGTTTTATTCTCTTTCCAAACTGATGTTCTTTAGGTGAATTATCTGTCCTGCTTTCCATTAACTCAAATTTAAGCTCTTTTATGTTCTGCAACAGGAGAATTTTCTTAAATTCTCTACTAAATTTTGAGGGGTCTTGACATTTTTTTAGCCATATCTATTTATTAAGTAATCGCTATCCCATTTTCTCTTTCATTTTTCTTGTGTTAATAGGCTCTGTCTGTAATGCCCCGACCCGCCCACGGCTAATGGGCCACCCACGCCCGCTCTCTCGGCCCGTGGGCCCCATCCCATCCGACGGTCGGTCGTTAATTTTCCAAGGCTCGAAATCATCGTTTACTGACCCTGCAATCACCACATGACCTTTCTCCGTGCTTTGGCCTCACTCACACGGTATCGCAAATCACTTCCCGATAGGTCACCCATCCTTTCACTACTCCAGCCCAAGCACGCTTAACTCTGGAGTTCTAAACGGATGTGTGACGGAAAAGGTAAGTCAACTTTGGTGACATAGGTAGCCAAATTAATTCTCTTAAGCCTTTTCATATATCACAACTCGGGATGTTACAATTCACCCCCTCTCAAAGAACGCAACGTCCTCGTTGCGCCCTACGACAGGTCTCAAGACGCCTCTCAGGTCAGAACTGAGACGGCTAACCAGCTCTGATACCACTTGTAGCGCCCCGACCGTCCACGGCTAATGGGCCACCCACGCCCGCTCTCTCGGCCCGTGGGCCCCATCCCATCCGACGGTCGGTCGTTAATTTTCCAAGGCTCGAAATCATCGTTTACTGACCCTGCAATCACCACATGACCTTTCTCCGTGCTTTGGCCTCACTCACACGGTATCGCAAATCACTTCCCGATAGGTCACCCATCCTTTCACTACTCCAGCCCAAGCACGCTTAACTCTGGAGTTCTAAACGGAAGTGTGACGGAAAAGGTAAGTCAACTTTGATGACATAGGTAGCCAAATCAATTCTCTTAAGCCTTTTCATATATCACAACTCGGGATGTTACACTGTCTCTCTGGCTTTCTGTTAAGTTTTTTGCCCTCCACAGTTATTTGTTTTTTGCTTAGGTTCATATGGTTCTCCTGAGTTTTGCTTTTGCATTTTGCTGTGGAGAAACTCTGTAGTTCACGACTGAACATTGAGTTTTATGACCGTACTACTAACTGAATGCATCAATCTGAGTTTGCGTGTCTATCTTTCCTGTTGTAACGTGTTTCAAGTCAAGTTATGTTATGTTCTGCAGCAGTAAGAGAAAATATATTGTAAAAAAAATTGATAGTAATTGTCCTTTCCTAAAATCTTAAACATAAAAAAAAAGAAAATTGTGAGAGAGTTTTTAATAGTAATTTTTGTTTTTTCAAATCCTAATCAAAAATATTTGTAGAATAATTATTTTAGATATCTTTATGAATAAGTAATATTCATATTTAAAAATCAGAAACCAAAAGGAACTATAATAACTCACATCTATATATGTGATTAAAATTTCTAATTTTCTTTTTAAAAATCATAAACCAAAATGAATTATAATTATTCACATCTATATATGTGATTAAGCTCTCTCATATATTGTCAATAGACACAAGAAAAATATAAAGTGAGTTTTTTTTTCATGTTTTTCACGTATTCGTGTGTTATCTCTTTCTTTGCGTGTCACATGTTGAGAAAATAAAACCGATGTTCAATTTTTAAAAAAATATTATTGTCATGCTGCCGTACATTAGTTATTGTTACAATTATACTTAGGCGTTTGTACATATATATGCAGGGATAAAAATGAATCAGATATCTGGATTTTTCGAGATATTTTGATCCGAACATTTTTGTGAGAATAATCAATTATTTGATCTTATTCGAGAGCCACCTGAATATTCGGTGTTCTGAATGTCTAGAAAATTTTAGAATGTTTACATGATATCCGATTTCGATCCCAAAAAATAAATTAAAAATTAAAAAATAAATCAAAAATTCCAAAAAGATAAATTAATAATAATATTTTATTGCAAAAATAAAATTTTATTTCTTTTAAAAAAATTCTAATAAATAACTTAATAAATTTAATAAATAAAAATGCTATAAAACTTATACACAATATAATATTTATATAACTTATAGATGATTATAATTATATATATATATATAATTTACAAATATTTTATCCATCCCTATATAGATGTTGTGTTGTTGTGACTAAGTTAATGTGACTATTATGCTTATGTGTGATTATGCTTATGTGTGTTTAATCTTATCGACATATATAATTGGCTTTTTTTTTGTAGATGCTACCATGGAATTTAAATCAAAGAGAACGATTTGCAATTGAATGTTGTAGGTCATGTTATTAAGAAATTTAAATCAAAGAGAAAGTCTTTGCAATAGAACAATATTATTAATAACTCGACTAGGCAACATGATTATTGAAGCTGGAATCCTAACCAGAAGTTATGTGAAAAAACAAATTTTATTCTTAGAATAAGTTTCATACCAAGAGATGCAAGATGACTTTTCAAACTGAAAAGACTTGAATTTCCTATAAAAGTTTGCTATGCAATGACTATACACAAGAGTTAAGTTAAAGTTTAAAATGTTGGTCTATTTGCCAAATTCAGTCTTCCAATTATATATTGCACTATCAAGAATCGCTACAACTGGAGAGCTTCAGATTTCTAAAGCATGGCGACTATAGTGTTTTATAAAATATTATATATAGAAAAGAGATTAAAATCATAACATAAATGCTAAAGTAAACAAATTTGATGTTTTATCTAGAAATATATTTGATATTTAGTTGATTATCAATAAAACATATTGATTGGTATTAAAAACATTAATATTTTGAATTGAGTTGTTTTTAATTTGTCTTACACAATATAAATAATATAGAGAGTTTACTGTTTCAATTAACTATAATTAATATTATTTTGAAAAATATTTAAAAGTGAATTATTTATTAAAATAAAAATATCGATGTGCTATTTAAAACACCATAATTATTGAAATAGAAATACCAATCAAAATTTATGTAAGAAAACATGTTATTGTTATTAAAATGGCACCAATATATATGGAAAATTCAAGAACTACTGTGAAAAAATATTTTCATCCTTTTATGTGTTCGTGAAATTAAAACATTAAATAAAATCCGTGTAACGCACAGATCCATATTTAGTATTTAATATATCTGTTTTCTTTTCTATAATCATTTTGTGTGTGGGATGGTCTTGCCAATTCTGTGCAATGTGAACGTTGTTTTACTAAGTGAAAGAACTAATGTGATATAACAATGACACTTATATACACACATGCGATGGTATATATATATATATATATATATATATATATTAACAGTTTGGTATTGGTTGCAATAAAAAGAGAAATCATCATGTTGAAAAGAGTATAAGTCAAAAGAGTATAAGTCTACCTTTAATTCCATAAAACTATACAGACTGAATTTCTTTTGCTAAAAAAATACACAAACTTTTTTGGTTTCCCAAAAAATACACAAACTAATTTTGATTGTCCATAAAATACACGAACTTTTAAATTTTTGAAGGTTTTACACCTCGATTTTAACGGTGTAAACAGCGACTAACAGAATAGTAAGACGCCGTTAGACGCCGTTAACTCTGATTAAAAAGTTCATGTATTTTATGGACAACCAAAATTAGTTCGTGTATTTTTCAGGAAGCCTAAAAAGTTCGTGTATTTTTCAGCAAAGTTAATTTAGTATGTGTATTTTTAAGGAATTTTCAAATGGAGTTTGGATATTTCATATACTATTCAGAGGCTAAATATCTGGACCCAATACATATCCAAAATTTTATATTTGTAAACTTTCGGTTTGGTTTTGGACCAAATATTTTCGATCTTTAAGAAACATATCCAGAAAAAACGGCCCAAACCCGACCCAAAGACCTGAAAAAAACACATTCTCTATCACATGATACATATCCGAAATTTTATATTTGTAAAATGTCTAGACATTTTAGCCGGATTCAAAAACTTGAATCGGAACTCACCCAAAAATATTCTGTCCAAAACCAAACCAAAAGTTTACAAATATTTGTTGAGTCCAATTTAGTCGAAATCTATCATATATATCTAAAAATTCACAAACAACTCTAAATTTTACATTGAAAGTTTCATATTAATTAAAATGTTTCTGTTACAAAAACAAAACTAAAAATATTGCAAAAAGAATAACAAAATTCTCAGCAGAAAGATCTTGTCGGATTGAATCTATTCGTGTCGATTTTATTAGGCTCAGGCCTATTCGGATCAGTTCTTTTTGGTTTCAGTTCTTTCAAGTAGAAGAGTTTTGGACCCAACAAATACTTGTAAACTTTCGGTTTGGTTTTGGACCGAATATTTTCGGGTCAGTTCCAATCCAAGTTTTTGAATCCGACTAAAATGTCAAGATTAGGTCTAGATATTTTAGCCGGATTCAAAAACTTGGATCGAAACTGATCCGAAAATATTCGGTCCAAAACCAAACCGAAAGTTTACAAATATAAAATTTTGGATATGTATTGGGTCCAGATATTTAGCCTATGAATAGTATATGAAATATCCAAACTCCATTTGAAAATTCTTTAAAAATACACATACTAAATTAACTTTGCTGAAAAAATACACGAACTTTTTAGACTTCCCAAAAAATACACGAACTAATTTTGGTTGTCCATAAAATACATGAACTTTTTAATCAGAGTTAACGGCGTCTTACTATTCTGTTAGTCACTGTTTATACCGTTAAGATCGAGGTGTGAAACCTTCAAAATTCAAAAATTCGTGTATTTTATGAACAATCAAAATTAGTTTGTGTATTTTTTGGCTTCCCAAAAAATACACAAACTAATTTTGATTGTCCATAAAATACACGAACTTTTGAATTTTGAAGGTTTCACACTTCGATTTTAACGGTGTAAACAGTGACTAACAAAATAGTAAGACGCCGTTAGACGCTGTTAACTCTGAATAAAAAGTTCATGTATTTTATGGACAACCAAAATTAGTTCGTGTATTTTTTGGGAAGCCTAAAAAGTTCGTGTATTTTTTCAGCAAAGAAAATTTAGTATGTGTATTTTTAAGGAATTTTCAAATGGAGTTTGGATATTTCATATCCTATTCAGATGCTAAATATCTGGACCCAATACAGATCCAAAATTTTATATTTGTAAACTTTCGGTTTAGTTTTGGACCGAATATTTTCGGATCAGTTTCGATCCAAGTTTTGAATCCGGCTAAAATATCTAGACCTAATCTTGACATTTTAGCCGAATTCAAAAACTTGGATTGGAACTGACCCGAAAATATTCGGTCCAAAACCAAACCGAAAGTTTACAAATATTTGTTGGATCCAAAACTCTTCTACTTGATAGAATTGAAACCAAAAAGAACTGATCCGAATAGACTTGGGCCTAATAAAATCGACACGAATATATTCAATCCGACAAGATCTTTCTGCTAACAATTTTGTTATTATTTTTGCAATATTTTTTAGTTTTGTTTTTTGTAACAGAAATATTTTTAATTAATATGAAACTTTCAATGTAAAATTTAGAGTTGTTTGTGAATTTTTAGATATATATGATAGATTTCGACTAAATTGGACTCAACAAATATTTGTGAACTTTTGGTTTGGTTTTGGACATAATATTTTTGGGTCAGTTCCGATTTAAGTTTTTGAATCCGGCTAGACATTAATTCGGTCCAAAATCAAACCGAAAGTTTACAAATATAAAATTTCGGACCTGTATCATGTGATAGAGAATGTGTTTTTTTCAGGTCTTTGGGTCGGGTTTGGGCCGTTTTTTTCGGATCTTGATTTTTCAGATCGAAAATATCTGGTCCAAAACCAAACCGAAAGTTTACAAATATAAAATTTTGGATATGTATTGGGTTCAGATATTTAGCCTCTAAATAGTATATGAAATATCCAAACTCCATTTGAAAATTCCTTAAAAATACACATACTAAATTTCCTTTGCTGAAAAAATACATGAACTTTTTAGGCTTCCCGAAAAATACACGAACTAATTTTGGTTGTCCATGAAATACATGAACTTTTTAATCAGAGTTAATGGCGTCTAACGGCGTCTTACTATTCTGTTAGTCACTGTTTACACCGTTAAAATCGAGGTGTGAAACCTTCAAAATTCAAAAGTTCGTGTATTTTATGAACAATCAAAATTAGTTTGTGTATTTTTTGGGAAGTCAAAAAAGTTCGTGTATTTTTTCAGCAAAAGAAATTCAGTCTGTATATTTTTAAGGAATTTTCCCTTGCTAAAATCGAGAGCCAAGAGGAGTAAAGGGTTTTGCGACATTGGGACAGTGACTGCATAGTTATAAGGCTGGCGTTGAAAACAAGACGTGAGTGAAGCTTATGAGGAAAAGCAAAGACTATAGTGCATCATGGGCCTTGTGTCTAAAAGTCATCTTGTGACATTAACCTGTGTCTCGACACTTCCCTCCACAGGATTGTGTATGGTTGATAAACATAGAGACGATTGTAAACCCAAAGTTTTAGATTTATTATAATACATAAGCTTTTCCCAACTTAACTACAGTATACGGTTAATCATATTCATAGTTATAACGAAACCAATTTCAATTTATACCCCAAACCATAAACATATTATTTTACTCTGGTTTCTTGGTGGCTTCAGGGTTGTTGTCAACACAGGAGCCATTGGTTGTCTTCAAGGACTCTTCTGTCGCTCTCTTCTCACCTTCACGAGGACTGGTCAAATTCTTCTCTACCTCCTCACTCACTGTGCCTCGTGCAGGTTTTGCAGTTTCAATAGTCAGAGTTGATACCTCATCCCTCGAGGCGTACCATGAGTGCCCACATGCAATACACTCCAGCTAAATGCATCACACAAAAACCAGAATGTGATTATTAGTACCCACACATTAAGAGAAGAAGACTGTGGAAAAGCTACGAACCTCGTAGCGATCTCCATGCCCGGCTTGGATGATATCCCTCAGACCAACTTTGATTTCACTGCATCTCGAGCATCTTGCATCAGTCATCTGCTTCCAAAAACCCAAGACATTACATGGTCAAAGACATTACAACGAACTAGAAAAAAACTTGGGTTGTCAGAAATGGATAAATAACCTGCATTCGTTCAGCATCATCAGGCTCCTTCTTCTCTGTTTCCTCAGCAGTTAGACCCTCCTGAATCCCATAAAAAACCAAAACTTTATTCGTCATCACATGGAAACGTACTCACTAATATTTACGTATAATGAGACAGGACAAGATTCAGATTAATATATAACATGACAAGTTCCTAACCTTTAACTCAGCGGGTGACATGTTCAAAATCTTTGCAGGTTCTAACTCGCCATTGAGCAATCGTCTAGCCAGCAATGCAGTGTTCTGCAGACGAAGCAAAATGTAAAAATTACTGTTAAAAATACTTGGAGGAGGAAACGCTAAAAGTAATGTTTATGTCATGGATGCAGACTCTAACCTTGAGATTGAAAACCAATGTTCTCATCTTTTGATTATATTTAACATAATCCGATGCAAGAGAAGCATGTAACGCCAGCTCAAGAGCACACACCGGAGGAACAGCAACATCTGGCCAGAGAAAACTCTCATCCTTTGACAGATTTGTATTAGATCCATTATCAGCCTGTTCAAGCTGGGAACCATCTGAAGCCACCTTTGGTTCAGCGGTATAGCATATGTTCTGAACAGCTTCGAGAAGTTTGGCTAACCACTTGTCACGATGAGCATCACCAGTTAGTGAATCAAACTTGTGTAAGATAGAATGATACTCTGATGAAATAGCAGTGCTTCCAGGGGTCTCAGGCTTTAAACAGGCATCTTCCTCCTTTCTGACATCAACAGGAGCTAAGTTCGCTTTCCGGAAAGATCTTTTAGCCTTCAAGAGATTCTCTAGATCAGCATGGACTTCCTCAGGTTCAAGGTCAGGAAGATCACCCAGCCGCGCCATCGATTTTTCGACAAGGAGGTCGATCTCATGTTGTTTCGTGTCTTCGTAGTCTTTATCAGTCAGCTTCCAGAGCTTCTTCTCAACGGTATCGTACACCTTCCGTACGATGAAACCAGGGTTCACTTTGCGTTTGGGAAGTTGCTTGTGGGCTGGGACAAAGTAGACCACGCATCTGTGCATTACGGATTCTGCTGGCACCTCGTCACGATGGAAACTGTAGAAGAGTTCTCTTGTGTCGCTTGATTGCCAGTTTCCGCCGCCTTTTTTCTCTGCTTCTTCTGGACGGTAAAACCACTGTCCCAGAATCATCATGCTCCCATCTTTTGTTTGAGTAATATCCTGCCAAAATAAAAACAAGTCTTAAGCGGATGATACAACAAGAACTGGTGAGCATATACACAAGAACTAGTACCTTGATAATGGCAACATATGGCTTTTGACTTTTGTCTTCTGGAACCAACAGCACCGGATCCTCCTGTGCAAGAAAGGAATGTCAGAACAAATTGTCTCTAAGGGTCTCAAGCATTGAGTCAACCAGAGACTAAATATTAAAGACCATAATATGTATTGCTAACGACAAAGTAAACCCAAGACAGCAATTGATTCTAATCATGTCACGTAGGCATCAATGTTCCTAACAAAACTCTAGATTTTAATGTACACAACAATGTAATAACAGCAAGCAATGGAAAAATGTAATGATTGCAGACCCAATTACGAAAAATAAAAAATAAATAGACACTGAGAGCGTTCTAGTATATACGTGATAGATTCCACATCCCTAAAGTTCACAACTTTCAATTCCAAACCTATTGATTGGATTCACAGAAGAAAAATCCATCATAATGCATCAAGATCCATCAATCGAGGTAGAAGTAGAACCCTAGAAGCAGCAGTCCCCAGAGAGAACAGAACACAACTGACCAGTTCGTTATAATAACAATGTAACAACAGCAAGGTGCATTGCAGACCCAATCAAGAGAAAAACCCTAAACCAACACTGAGTACGTTCTAGTATATATCATGAATCCAATTCCCTAAATTTCTCAACTTTCAATTTCAAACCTAAAGACCCGAACAGAAACATGAATAAAACCACAATTTCAGACAAAACACAACTGGCCACTTCGTTGTAATAACAATGTACATTGCAGAACCAATCAGGAAAAAGAAAACTAACCCTAAACCAACACTGAGTGCATATTCTAGAGTCATGAATCCCAAATCCCTAAATTTCAAAACTTTTCAATTCCAAACCTATAAAGTAAGATGAGAAACCGCAAGCTCTCAGACAGAACACAAACTCACCAGTTTGTATCTGTTGCCGTCATACTCGAATTGCTCGAAATGGGTTCTTCGCCCTTTGCCTTTACCCGTAACCTTAAGCGATTCACCAACCGGATTCGCGTCTTCGGGCCTCTCCTCTTCTTCTTCTTCTTCCTCCTGAGCCACGTCGTCTTCGAAATCTTCGTACAGCTTCACCGTCTTACGCTTCCTCCGCTTCCCCTCTGTTGCTTCCTCGGGGCTCCTCGAGTTCCGCACCTTGGCCCTCGTCGCAGGGACATCGTCTTCTTCGTCGCTCGAGACTTGAGCAAATCGCCTAGACACCACCATTATTTTGCCTGTGCCGAGAAAAAATAGTTGATTTGTAGGAATATTTATATTCTCTCATAGCGTTAGTGTGGCATAATGATGGATGGATCCTCTTATTTAGCAAAAATCTCGGTTATAAAAATTGATTTCTTTTAAGACTTTAATTAAAATTCAATGAAATACCTTTATATATATAATGATATTTTCAATTTATTAAAGTCAATCAATTTTGTCTACTAGAATAAATAGATTATGGAATTATTTATGGATCCACTTTTGATAAAAACAAATATTTCAACAATTTATTTTCATATGAACTATTTTAATGTATTTTCTATTATTAATTATTGTTTAAAAAATATAAGTGGATCTTTATAAAAATTAATTTCTTTTAAACTTTAATGAAAAATTCAATGAAATACCTTTATATATAATGATATTTTCAATTTATTAAATTCAATCAATTTTGTCAACTAGAATAAACAAATTATGGATTATATATTTAGTTATGGATCCACTTTTGATAAAAACAAATATTTCAACAAATCATATGAACTATTTTAATGTATTTTCTATTTTAATTGTTATTTTTTAGAATATAAGTAGTTCTTTATTTAACGAAGAACGATGATTTTTTCTAGGGACAATGTGTCTAATATATCCAAAGAATGTCTAAATTGGTAAATTGCCTATGGTTTTGGATAACCCAAAAAAAAAGTAACCTTTTGACACTGTGCGGACGAAAATGCTCTCATACTTTATTGAAAATATGTAATTCTAGATTTAGCGGATATACATTATGTTAACTTAACAAAGATATTTATTAATTTTTTCACACAATCTCTGAATTTCTCAGTCACAGGCAATTCTATTTTTTTCATCTAATCCTCCGACAAACTCTTGATATCAAATATTTAACAATATTAAAAGAATAAATATTATACTTAATAATGAATACTTATTATTTGATATCAAATCATGTATCAGCTAAATATTTACATATCAGGTAACAATCTACGTACCAACTAACATATCAGCTAATAATTCTCGTATCATCTAACAATCTATGTATCAAACAAATGTAGCGACTATCCAATCATATATCGGTTAATGAAACTATTAACAGCTAATCAGTTATCTATCAAATAGCCTCAAATTTATTTGTAACAGCTAACACTCCGTATATCGATTAAGAATTCATTAAAATATAAATAATAGCAGGTAAGTAATGAAATACCTGCTAACGTATATGTTATTTTAAAAAAAGAGTAGATTTCAAGCTTTCTTCTTCTTGAGATCTTTCGATCCTTTCTCCATGAATCCGCAACAGAAATAACAGATTCTTCGATAATTGCGCAGAGAATCGCCAAATTTCCAGAATCTTCAAGACCACAACACATACATTTTGCGATTGGAAGCTTAAAGCGGAGTGTGATTCAAATTGAAAACAGTGGTATATGTGGGAGATGATGAGATGACGAACTCGTCAAGGTCAGCAAGTCACTCAACTATCTCAGGAAAAAGTTACGACACAGAATTATTGTTTGGATTAGAAGCTTATAAAAATTGATCGTGATTCGGAATTGGAAAAAGTGGAATTTGTATGAGATAATAAGATTAGCATTATGGGTGTCAATGGAATCAGAGTAAAAATATAGAGATTTGTGATGAATAATGGAAACATTGAAGATATACAGTGAATTAGAAGAAGATTTGAAGAACTCATATTTAATTTAAACTTGCATAAAGAACAGATGTACTAAAAATAAAGAAATAAGAAGATAAGGGAAGAGAAAAGAGAGAGAGATCTAGAGACAAGGATATTATGGTCATAAAAAATATTTAAAAACTAATTTCTTTATAAAAGAAGATAAGTGGATCTTTATAAAAATTAATTTCTTTTAAACTTTAATGAAAAATTCAATGAAATACCTTTATATATAATGATATTTTCAATTTATTAAATTCAATCAATTTTGTCAACTAGAATAAACAAATTATGGATTATATATTTAGTTATGGATCCACTTTTGATAAAAACAAATATTTCAACAAATCATATGAACTATTTTAATGTATTTTCTATTTTAATTGTTATTTTTTAGAATATAAGCAGATCTTCATTAATAAAGAACGATGATGTTTTTCTAAATATAAAAATGTTATCAAAAAGAATATATATATATATTATTAAAAGTTCGTTTTTGAGACTCTAGAGAGCGTCCACATCAGCATAAACTTCTCCAGAAAAATGGCACATGTTACTATTTTTTTTTCTAAAAGAATAAGAAATATTACATTAAAATGTCCATAATGTATTATTACAATTTTATATTTAAATTTGAATAAATAAATTCGAAAATTAAAATAAAAATATATATACAATATAAGAAATGGTAGTATTACATTTTTTAAATTTAGTTTACATTTTTATTATTTCCAAAAAAAACTAAATGTAATATTTTCCAAAAGATGCCACCTGAAATTATTAAAAAATAAGTAAATATGAAATATAAAGAAAATGAATAATAATAAATGTAAAATATAAGAAATATAAATATTACATAAACATCTATCGTAATATTAAAATTTGATATAAAATAAATAAAATTAGAATAAATACATATACAAGACATAAAATAAAAAATAAGTAAATTTTCAATATAAAAAATAGAAAAAGTACATCAAACATATATTTGAAAATATGTAGTAAAATAAATAATAATTAAATATGAAATATAAGAAATAGACATATTACATTAACCATCTATCATAATATTAAAATTTGATATAAAAGCAAAACATGTAGAATAAGTAAATATACAATATAAGAAAAAGTAAAAATAAGAAAATATACAATATAAAAAATGTAAAAACTACATTACACATCTATCTTAAAAATTTTACGGTTTTACATTTTTATTACTTCCAAATATTTTTATAAGTAAATATACAATGTAATAAAAATAAGCATACAATATAAAGCAAGAAAATTAGAATAAGTAAATATACAATACATTATAAGAAAAATAAAAAATAATTAAATTAATATAAATTAAAAAAACAGGAATATTACATTAAACATCTATCGTAAATAGAATATTACGATTTGATATAAAATGTCAAACAATTAGAATAAGTAAATACACAATAAAAAAAAATTAAGTAAAGAATATAAGAAATGGAAAAACTACATTAACATCTATCTGAAAATGTATAGTTGTACACTTTTATTATTTCCAAATATTTTTATAAGTAAATAAACATTATAAGAAAAACAAGCATACAATATAAGAAATATAAATAATACATTAAACATATATCATAATATTATCATTTGATATAAAAGTAAGAAAATTAGAATAAGTAAATATACAATATAAGAAAAAATAAACAATAAGTAAATATACAAAATTAAAAATTTACATTAAATTTCTATCGTAAAAAGAAATAGAAATATTAGATAAAATATAGAAAAAGCCTCTCCTAACAAAAAAAATATGTTTGGATAAGTTCACATTTGTGTTACAAAAAAAATGTTTTAAAAAAGGATAAGTTCACATGCAAATAGTGAAGAATCAACTTACATGAAATATTTCTCATATGGCTTCATCACTTATAGTTTTTTCATTTCTATGCATAAGTGTCTTGCACATTCTCTAGAAAAATGTAAATATGCAAAAAAAAATATACTCATCGTTCAATTTTGCAGTTATAGCGTTTGCAAAGGAAATATAGAGTAGAAACTGCATTTTGAATATAAAAATATATTGTTTCCAAACCAGTAAGATGGAGAGAATGGCGAGTGAAAATTATAGATTTTTTACCATGCACATTACTGTTTTCAGTCTTCTCCTTTCAGCTCATCACACAAATGAACAAGAATCATTCTTTCATAAGAACAAAAAGAAAAGAAAACATAACGAGTTACAACTTTCTGGAATGATGGTAAGTATTATTGAACAATAAATAAGAAACCAAGTCCAGATATATCATAAGCAAATACACTAGCCATAAACACACACAAGGAGTGAGAGACACAACCATCTATCATAAACAAACATACCATCCATAAACACAGACGCGATTAATATTACAAGTTAAAGAGTATATCATATTGATCTTTAAGATGTACACAGAGGAAGATCTTGAAAGCAACAAATAGTGGTGTTGCCAAAACATAATGGAAATGACACCACTGCCACAAACCAGAATTTTAAAAGTTACAAAATAACATGATGCTAACAAAGAACAAAAGTGATAATCACAAAAGATTTCATAGATGGAGCAGTGAAGTCTACCACGAAAAATCACGGCATGAAACTCCTACAAAGGTATAAATATAAAAATGCAAAAGACAAAGCCAAATGATGATGAAAACTTCTACTTTAGACATCACTAAACACACAAGGATCCAATTTTTATAGTTGTACATCAACTAATTCATATAATTATCCTATCTTTAGCTATACAAAAGAGAAGTCAAGGCAGAAATTACGAAAAAAAAGAAAGAAACTGATCACCATGATTGAAAAAGAACATGAACAAGCTTGAGAGTGAGAAGAATGGTGAAGGAGAAGAGCAAACTACGCGCTGAAACCGATTCTCTACACCAATATTTCCTTATCCTTAAGTCTCTATTTCAATCAGAGAGACCCCTTTTGACACATTTCCCAATTCAAAATTTGACTGTATGAAATTGGTGATTTTTTCGTGGAAAATTTCAAGAAGCAAACACATAAGAGAAGAAAAAAAGATTTGTTATAAAAAACGGTTTTTCAAGTCATCTACAGAGGGTGACTTTCCATGACAAATGCAAATGATGCCAAGCTTAGTTTATGATAATATTATTTTACTTTTTGCATGTGATTGTGTATAAAAGTGAAAAACAAATTCGAAAAATTGAATTAGATTTATATTAAGGATACAACTATTAGTTATATGTTTCTTTGTTAAAAATAATCGAAGTGACATAATGTGAGAAACTAAATTAGAACAAACTTTGAAAACATGATTCTATTTTTGATTTGTAATTTGATTTGTAAAATAATAAAAAAATTTGACGTGATAAAAATATAAAATTAATTTACAGGCACGATTCGTTTCTGTCAATGTGAAGATGAGATTAAGATCTGGTTTATGTTTTTGGTTATTGACATTTGGTTTGGTTAATTTGAAAGCCAATTTTCAAAACAAAAACAAAATGATAGGAAAAAAAATATTTTTAGTCAAAAGAAAAAAACATATATAATATCAAATGTTCTGATTATATAATATAAAGTTCCGTTGGAAAATATTTATTATATCCCATAAAAAATTAGAAATAAGAGTTCAAATATATAAAAAACTTTCAAAGGTTAAACTATCACAAAAAATACAAACAAAAAAATTCAACTATCACAAAAATGTTTACACAATGTAAAATAAAATAATTTCAAACTCAAAAAATATTCATCTTTATTATGCATACTATAAATATAAAATATTCATAAATTCACAAAATATATAGTTCAGAATACAACATCCAACGAAATAATTGTATACAAAATATTTGAAAAATCAAAATTGTTCCGGGCGTAGCCCGGGTTAACCCCTAGTCTATATATTAATAAATGAGAATCCTCTCTTCATATAGGAGTGTCACGTCATCAGCTGTGAAACCACAATTTGACACGTCAGACTTCAATTTTCTTTAGTTTCTTTCTGCTGCTTTACCGAACACTTTTTCTTCATGGACTAGGCATATTCCCGGCCAACTCTGTGTTGGATGAGTAGAGAAAATCTCAGCCCACCCTTCTCTTTTGTTCCTATTGTAGGCATAATCCAAAAACATTGGCTTTTCATCCTGCAAGTTTGGACCCAGACTGATAAACCTCTTTATTCAAAGTCATCATCTCGACAACCCTAATTTTTTCCTCTGCAGAACGGCGACGATCGTAACCGCTGTAAATCACTTGAAGAGGCGACCATTAAAATTGCCATTCATTCATAGTTAAAGCAAGAACGCACTAAAACTCTTTAATTTTCCATCATCATCCTCTTCAGCTTCTTCACAAACTCTCTAATATCTCAAACCTATAATAATAGTTTTCACATTTTCATCTCGCTGTACCATTCAACATACAGACACAGAGCTTGAAGAACAATGGTGACTTCCCAGACATCACTTTCCTATTTGAAGGCTGGACGTTGCAGCAGAACCATTGTCACACGCCTTCTCCGCCTTTGTGAAGCTCCGAAGGTGGTCAACTTATGAGAGTCGATATGCTTCTCTTGGATGATAAGGTATAATTTTCACTGATTTTGTTTCGTGTTTGTCATTTTTGGTATCACAGATTATGTTTTCTATATCGTGTTTCACAACTTTTATTTTCACTGATTTTGTTTCGTGTTTATCATTTTTAGTTTCACTGTTTTCTCCCGTTTTTGTTAATTGTTTGACACGTATATGTGGTTCTTATTTACACATTCATGTCTCCTCTTCCTAAAGGAATCTCTCATCAAAGCCTCTGTATCAATTCATCGCCTGAACACATTCAGAGAAGTTCTTAGGGAGGGTTCTATGTATGAGCTGAGTGGGGTTTGATGTCACCAGAAGTAACAATCATTTCAAGCTTTGTGACTACAACATGGCCATCGAGGTGCCTGCTTCCTTAATCCTATCCCAACTTAAAAGTTCCTGCGTATACACACAAGTTTTTTCAATAAATATCTCTAATACAACGTGTTGTTTATTTTATTTTTGGAGATTTCTTTTAATATTTCATTTATAATATGAAAATTTTGGTTATAAAACTCTACAAAAAGGAAAGCAAACTTTCTATTTCCCATTTTCAGAATCAATACTGAAATCGCCATAGGAAGTGTCTACCAAGGTTTAACCAACGCAATACTCCAAAAAACTGTGTAAGTGTAAGAAATTCTTTTAGAAGCCAACAACATACAAATTGTTAGGATAAATATGTATTTAGTAGAGATAAACATGTAATATATTAGAGATAATCATGACATATAAGTCGGTCATGATATGTTGTATAAATACAGAGCTTTAGACTCGAGATCAATAACACGAAATATTCAGTATTCACATACTTTGGCATGGTATCAGAGCAATAGATCCAGTCGATCTTTTGCTTATTTCTTTTTTTTTTTGATTTTTCCGATTCTTGTTCTTAATTATCGACCAAGTAATGAGAGATGATAAAGGAATAGTAGCCGACGTGACCGGAGAGAAGGGTGCTACTTATCCTTATTCGATTTTCTCATCGAATAATCCAGGAGCTTTGATTACCTCTGTTCAGTTGAAAGGGGAGAATTATAATGAGTGGGCTACGAAGATGATGAACGCTCTCCAAGAAGCCACCGGAGGGGCACGCTGATCTGGAAAGTTGGCTGAGTGTAAACTCGATGATTGTGGGATGGCTACAAACGTCAATCGAGCCTAAAAGATCAACCGTGACTTTCATAACATATGCTCAGAAGCTTTGGAAGAATATTTCCGACAAACGTGTTTCAGTTTTAAACCGTTAAAAAATGAACGACGATAAAGATGAATTCTATATTCATAGTAATAGATTTCTTACTCCAATTCGATACAATTCGTTTCAGGCTTAGTTAATGTTCCAAGTATTTTTCAATTACTGGAAATCATTAATGGTGCTATCATGTCTCCATGTATATCATTGGCTTAACCAATGCGTAAAAGAAAAAAGTATATGTTTTGCTTTGCAGTTATCTATTGTATTAGTATCTTTAAGAAAGTCTAATCATTATATTATCTTTTTCTGGTTCTCTCTCAAGAAAACTGTAAATCTCGCTAAAGCACGACCTACGCAACAAAAAACGAGAGTAATTTAGTTCAGTATTACTAGAAGGAATTACAAAAAAAATACTAATGACTTTGAATTCAAAAAGAAAAAGAAAAAACAGTGTCATTATTTACCAGGAAGCTCCTAGCTTTCATCAACAACCAAAAAACTCCAAGAAAGCTAATACAAACGATTCAATACCTTCCAAAAAAGCACACTGATCTAGTTCACAATTTCACATGGATACATTGAAGTCACTGTCTAAGAAGATGAAGATCGAAGGAAACCCATTATTGATTTTATTGATTTTTTTAGTAATTTTTCGTAGTTTTTGTCACCTTGTCATTTAAATATTTAAAACATTTACTCCCCATGAAGACCTCCTGCACCCACTTTACCTAACAAGGAGAACAGTATTTGCATATCATCCTCTTTCTAAAAACAAAGCTCCAGCCTCTAACCATCCAGCAAGTCCTAGTTCTGGCGCGGCTGCACCAGAGGCATCGTTTCCTCTTCTTTTTTATCTTTTTCTTTTTTGCTTTTTTCTAACCTGCTTGATCTTGGTTAATATACACGATACTTTCGATTGAGAGTTGAAGCTAGCGCATCATTAAATGACGATGGGAAAATCTTGGCAAGATGTCGAGTATGCCTTTTGTTTTTTCATGTTAGTAAACGTTGTTGTATCATATGGCAGTGGCAGACTTGGACATAAATTTTAGGGGTGTCATAAATTGTGTTTTTGTCCAAAATTAAAATAAGTTAAAGAAAAATACAGTAAAAAGCTATAACAGATGGAATTGAACTCAGGTTAGGTGGGTCAATAGAGGAGAAAGTAAATAAAATGAACTACCTAATCTTCTATGATATGTTACAAAATAGCTTTGATATAAATTTAACCTGTGTCAACTGATCTACTATTGTTTAAAGTGAGTCTGTCTCTGTCATGTGTTAGAGTTGGTGGTTGAAGAGGTGGATCATTCCGATTTGTGGAATGATCTCATGCTCATTGTGATTCAATATACATTGAGGTTTTCTTTAGGTAGCGTTGGAACTAATCAAGTGATTCATGGCCATAGTAGATCCCTTAATGTATTTATGGTATAAATCTTTTGTGATCCATTTTGTATCCAAAAACTTTGGTGAAATGAATGTTAATGTTGAGTTAAGAAAAACACGAAAACACCCACTTCACCTTAGCAACATAACATTTATTCGAGTTCAAATTGCTTCACCCCTAACTTATTACTAAATGCCAAGTTTGCATGTTTTGGCCTATATAACATTTATTCGAATCCAATTCGCTGCATCCCTAACTTTTTACTACATGACAAATTTGCATGTGTTGGCCTATATTATACAGTGAAGCCGCCTACATTCTAATCCCCACAGATTGAAATACAGTAGAACTTCTATAATTTAATAATGTTGAAACTTTCAATTTTTATTAATTTCTAAAGATATTAATTTACAAAAAGCTTTCATTATAAGATCGTTTTCTATTTTTTTCTATTTTTATCTATGAAATAAAAATATATTTGGTTTTATCATATATACAATTATAGTATTTTAGAAATTTGACTTTTATATTATTTTATTATATTACTTGGTTTATATTTTATTTTTATAACTTATATATGGTTTTTCGATATAATTTTATTAAACATTATCAAAATATATTGAAATGTAAAAAAAATAGAGGTATTTTTATTGTGAATATAAGACCAATAATATAATGTCTAGTTTGTAATTATATGAAATATATATATATATAGATATATTATTAATTTGTGATTTTAGTGGGACCATATATTTAATAGAATTTTCAAAAAAAAAAAATATTGTATTATTTTATCGATTTATCTCATATTTTGAATAGAACCGAAGAAAATTATTAATATTTTTTTTTTGAAACTAAAATTTATTAATATTTCAGTATATGTTTCACTGAAAAGAAATCTTTCTTTGAATCAATTTTGTTACGAAGTATTTCACTTGTGTATACAAAAGACACTCATTACTTTTTTCTTTAGTCGGCCGTTCACGTATGTAACTGTTTTTTAGTAACCTTTTGTCGTTCAACTTTTTTTTTGTCACCTTGTCATCTAAATATTTTAAACGTTTAGTACAACCCCATGCAGACACCATGACACCCACTTCACCTTAGCAATATAACATTTCTTCCTGCTTCATCACTAACTTTTTACTACATGCCAACTTTGCATCATTGCATGTGTTGGCCTATATTATACAATGCAACCGCCTGCATTCTAATCCACACAGATTGAGATATAGCAAATAATAGAACATAAGAAAATAAAATATACCAAAGATTTATAACCTCAAGGATGCAATATAAAGGCACTGGCTATAGGTTGTTAACCATATAGCACAAATAAGGAAGGCGATATAAAGAACAGATTTTATCACATTAAATTCTCGAAGCTTTGTATTAATGGCAGATGCGAACACTCCGCATATTGCAATCATACCAAGTCCCGGTGTGGGCCACCTCATCCCGCTCGCAGAATTCGCAAAGCGACTCGTTAACCACCACCGTTTCACCGTCACGTTCATCTTCCCCGGAGAATCATCACCCTCTAGTGCCCAAATATCCATCCTCAACTCCCTCCCTTCCTCCATAGCCTCCGTGTTCCTCCACCACGTAGACCTCTCCGACCTTCCCTCGACGGCTGGAATCGAAACTCGGATCTCACTCACCGTGACTCGTTCTAACCCGGCGCTCCGGGAGCTTTTCGGCTCGTTATCGGAGCAGAAACGTCTTCCGGCGGTTCTCGTCGTCGATCTATTTGGCACGGATGCGTTCGACGTGGCCGCTGAGTTCCAAGTGTCGCCATACATATTCTACCCATCAAATGCTAACGTCTTGTCGTTTTTGCTTCACTTGCCGAAACTAGACGAAACGCTGTCGTGTGAGTTCAGGGACTTGAAGGAACCGATTCAGATTCCCGGTTGTGTTCCGATAACCGGTAAGGATCTCTCCGATCCGTGTCAAGACCGAAGCGATGACGCGTACAAATGGCTTCTCCACAACGCCAAGAGGTTCAAAGAAGCTGATGGGATCCTGCTTAATTCCTTGAGCCAAACGCAATAAAGGCTTTACAAGAACCGGCTCCTGATAAACCACCGGTTTACCCGATTGGACCTTTGGTCAACACCGGTTCTTCTTGTGCCAACGGGAAAGAATGTTTAAACTGGCTGGACAACCAACCACTCGGCTCGGTTCTATACGTGTCATTTGGAAGCGGTGGAACTCTCACGTGTGAGCAGTTCAATGAGCTCGCTTTCGGTCTAGCGGAGAGTGGGAAACGGTTTATTTGGGTCATACGAAGTCCGAGCGGGATAGCTAATTCTTCGTTTTTCAACTCACACAGCCAAACTGACCCATTGGCCTTCTTGCCACCAGGGTTCGTGGACCAAACCAAGGGAAAAGGCTTAGTTGTTCCATCATGGGCTCCACAGATTCAAATCTTGGCCCATCCATCCACTGGGGGATTTCTAACACACTGTGGATGGAATTCAACTCTTGAAAGCATTGTGAATGGTGTACCGCTAATAGCTTGGCCTTTATACGCAGAGCAAAAGACCAACGCCCTGTTACTTGTGGAGGATGTTAGGGTGGCTTTAAGAGCGAGAAACAGTGAAGATATGATTGTGGGGAAGGAAGAAGTGGTGAGAGTGGTTAACAGGTTGATGGAAGGAGAAGAAGGGAAGGCGATAAGGAATCAAATGAAAGAGATGAAAGAAGGAGCTGTTAGAGTATTGAGAGAAGATGGGCTCTCTGCGAAGGCACTCAATGAAGTTTCCTTAAAATGGAAATCCCACCAGCCAGAAGTAGAACAAGTCACAACCACATTATAAGTAGTATTTAACTTTGGTTGTTCTCTGATGGACTTGATCCAAGAATAATGTTGATCTAGCCAAATAACTAATAAAGCTGCTTCAGTCACACAACCAAAATTATATATATATATATATATATATATGATGTACACTGTCAAGTAATCCTTTTACACCCATCTCGAACAAAAAATCACAAATCCCCTATATATTAATAGAGAAACATTTGAAAATATGTAATCTCAATTTTGTAATAATTAGAAAAGACCCTTGCTTATGTGACAATCAATTAGATAGTCAATTAGTTTTATGTATCAGTCTTACATTCAATTGAAAAACAAGGTGATCCAATTCGATTTTTATATCTCGTTAGATACATTCAATACAAGTAAATATATATTATGCTTTTTTATTAAACTATCACATTGATTAATAGTCTTAAATTATTTCCTTAAATAAAATCTATGAAATTACCTAATATGATTAACGTATATAGGAAAATTAATGATTATAAATCATACATATTTGATTATAATTTTTGTATCTTCTCTCTTATTTGATTAATTTTATATTATTAAAAGAAATTAAACAATCACATTAAGCATATAATGAAAAAAATTATATTTTTCTTATATGTTATATTTTGAATTTTTTAAAACGCCTATAAATTACTAAAAGGGTAAAAATCCCACATTGATAATTTCTTATATGTTATTATGGAAAATAACATTACTAAACAGCTGTTAGAGTATTGAGAGAAGATGGGCTCTCTGCGAAGGCACTCAGTGAAGTTTCCTTAAAATGGAAATCCCACCAGCCAGAAGTAGAACAAGTCACGACCACATTATAAGTAGTATTTAACTTTGGTTGTTCTCTGATGGACTTGATCCAAGAATAATGTTGATCTAGCCAAATAACTAATAAAGCTGCTTCAGTCACTGTCAAGTAATCCTTTTACGGCCATCTTTTTTTTTTAACACTGTTTATTCAAACTTGAGAGGAACAAAGTTCCCAGATTACAAACTCAAAACATGAGTAATAGACATTCACCAGTAGGTGATATAAGTAAAGCTTAAAGAAGCAGAAAACAACAATCCATATGAGAAAGAGATCCAACCAACATACTGGTTTTTGTGGACCCATTCCACGGCACATCTTCTTAAAATCCAGCTTTCTCAAAGTTGTAACCAAAGGAGTCATTACTTGCTATCTCCATAGCAGAGTACACTACCAATTTACCTACTGAGACAATTTCAAAGGTCTCTATTCCTTGGTTGAGAATATTTCATCGAGTAGAGAGTTGCTTATACGGCCAACACAAACTGACAAGAGAAAAGGTAAATATGTATCTCTTGCTTAACCCTCATCCCAAGATAACCAGAGATCTCGGTGAAGCCACAAGTGCAATTCATTTAACCTACAACAACAGTGGTTGACATATAACATCGAACAAGCTTGAAACCAAGAAGGGATTGGACCTAGCACGAAGTGGCGAGCAGAACGAGAGTACCACCAGACCCGTCGAAGAAGCTTGAACCAAGAAGAACCACCAAACAATATTTCAAACACAAGTAGAGGGAAGATTCGAGATGAAACAAACATTAGCACAACCCGGCATAACACATCGATGAAGACTGGCATCATCTCAGTGAACCCGTCAGAAGGCTCGATTAAACACAAAGATACCACGAACCACCACAGCCATAACCAGGTTCATTATGGTTCGCAACAATGAAGAACACCAGGAGCGAACAGACCCACCATTGCAGAAAGAAAATCAAAGCCAGAAAGACTAGAACACGAACCACAAAATATGAGAAAGCAGGATAGAGATCTGAAGAGACTCAACCCGGTTGCACCCGTCGAGCTTCACCTATCACCGCGATGAAGATACAGACCTCGAGACTCCATTCCGTTCAGATGAGCCTGAAACCGAGAGTGGGGACGACTTCGGAAAGACAAAACGAATCCACCAAACTACAAAAAATCAGATCTAAACTCGCAACCTCTAGTTCTGCACTCAAAAACACATAGATCAAAAGGAAGTGAGAGAGAGACACTCCCGGCAGTGGCTAAGAGCGCCAACCGCCAGAAAACCAGAAAAAATGAACGGCTGTGTTCTTGACCGTTTACACCCATCTCAGAACGGAACCAGATCCAAAATAAAATATTTCTGGTATCCGAATATATTCAAACCAAATATATATTTTTAAATATATTAATTATTTTCAATTTAATCTATAGAAGAATATACAAAATATATAATTTTTTTTTTTTGACAAGGCAAACGGCTATATATAAAATGTTTTTAAGTTAAGCACAAAATCTAAAATAAAATAAAATCACATCTAAAAGCTATGCATGACAAAACACTAGTTAAGCATTTTCCTCTGAAACAATCCGATCCTTAACTGTATCTATTTCTGGATCGATGATAGCTGTAATATTATTTCTGAGAGACCACCCACGCAACCTATCAAGAAAGGGCTCCAACTTCTCAACAAGATGGTCAAACAAATCATTCCTATGAATTTTTGCAATTTCCAAAGTCTTCCTCAAGACTCTATTCCCGTACTCCTCCTTAGCCAATCTCACCAACGTATCTTCTTCGTCACACTTAAGAATCTCCATGACGATAAAAAGCAGAGAAAATAACACCGTCTTGTTGTCACCACCGAGAAGCTTCTCCACAACTTGGCTTCCATGTTTCAGAAACGAAAGCTCAATGTAGTGGTAATGAAGCCCAATCGCGATCAAGCACGTGTAGTATCACGGTGTTTCCCAAATCAATATCGTTCGTTAGGTAGAGAGCATGGAGTCCTATATGTCGTAGGATTTTAGCATACACTTCCAAATTTCCTCTTTTCTTGAAAACGTACATGGTTCGAAATAGGATGCCACCACCTTCAAAATCGGTTCCAATATCGGTGAACCTTTGCTTGATTGCTGCCCAAACAACTGTGTCGGTTTCTTCAGTTTTTCCTAGGATTATGTGAAGCATGAGCGTGCCTCGTCTTGTTTTGATGAACTTGACAAATAAACCAGGGTCTGACGTTAGCTTCTCGACAAGCTTGTGGAGGTGATAAGATGATGTTGAGAGATTCTCATCAAACTCAGCCATTAGCGCGTGCAATCGCATGTCTTTTTCTGTGGTTTTGCGTGTAAAATCGAGTTTAAGCACATGTTCGATTAGGGAGATTCCTAAACCGTCCCTACTCAGCTTGTAAGCGTTATCTGTAATTAGGTCAAGAAATTCATCTTTGTAGAAATCATCGGATATTGTTATGACTTTCTTAAGTATGATGCAACCCTTGTCATCACGCGCTAAGACTAAAAAATATTTTTATTAAGTTTCTTTTGTAATATTCTTATTGTCTAATTTTAGTTCTAAAATAATATAAATTTAATTTAATTTAACTTTATGTGTAAAACTTCAATTTATAAAAATAAATCTGAAATAATTATGGGATATAAAAAATTTAAAAATTAAAAAGATAAACAAAAAAAAAATTTAAGAATCATAAATGTGATGTGTAGTTAATTGTAAGGACCAAAATGTAAATACAAATATGAAACTTCAAATTTGAAGTTTTGAATAATGAAACTTCACTCAAAACTCTAAATTTGAAGTTTTGAAATTTTTTTTTGGAGACCAAAAACTCTATATTTGAAGTTATAGAGTTTCTTTTGGAGTTACTCTCAATTACATTAAAATAGAGCAACTATATTATAATGTAATTTTTATGGTGTTACTCTATAATAGAATTACTCTATTTTAGTGTAAATTATAAAAGAAGAAATAGAGTTCCATTAGAGATGTCATGCAACTTAATTATTTTTTTTTTTTGCTAAATTGTAAATATCATATAAATGAAGAGAAGATTTTACACAAGCAAGATCTTAAGTTTGACACATCTTGGCAAAAAAAGAGTAAAAACAAGATGAATCAACAACATCCAACTTCAAGGATAAACTAAAACCAAGCCACTTATCTAATCCACAAGAACATAAGTGCCTTAAACCTCTTCTGCTCTCTCTTGGCAGAGATGATGTTCTTTACTTCCTTGTCAATAAACCTGAAAATAGTTGAAGCCGGGATGACCTCATTGTTGTGGATCAAATTGTTCCTCTGCTTCCAAAGATGGAATACCACTGCCTGAGATACGAGCTTCCTTAGCAGCAGCATCCGCCTTGATGTAGTGGAGCGGATCCAAGATAAGAGTTCAGACCAATCAAGAAGCCTTTGTGAAGGGGGGAGGCATCTTGCAAACACCGCAGCCCATACTTCACCACTGTACCGACAGGAGAGGAATAAGTGATCACGCGTTTCGTCATGCGTCGCACAGAGAGGGCACATGACTGGTATATTCAAACCCCAGGAGACTAGTCTTGATCTTGTGGGCAATCTGTCGTAGTTGGCTACCCACATCGTAAAGGCATGCTTCGGGAGTGCTCCTTTGAACCAGACGACGTCATGCCAGTCTTGTATAGGCTGCCTTGGCCTCAACACTTCCCAAGTGGCCCTAGAATTAAAGACATTCAAAGGAAAATCAGCAGCTCTCCATTCAAATACATCATGAATATCAACAGGCAAAGGAAGATCAATAGTTGTTAGGTAAGAGTGTAAATCCACTTCCTGCTGAGAGCGCGGGTGAGGTAGTAGCCAAGTAGAGTCATTATCACATCAGAAACCTTCGCTTCCTTCCTAACCCTTAGTGCACGCGGGCCTGCCACTCCTAAGAGGTTAATCAGTTGGCCAAAAGGAGACCAAACATCAAACCAGAAACTCGTGGTGGCACCATTTCCTATCACCGTATTGCAGAACTGCAGGCTATAGGTCTTAGTTTGAGGATTCTCTTCCAAGCCCATGAGTCAGTCTGAGCAGGCTCGAGAGTCCAGAAGGAGTGACCCGTTAGATGAATGCTTTTATGCCATTCTGACCAAAGGGGGGATGAGTCGGAGAGAAGGAGCCAGATGAACCTCAAACCCAAAACCTGATTCCATACATAGAAGCTTCTCAAGCCCAAACCACCTTCTTGTTTCGGGAGACAAACAGTGGTCCAAGCGACCTTAGCATTGCCTCTCTTATCGATATCACCAGACCAAAGGAAATGAGCACAAAGCGACTCTATCATGGATATGCACCCCTTTGGCAGCATGAATGCAGAGACCCAGAAGTTAACCAAACCAAAAATAACCGTCCTCAACAGCTGCAGCCGACCCGCAAAGGAGAGGAGCTTGACTGCCCAAGCTTGAAAACTTCTTGTGATTTTATTCATGAGAGGCGCGTACTCAGATATTTTTAGCTTCCTGCTCATAAGAGGCAGACCCAGATATCTAATGGGGAGAGCACCAGTGGGGAATCCGTAGCTGTTGATCGCTTGGGATTCTCTATGGTCCAGACCCGCAGTGAATAACTCCGTCTTGTTGGCATTCTTCTGAAGCCCTGACCAGGAAGCAAAATCATCTAAACACTCCGCGATACCGTGCAAACTATTACTACTCCCATCGAAGAAAATCATAACGTCATCGGCAAACATCAAATGGGAAATCTTTAAGTGCTGAGTTCTGGGATGATAACCAATATTACCATCCTCATACCGCGAGAGAAGCAGTCTAGATAAGCACTCCATAGACAGCACAAAGAGATAAGGGGACAAGGGATCACCTTTCCTAATGCCTCTAGAGCTTTTGAAGAAACCCCCGGTGACACCATTTACTGACACGGAGAAGGAGGCTGAGGTTAGGCACTGGGAGATGAGGTTTATGTAACTCTCTGGGACCGCTAAAGCTCTAAGAGAAGCCATGATAAAATCCCATCTGACACTGTCGAAAGCTTTCCTTAAGTCCACTTTTAACATTCCACGGGAGGAGATATTCTGAGTATTGTAGCCGTTAACCAAATCTGTCGCTAGAAGCACGTTCTCCGCTAGAAGTCTTCCCGGGATGAAGGCTGACTGAGATTGAGAGATGACTAGCGGAAGTATCCCCTTCAGTCTAGAAGCCAGAAGCTTTGCGATCACCTTGTATACCGTATTAAGACAAGAGATTGGTCTGAACTGAGAAGGGTGAGCAGCATTCGGTATCTTAGGAATGAGAACCAGATTTGCCATATTCCATTGCTTGAGCAGAGATCCAGACCTGAAGAACTCCTGAATTGCCTCAGTTACTTCCGTGCCGACGACCGACCAAGAAGCAGTGAAGAACTCCGAGGAATAACCATCCGGACCACCTGTTTTGTTCTTGGGTAGAGTGAAGAAGGCCTCTCTTATCTCCAAATCTGTGAATTCTTTATCAAACCTTGCAGCCTGTTCGCCCGAGCACTTAAAGTCGAACAGGAGATCCATATCACTTTGCTCAAACATTTGCTGAGAGTTAGTACCACCCATTAGATCAGAGAAATACAGCACACACTCATCTAGAATTTCTGGGAGCTTTTCCACCCTGTCGCCATTAGCATTGATCAGAAAATGAATGTGGTTTGCGGCCTGGCGCGACGAAGCGTATCTGTGAAAGAGCCTGGAGCTTCCATCCCCATAAGCCAGCCAATTGATTCTTGATCTCTGAAAATAGAAAGAAGTCTCAGCATTAGAGAGCTCTTCCCATTCCTGCATCGCTTGAAGTTCCTTTTCAGCATTGGCCGTAGAGGGGGCAGTTAACAAGAGATTCTGGGCACTTTCTAATTGTAAGAGCGCAAGAGCCGTCCTCTTTTCAATCCCTGAGTAATTTTGCTTGCTGAAGTCTTTGATGCATTTCTTTAACATCTTCAATTTGCTAGAGACTCTGAACATTGCCGATCCTAAAACATTAAAGGAGAACCAGCAGTTGCAAATCATAGCAAGATAATCAGGACTTGAAGTAATGAAATTATAGAACCTGAAAGGTTTTCTTGTCCTGGCAATGAACGGGTCTAGAGAGATAGAGATGACCGCGTGATCTGAAAACCCTGGGCTGCCAAAGAATGCTACCGACGACGGGAACTGAAAGTACCAAGCATCGTTGACAAGTGCTCGATCCAGCTTCTTGGCTATCGGTTTATTCTTGTTCTTATTCCACCAAGTAAAAGAGTTGCCTCTGAAGTTTAGATCATCAACGTTTGCTGACCACAAACACTGATTGAACTCCCTAATTCTTCTATCCATATTCAGGGAGGGCGGCTTTGAGTGCTCAATCTGGTCTCTAATCTGGTTGAAGTCACCTAGAATTAGCCAAGGCTTGGAGTCAAGGTGATGGGAAGAAGCCAGTGATGTTATTTCTGACCAAAGACTACGTCTCTCCTCCACATCATTGGAGGTGTAGATGCAAGAGATAGTGATCACAGACTGGACCGCAGGCCAAGTTACCTCAACTGTGATCATCTGAAGTGACTTGGAAATAACCATAACCAAAAGAGATGGATGCCAAACAATCCAAATTTTACCGAGAGGTGAAAAGCCATAGTTGTCCTCCGAAGACCAACCAGGAAAAAGCTCCGAAATAAATTTACTTTTCTTGAGATACTTGACGTGCGTCTCAAGTAGCGCACCAAAAACCGGAGAATGCTTCCTAATCCACTTCCGTAAACCGTTGTGATGACTTAGCTTATTTAGACCGCGCAGGTTCCAACAAAAAATTTCCTTCGACATTAAATTAATTTATTTTGGGGCCCTTGCCCCGCTTTCCTTTCTGCCCTGAGAATCTCTTTCTGTTCCTGACCACTTCGAAGTCCGGCTCATGTTTACTAAACTCCCCCTCTTCCAGCTCTGAATCAGAAGACTCGACATCAGAAGAATCTGGTAACATCTCAGACTGAGACGAGCGCGAGGTACCTGACACACTTCTAGGGAGCTGGCGGCCAACACCAGAGACACTAGATTCACCTCTTACTCTGTCCTTGACAGTTCCCAACTTTGAATCATTCGTTATCTCTACAAAGCTTGTCACAGCAGCAGGTGTTGGGCCAGACTTTTGAATGGCCGTTTGCTGTGAAGCAGGAGCAGAATTTTCTACCTCCACCCATTGTTGCTTACGTCTCGAACTGCTTCTTCTTGTTTTCCTGCCTCTAGGTTCCACTTTAGGTGCTTTTGGACACTTTGCAGCAACATGATCCGTGGAGCTGCAGATGGAGCAGGGTTTAGGTGTTGACGGGCATCGTCGCGTGGAGTGCCCAATCTCCTTACAGACTTCACACACCGGAGGCATCCACGGGCTCGAGACAAGGACTCTGCTGATGACCCCCGAATCAAATTGAACATTCACTGCTTCAGGGAGCGGTTTCCTTGGGTCTATGATAGTGAAGACTTTAGCTACTTCCAAATTCGTTTTATTAACCGTCGCTGGATGCAGGAACCGGGGATCACCCACGAGCCCCGCTATGCGCTCGAGGCCATCTTCATTAAAGAACTGGAAAGGGACATTACGGAGTTCAAGCCAGATAGGAGCTGAGGTGAGTTCCGGCTTTGTTGGGGTCACACCAGGTTCCCATTTGTCAACAAACATTGTTTGCCCTTCAATCTGCCACAGTTTCTGCTTGATCACTCTGTTCCTTGTTGCAGCATTCGGAATTCGAAAGAGAAACGAGAAGCCTTCCATCTTAGATACTGCAATGTCTCTGTACTGTTTGCTCCATATCCCATTCACAATATTATGAAGAGTTCCCTGAGAGGGGGGATCCGAATAAAACTGCCCAAGCACAAAAGGTTCCCAGGATTTACGATTCTTCTCAATCACTGAATTTGGGATTTTGATACATGCTTCACCAGAAGGAAGGGTGAAGGCTTCACCTTTCTTGGATAGCTGTTTCACTCCCTTTGCACGATTACACCAACTGTCTGGAGCAGCTGCTTGCGCTTTAGCCTGGTCGTTCGGATGGTCTCCAGTCGCAGACGAATCCTTAGTGGCTACAATGGTACAATTAGTCTCCTTACCACTAGCAGAGATTTGCGGAGGGACTAAGCTATCAGTTACCAGCGAGCTCAAGGGCACATCCTTGGCTTCAGCATCGGGTAGAATTCCAGTCGTCTTCGCTCCATCAGAGATGGGAGATGGGACTTGGTTAACAGCTATCTGCGAGCTCAAAGATGACTCCTTGGCTACAGCATCAGCTAAAGGAACAGAGGGACCAGTGGTATCGGCTGTCGGTGCTACCTCAGGACTCACGGTTAAGGAAGCAGAGGAGCTAACTGGCATAGCTGCCGTGCTCGACTCTACTACTTTAATCGCCAAATCAGACTCGTCAGAAGATGGAACCGTCGGTGGAATGACGATCGGTGTCTCATCGGAGGAGGATTTAACGATTGCAGGGCTCAGATCTGCGATTTCAAGAGATGGTTGAGCATCCATTTCGGCCGGATAGCCTAGATGGGCATCAGAAACTTCCTCAGAGATCGGAGAGGGTAGAGCGACATCATCGATTTCGGTGGAAACGAAGGGCGGTGGTGGAGAATTTTCTGGCGGCGGAGACGTCCCCGACGCCTTGGGAGACTTTGACGGCGAGGGTTTTTTAGCTTTCCTCTTCCCCATTCCTTTCGGAGGAGAAGGAGCGGAGAGCTCTGCGAGAACCCGACGCCTAATAAGACGCCGGTGGGAGGCGGAGACACTAGGCACGGTGGGTGAACGGAGATGAGAAAATCGCCCTAGCGATGAGAGAGAAAATAGCCGTTACTGTAAATGTTCCAACTTAATTATTTAACTGAATCTTTCATAAATAAAATAACTAAAAATATATTCATATATATTTTACTAAAATTAAAATTTAATAAATCTTATTATAAAATTTTACCAATATAATGTTTTAAATCTATTATAACTTTATAAATATCTAAATAATAAAATATGAGACGGGATGCAATTTAAATTAAATTAGAGCAGTTTTAACAAAAATATTAAATCATTTACTAAAAAAAAAATTAGAGGTGGATATCCAATCTGCTCTGGCTTATATACATATAGATGTATATCTATAACTAAATATGAAGTTTTAGATGTATATCTTATATAATTATTACTATAATATATAATTTTATTTATAAAATTACTTATAAAATATAAAACTAAGAATATAAACTTTTAGCATAAAACTACAATTTTCTAAAAGTATTTATTATATAAGAAAAAATTATTAATTTAAAAAATTCATAAAACATATAGTTTCATAAACTTTTAGTTTATCTTTTATATTATGTAATTTGTTAAAAAAAAACAAGTATGTATAATGTTTTGTAGATTTACTTCGAACAAAATGGATAAGGTATCCCTAAATATTTACAAATATCAATAAATTTTCCGGATATATGTATTTTTCCAAAGCCAAAAAAAAATCGAAAATCAAGCATCCTTGAAATACGAAACAAATCACAAATACTAAAAAATATGATACTATTCGATATATAGTGCCCACCCTATATGCATGAAAGGCTGTTCCTATATTGTCACAGATATTATGAGGGATTCAATTGAATCACTGTTTATAAATTATATAAAATATATTGGAACTGACAACTTCTCTTTTTTTTTTGTCTGGGAGACTTGTATCATGCTGAAAAGGAAAACACAAAAATTGCTAACGAGGAGAACATTCAGGCAATGGAAAATCCTCGTGATGATTTTGTAACCAGGAAGATTTAGGACGATCTTTGATGGGAGCAAGAATTTAAAGTATGCATATTTTTGAGAGAGTTGGAAAAATGAAACGCTTTGGATTTGAATTTTTTTTTTTGATTTTTTTGGTCAATTTAAATATCTTTTATCCTTTTGTAACCGGAAAATAGGTAAATTAAATTTTAAAATATCATAAAGATGAAATTTTTTAGAAACTAAGAATGACTATTTATATGTTTAATTTTATTTACATAATGAAATCATATTTTATTTTTATCCTAACTGAACATAGAATACTTTTTCTAGCCATCTACTTAATTTAAAAATTGGATACTAAGTATTATAGATAGATCTATTGTTGGTATATAATGCAAACAATTTTTTTTTATATATTTTACTTTTGCTATAATTCGTTTGGTTTAATTCTGGTAAGATGTCGTTAATCTACCTAAAACTGGATTACAATTTATAGACAAACTCTACGTTTTACCTTATCTTCTTTATGTATCGTAACCTATTCTAACTTTTACACTTAGAGAAGAATATATTTTTTCACACACTATGCAGTGTCCTACTGCACATAAAATGCATATTATAGTCAAATCATAATTTCCATATTTTTGGTCAATATCTTTCATAAATTTGTATGAAATATATCTAAATTTGGACAATATCTTTTCTCTCATGTTTTTTTCCTCCTACAATCTTTCTCTCTTCTGTTTTCTATTTTTTTTTCTTCTTCATCGATTTGACCATCTCATCTCTCTATCAATAAAACATGGTTATAATGTATGTTAAATTTTGTGTACTGTACTTTTGATAAAAAAAAAAAAAAATTTGTGTACTGTTGATCTGAACTCGTGACTGGGATTTCTTCTTCTTCCTAGAAATGTATGGGTTTATATACTACCAGAGGAATCTATGAAGAATAAGAAATTTGTTTATTTAAAAAATGAAAAGAAATTGTTAAGTTTTTTTTTCTCTATCAGTCATTATAAAGAACATAAAAATATGAATTTAGTGTGAATTACCAGGTAGTTGACAAAAAAAAATATTTGTACCAGATAGGACTGGAACGGATCCGGATATATGGAAAATTTGGGGTAGTCGGATCCGGTTTTGGATTCGTCGGATCCGGATTTAGTATCCAAATCTGGACTGGGGGTTTCTGGATATCCATCTATGTAGATGTTATTTGACAAAACAAAACTCTCTGCTAGTATTTTAATGGATCAGCCTACAATAATAGCATACCCACTGAAATGGGGGTAAGTTAATCATCATTTCCAAATGGATTGAACCTGGGAAACCGAGTTAAATTTCTTTGGAATGATGGAATCTACTACCTAGTCCACTTCCTAACCATGTAGTACAATTTCAAAGACGACCTAAAGAAATATGACTTATCAAATACTCTCGTTCTCCCTAAAATATTTTTTGTGTGTGTTTACACGTATTTACATATATTAAAAACATATTACATTTTAATTTCAAATATAAATTTTTATATTTTTCTTAAATTTTTAACTAATAATAATTCTGTAGAACAATTAACTTATTTTGAAGTTTATATTCTGTCATTATAAGCTGATAAATTATAAATAAATTATCGTTTAAAATAATTTTAAAGCATTTATCTTTTAGAAACGAAGAAATTATTAATTAATAAATATGCATATGATTTACAATTAATATAGTAAATGTCCATATCAATTTAGGCAGAAATCACTATTTAGAGGAAATCAAAATAATCAATAGAAATGTCATTTTCCTACATCTAAAAAAAGGACATTTGCGATTCATTTCATAGTCAAGTCTCCCCTTCTTTCATTTTCTATTTATAAAATGACAAAAGAAACAAAATAGTATTTAATATATAAATTAGAAATATTTCATTAAGTATACCTTTGCGTTACAGTTCATAGTCAAGTCTCCCCTTCTTTCATTCTCTATTTATAAAATGACAAAAGAAACAAAATAATATATTTTTTTAACGTCTCATTAATTATACTATTACAATGCTGAGAAATATTACATAAACGATTCTACAGCCGACAATTCTACCACCATATGAGAATACACGTCTGACTGCGTCATTCTGAAGCACCCTATGAAATTCATGTTTGATGATACGCCTTTCACCATGCTGAAGACCTCTTGTAACCATTTTTCTCCATAATCTGGTGTAGAAACAATAATGAATTCTTAGTCAAACCAATGGACCAAAGAGACTTCCACAACAAAATAATATTTAATATATAAATTAGAAATATTTCATTAAATATAAAAATAATTATATTCAGAGATATTTTAACACAATAGGGTAGTTCTCACAATGACGATGAAACTCAACTTCTAGTCAAAAGTTAACTAAATAACTTTGTAACCAAGTGTTATGTGATAACTAAATGTAAACCAATTTCATTTTTATGCGGGAATTAACTATAGCCATTTATTTATTTGGTAATCTAATGGTCAAAATTCATTAGAGAGAAAGTGAATCCTCATATTTTTATTCATCGTCACCTTTCTTCCAAATTCTCTATTTCTTCTTTTTTCAGATTCTTCTTTTTTCAGATTCTTCATTTTTCTAAATTGAGATCTGATTCTTTATATATTTTTTTCAAGAAAATAATTATTTTTAGTACTTAATCTATCTTTTGATATATGTCAAGTTGCACCTCCAATGATGATTTAATGGTGGAGACGTTGACTTTGACGTAGACGACGGTGGAGACACAGACGATGACAAATACGACGTAGTAAACCCATTACCCACCATATACAAGACTGTAAAAATCAAGAAATTCATCACATCGACGCGTCTTCTAGCTCACAATTTTTATACATAATCCTCCTTTGCTGAGTTGGACAGAACTGAACGCCATAAGATTGTGTTGTCGTTGCTGGCCGAAGGTTCTTACGGTTTTAGAAAAGTAAAGTTTCAGTCTTTTCTAGTTTGCTTTGGCCATCTGTAAACTATCCTATGAAATAATTGTGGCGAAAAGCTAAATCATTTCTAAGTTAATGGAAACTTTAATTGTGAACATGATGAATTTAGTTTGATGGTATGGTGCTTTTTGTGGATGGGTTTTGTTTTGTTATATGCTAATTATTATAATTTTTTAGTTTGTTTATTTGTATATATTGAAAGTCTTGTAAATGAAGATATTTTGTTTTTGTTTTACATGATGTTAATTTTGGCTTAAGAAGATAAACTTTAGGAGCTACAGCTAAATTCTTCAAAATATATAGTTTTTAGAGAGGTAGTGGTTGTAGTCCTTGTGGTAACCGTTGTTTTTTATTCATTTATTTTTGCTTTAGTAGATTTTGAGAATCTGTTGTATTCTTTGGTAAGACTGAGCTTGAAAATCCAATTGAGAACATTGGAGCTAAGATAGTGAGACCAGGTGCTTTCAAACTAATGACATAGCTGGTGATGGAACAATGATTTTGGTTGTTCTTGAGCTAGGTCTCATGCTGAAAGTATAAAAATTAATTTGTAGTGCAGATATATGTCTTTGTGAATTGCACATATCGTTGATTGATTGGAATGTGATGTGTAAATTGGACATTTGTAAGAAGTATTCATGAAAATGTTTGTGCAAAGTATCTAACTAGATGTTTTGTAATCGGTGTACACGTTTTTTAAAACCGATGTACATGTCGAGCCAAGATCGTGTATACGTGGACAGTCAACCATCGTGTATATCATGTACACATAAATGTTAATAAATTTTATTAGCTACTGCAACGCCAAAAAAAATATTCATCTTTTTTTGTACACCGGTTCTCAGTGTCAATATTTAAATTTTATGTACACCAAAACTTATCAGTTTCTATTCGTAAAAATAGAAGTCTTTTGACACAAAACACATCACTGACCATTCGTGAAAATGGAAGTCTCTCCTTTACATGTACATGTGTACACTGACATTATGTATAAATCCGTGTGGTTACTCAATATAATCGTGTACACGAACATGATGTACATGAAAACAAAAATGCAACATGGAGTTTGTTTACTTTGAAACTATAATGTCTTGCAATTTATTTACTTACGAATAAAATCACAGTACAACATATCCAAAACATCTCAAGTGTACAACACGCTACATAACAGGAAAACAAATATCCACAACCAAATTTCTTTCTTTATAACCAACAATCTTGTACTTATTTTTCACAAATTCAAACAACATCTCTAACTCAATTCGAAAGAATCAAAATTTACATAATTAAAACAATTTAGACTTTGTTTTGAATTCTCATGTAGCATAAATTTTGTGTACATATATATTCACTATTTTATCATACAATGTTGAAAGTTGTAAATCCATGTTAAAAATTCGTAAAAGTCTAGTTGAATGTTGCGCCATGGTAAAATGTACATGTCGATATTGGTAAACAAGTGTACATTATTGAGCTACTTGTAATATTTCAAGATGTAATGCATCTATAAATGTTTTCTACATTTGTAAAGCCGCACTTGTAATCTTTTTGAAATACATTCACCTTACATAGTTTCATGTGGACAACAATATCAGAGTGTATACGTGTACAAGATGTTCTGAATGTACAATCTTCTTCTTGATGAGCCATTTTGGTATATTTTAAAAAATATGTACACCTTACACCACAATCTATCCATCAGAGCGTACATGTGTACACTATCATCAAAGTGTATATGTGTACACTATGTATTCAAATGTACACTAATGTTCAATATTCCGCATCTACACTGTTTTACTTTACATGGTACATAAACTGAGTGATATGCCATGATTTTAATGAGTTTTACCATTTGCTTTTAGTTCATTTAAGTTACTTTAAGATTCATTTAGAAGTCTTTAGTGTGTATTTGTTCATTTACATTTGATAGGGACTGGCAAAAAAGTAGTTGGAAGCTAGAGGCGAAATCAATAGAATGTTTCTGGAAAACAAAAAGTTAGAGCCAAAACAAAATTATACAAAAGCTGAAGAACTAAATGTGCAAGAAAGTTTGTTGCTCGAGTTTCAATTTGTGCCCATAGACTGCTGGTCAGAGATGAACCAGTGACGACGAGGTGAGATTTGAGACAAAGATGACATAAACGTCGTCAGTGAAGCTTGATCCTTGACCTCCGGCATAGAAGAAGCAACACGTCGAAGAAGATGTCACTGGTAGTTGTTCGTCAGATTCCTCCACTACTCGTGGCTCTACAAGTAAACAGAGATTTGGTTTTCTTCTTTTCTACAAAAACCCAAATAAAACAAAAGAATCCAAAGCACTTACCGTAGACAGTTTCTTTCTCTGGCCGTTTATGTCTCGTCATCTTTTCCACTAAGTCTGTCACCCCCAAAATCTTGTTTAATTGAAAGTTAGAATTTTCCCGAATTTTTCTTTGTTTCTCTTCTAGGTAATCATTAAAAACAAAAGAAAAACTTGGATATATGGTGGAAAAGTTATTTCTGAGATAAGTGGTTGGAAAATTAAAATTTGTTGACTTCTATTTCAGATATAGTTTCTATAATTAATTCAAAAACATAACCAAACAAAAAGGCAAATCTTAACTATGAAGTGTTTGGTTTCAACTTTTTGTATGCTGTTAGACAATTGACTTAAAGAAACTACCCTAGTAGAACAATGTGTCTTAAAATATAAAAAGAAACTTAAAACTGACATTAAGTGAAAATAACTCTTAAATATATCTAGCATGGTACGAAATTAGGACACTGCAGTTGATTTCAAGGAAATTTAGATTCTCATTTAAATATGATATGGACGATTATGACCCTAGCAAATGGAAGGTAATTGCGTAAGTACATTGAAACAGCATGTAAAATAGATTATGTGTAAGATTATTTAGGAAATATGTGTTCAGTGTAGGTCTGTTTGTAGGTTTTCTTTACACCACACATTTGTTCCGGGTATCGTGTCGATTAAGAATTTGTTTTTCTCAAAAATTTCTTCGGTAAGCGTACATATATGAGCTATATTAGCATAAATAAATGTTACTAGGTTTAACAAAGAAGAATATAAAAGCTTAACAGTTGGTGAGAAAATTGTTGGAGATGAAGGGTGAAAATGAAAAATATGATTAGGAGTAGAGATGATGAGACAACTCTTTTGAAAATGTGTGGTGTATAGGATGTGGGCAGCAGCACCGACGATGTGAATGCGAGGCATACAAACTTTAGTCTGGTAGCCTATCATTTACTTTCCTCTTAAGCATTTCAATGATCATTTCATCCATACAAAACTTAAGTGACCCAAAAAATTAGTTCTAATAAAGCTTCTCGTTTACAAGGTTTTTCCTTTTTAATTTGACTATTTTGGAAATTAGTTGAGAAAGAGAAACAGACAAAAATTCAGTGAAAGAATTACACTTTTTTTTTATCAAAAATTGGATTTCCAATTTGGAAATATCACACCAGTAGAGATGCATCGTTCATCATAAAAATATTGCTAACTTGTTGAGAAAGAGAATTTTGGCTTGGGACAGAGATTAAAGATTTTTGTTCTGACATGAAATCTTAACCTTATGTTAAAGCTACAAGTTATCTGGCGTCGGGTATAATTGATATGAATTTCGTAGATATAAGGCCTCGAGCATTTTTTATCCGTTAAATTTAATTTGATTCATTATTCATTTGATTTGATCCGAAAATTTCCGGATATCCGTAAGCTTTCGAAGTAAAGCAAATAATAAAAATCAATATCCGTTAAAATCGAAGCAAATTACAAATATTAAAATTTTGGAAAGCGGCTAACCGATCCGATCCGGCAATATATAAATATATATATATATATCTTGATTATATTTAAAGTTTTAAAAGTATAAAATTATATAATCATTATTCTAACATATGATTTGACAAGTTCTATTCACATTATTATTATTACATAAAAGGAAAAGAATAAATTTATGACAATTACAATTTTTTCTTAAGTTTTTTGTTATTATAATTGTTAAATATTTTTTTTTAAATTACAAAATATGTAAGTTCACTACTTCTTTTAATTTTTATCTTATACATCATGCAAAAAAATATTTTACAAAACGAATTTGTATCAAAATTTTAAGATTACTTGTATTAATGAAAAAATTATTTGTATTAATCAAAACATGTGAGATATCCGTAAGTATTCATAAATATCCGTAAATATCCGCAAATATCTATTTATTTTCCGAATATCTGTTTTTCCGAATACCTGTATTTTTCCGAAGTAAAGCAAATCGAAAAATTAGATATCCATAACATACGAAGCAAATCACAAATACTTTCAAAAACCCGAATATCCGATCCATGCCTAGGCCTATATAATGAGAAATATATTTCCTAATTAATGTTCTTCTAGTGTATACAACCTAATTCTTCTATAATTTAACTAAAAATTAAAATCTATTTTTCTAAAACAGAAGTACAAAAAACTTCTTACCTTTTTTAACCGGTTTCTTAGATTTCTAATTTTCTTTTCACGCTTTTTCTAATTAATAGCCCGATTTCGGATAAATTTAATAACTTATGTCCAAAACATAATCATAACTAATTATTTACATTGATCTTTTATACCATATATCTTAAAGAAAAAATTGCCAAAACGGAACATAAAAACAACTACATTGTCTCTTTGCCATATATCACTTTTTGGTCCACTTTAGACTCAGATATCCCTGGATAACTTTAAAAATCCATATCAATTATTTTAACAGTTAGAAAATATGGAAAAATATTCAAAATGTACATAAACAAGAAACCATGATATGAAAAATATTTTTATACACTAAATATTAGTATATCAAAATTTCATATTTTGATCTATGGACGGCAGAAAACTTAATCTACTAATTACAGACTGTAGATTGTACATTCGGTTAAAACATAGTTATCTACATGTGGTAGAACTATCATATCTACCATTATATACAACTCTACCATAGTAAAATAGTTTAGCTGCCAATAAATACAATTCTACCATCGTAGAATTATTCAATTGCCATTTCCCTTATTTCTAGATTACAGTTGATTTCATTAACTATATTTCCTAATATATCTACGAATTTATGCTTGTTATTTTCTACCAAAATAATCTATTCTACCGTTGTTGGGTTATCTAATCTACTGTTTTATCTACTTTCTACGGAAGTACAATGTATAATCCTACCAAGTATCAAAATGTATATTTTCCAAAAATCTCTCCAAAATCTATTGAGAATATATCTCTATAATATTATTTGAGAAGTCAGTTTCTTATATGTCGCGCTCACGTTAATTCTCATGACGGTTAATTACTTTGTTGCCCTTGATGAAATAAAAATATTATATATGATTGCCATTAATAAAAACTATTTTTCCTTAATAAAAATTAAATAAACTTTTTAATTAAAGTTTCCTTTTTACAAAAGCACAAAATAAGAAAATGAATATTTTAAAATGTAGTTTATTTATATGAAAACATGTTTAATTTTCTTTCCTTTTATCTTTTCTCAAAGAACATAAAAAATCTAGCTTTGTTTTTAAAATATATTTACTTTTTTGTCATCCAAATAATATTTACTTATCTATATAAATTAAAAATTCACAACAAATTGAAAAAAAAAAAATTTAGACATTTGTTCTATAAGATAATAATATTTAATTATGGACGTTTTATCAAATTATTAATAAGAAAATAATTTAAAAACATAAACTCATCCATCTAATATCATATTTTTTTTTACAAAAATTAATTACATTTATAGGTAATCTTAATGAACTAAAGTTTATATCTAAACACCATTATTGATAATTTTTTTTCCTTTTTAATAAAAATTTAAATTTCTTTTTAACTTAATTTCCTTTTTCAAAAAAGAAAAACTTAAATTTCATATTTATAATGGCACATTAAAATACAAGTATTTCTAGAATATAAAAGATTGATTATACATAAACAAAATGTATTTGTATTTTCTTCATATTTGTCCAAAAATATAAAAAAACAGAAATATCTATCAAATTTTAAAAATATAGACTTATATATTTTATCGAAAACATATATAAATTATGCATAAATATATTTATTGAACCTAAGGAAAACTAGAAAAAAAAAATATATAATTAGCAAAATTATTTTATTTTTGTCTATTTAATAACCAAAAAATTATGATTAAAAATTATATAGCCCAATATACAAAAATACAAATAATCAAACCAATCAAAATATGAACAATTAAATAAACCAATTATTATGACATATCTATTTTATATATATTCATATACGTGAATAAATTTCCAATATATTACAAGTTATCTTTATTAATGCATAACTGATTTAATTTTTATTTTCTCTATTTTTCTAAAACAAGACATATCAAATTATACAAAATTTTATGAAATATATTTACAAATACAATATGATAAATTGAATGACCTACTAATAAGATAGTTTTAACCTGATGAAAAAATCATCATTTATTTAACAGAATATATACAACTCAAAACACCTAAATGAATAGTTGAAATAATACAAAATATCATACTTAAAATCACATATTTAATTAAGATAGAAACATAAAGATACTTATTTCAATTTTTATACATACCAATAAAAAATTACTTAAAACATATAAACAAACAAAGTAAAATACTTATTTGTAAATGTTTATTCCCGTGCATGAGCACGGGAGAATCACCTAGTTCTAAATCAATATTTTCCATAATTTTTGTGTTTTCTAAGTTATTTTTTTTTAAAACGTGTAATCCAGATATGGTTAGGTTTTTCAAATTCCATATTCTAAATATATTCTTATTTGTTTTTCTTTAATTAATTAATGTTTATTTTTAAAAATCAATTACGAAAAAATATTTGAAAAATTGATATGGTTAGATTTATATTAGGGGTTTAATTGGGTTTACACAAAAATATTATGGTATATGGATAATCCTATGTTCAATATATGGTATATGGACAATGTACCAATTTGTTTGTTCTATATTTATAAGTTTTCCTATTTTAAATCACTTTCTAAATTTAAAAATCACATTTATTATCTACTCTTGCATATCGTTTAGATTTCATTTAATTAATATAATCGTCCTGTGTAAATATTTCATTTCTCAAATAAAAACTAATATCCGTACGGATGCGCGAATCAAACTCTAGTACTAATTAAATATTAAAATAAACTTATCAATACATAACTTCACCCTGATGTTGTTAGGCTTTTTCTTCCATTTTTGGATTAAGAATCGTTGGAGACATCAAAATCGTTATTGCTTCTGCAGATCCCATCATCACATAAGCCAATTTCAATATAACCAGTTAAGATGGGTTCCACATCTTCATCTTTAATATCTTTTCCCATCCGATTCCACCTATTCTGATCTAGATTTAACTAATTGATATGGGTTAAGTCATTTATTTCTAACTCAAAACATTTTTGTTTTAATTTCGTGATGAGTGTCGAAAAGAAAACCCAGAATCTTCTAAAACATAATTGAAAGTGTGATTTTCATTATGTTGTCCAACATGGATCATGTTGTCAGCACCACAACCAAATATTCAGATGAGCATGATATCATGGACATGTTCTGCTGAATAAGAAATTGCAGACATGTTCAGTCTTAGATTTTGAAAATATGCGTGTACCTATTATTGGAAAAGAAACAGTCATCAGTTCATATTATCTAAATTAACCCCTCTTGATTTGTAGGTAAATCATTAGAGAATCAAATATCCACCAAAAATTCCATTATTCTGAAGTATGAATTAGTGTCCCAGATCCTGCCTAAAATTTAAAATAGTTAGGTCATTCTTACATGCAAACATGTGGTCACTACATATGGTACATGTAAATATCATTTGTAATTAATATCTACATTCAACTTGCCAGAACTTTGGAACAGAGTACAAGAATTTGATTGCTATGATCAAGGAACCTCATGCTTGGCCAAGTTTTGCTACGGAACTAGCGAGGATAGAGACACTGCTCATATGCTTTCCAGACTTCAAGATTTCGTATATTCCTAGAGCGCGTAATCAGATTTCAGATTTTTTAGTTAAGACAGCTAGATCCTTCCATAGGAAGTTACATTTTATTGGTTGTTTTATTTCGGTCTGGTTACCCAGACCACCTCAAGCTTGAGTAATAGAATAGCTGTTTGCCGTCAAAAAAAAAAAATAGTCAAAAAATATCTAAATAAATCTACCTAGTTTATCTTGTAATATAAGAAAAAATACTTTTACTATAAAAACTGTAGGCACTAAGCTCTTGAGAAATGGATTTTTTCACTTGTCATGGAAATTTCTTATTTTACAGTAAATTTGACGGACGCGACGAAAAGGTGAAAAGAACACCATAAAAATAATTCCATACCACCATAGACAGCTATTCAAACAAGATGAAAAGCAAATGAATACAATATTGCTCTCTTTTTAAACATCTCTCAAAATTCACCAGAAGAAAGAAGTTTACAAGGTTATCTGATTTCTTGTTGTCGTCTATTCTCCAATAAATTTTGGTAACTTTCAGTTTCCTATTGTGGTTACTATTCCGGATACATTGAGGATGATTGGCTGTTGATTTGGATGTTATACACATCACTATTTACAAAATTAAGACCCAATATCCTTTATTTAAAAAAATCTTTCCACAGCAATTTAGTGTAAAAACATAGAGACAAGTGCTTTAGAAAGATAACTACTCACAGCCCATGTTTTTTAGCTTGCCAAAAGAAAATATAATATTTCACTTATTTTTTATTTTAAAAATAAGAAATATAACATCCTTTGCTGTAAACATATAAAAAATATATATATGTAGTACTGTAATATATATATGTAGTACATATATGTAGTACTGAGACTAAAACAAAAAGGTACTGTACTTATCCATTCTTCTTTTATCTTTTAATAAATTAATTAATTCATTAGTTACCAATATATTGGTGCACTATTTTATTATACTATAGTAAATGATTCTAATGAGAATTTGATATTATTAATTAAGAAAGGATTGCGAGAAAATAATGTAATAGATTTATGGAATATTGATTATTAGTTTTTATTATGCAAAAATATGTTTTATTAAAAAATTAAAATGGTTATACTATTTTCTGGAAATTTTTATAATTATTATTTTCTGTTTATTCAGAATATTAAAATTATTATAGTTTTATTTTGTATCTATTAATATATTGTCTAATTTTATACCGCTGAATTATACCAAACATGATTCATAAAAAAATTACAGCTTAAATCTTACAACTTTAAATGTACAGCTAAAAACTTAAAGCTACAACATTTACCAATCAGGTCTGGTAATTGTTCTGGACTTATGAATCAAGATCATAGTGGAAATTTATTATCGATAACTTACTATGGAAGAAAATTTGGACAACAGTAGACACAAGTAGCAATGATGTTTTCTACATATTGACTTCAGAAAATTAGTTTAGAAAAATCAAACAAGACAACAAATTTTGATTGTGATAGAATGTAAACATTAAATACGAGGGATGACTTCGACTGGACTCCCCTCCTATTCGATTCCCACTCATCACTAGAGCCCTCCCCCTCCAATCTTAGAAATGTCCTCACCCTACCACCTATATTATTCAATTCCTTATTAATTCCACAAAATCTACTTTTCCAACCTATAGAAATGTCCTCACCCTACATTGGATTGACTAAGAACGTTTAGCATATCACTTTTCCAACCCAATACAATTTTTTTTTCAAAACAACTTTTTTTGTAAACAAAAAGAAACACTCAAGTTTTGTTGAAAGCAATTTTAATTATAAATTTGATTGATCATACCATTTTATTATATCGTTAGTCAATAGATATAGTTGATTAACTAATATTAGATTTAACATAACTTTAAAATTTGATGACTTTTTGAAAACATTTAAAAGTCAATATTTTAGGCGTGCTATTATTCAACTATAGTTGTTGATTAATGAAATGGTTAAAATGCAATGTTCAACAAAATTTTATGATTAAAATGGTTTGTAAACAAAAGTAATGAATTTTGTTGTATGTGGAAAAATTGGTGATTTATTTCAACCAAATTTAGAATTTGATGATTTAAATGATATATTTCCCATTTATATTGGATGTTTGATCATTACATTGAGTAAAGGCTAAACCATTAGACTAGAATAATTTGAAAAACAAATTACTGATCAATTTATTCAAGAGGTTATTGGAAAAAAAATCTATCACGTATGTCAGATTTTCAAGTTAAACATTCACCTCGAAAATTTTAGATCAGTCAACTTGCAGTATAGCTTTTGGGTATTTTATCGTGTAAGATCTTGTATTTTTTTTATCTAACTCTAAAACATCAGGGTTAAATTTCTTTATCATGTTAAAAAAATAGTGGAACAATTAATTAGTTAGCTCTATTTTGTTTAACATGTCAAGGATTTGAATCAAATTTAAATTTTTATTTTCTAAAAGGATGTTATTTTAAAGTATAAAATACACTCTATTTTATAAAATGAATATGTAAAGGTTATATTGTGGATTGAATCATATGTGAATTATAGAAATCTTACCTAGATGGTATGTCCTTGTTTTTGCAGAAACCCTATCAATAAATGAAATAATAATGTTGGAAGACACATTTCATTTTTTCAGTTATACCAGAAGCACATTTGAATAACATATATCAAATACCAAAACTTAACATATAAATTGGTTTGACTTGAATATTTGGATAGAGAATCAATAAATACTTTTAAATATTTTGATGTTTTGAGTATATTTGAACTATTTAGACATGTACTTTTGACTATTTGTATATATTTTCAAATATTTTGGACAATTTAAAAGTATCATATATATTTTGGATGCTTTTTAATATACATTAAATCTAAAATAGTTAATATATATATGTATATATATATAATATATATATTAATTTATTTCGGATACCCGAAATATTTTGGTTTGGATCGGGTTCGGTTTCGATTATTTATATATCAAAAATTTGAATCCGTTCAGATATTTAATCAATTTCAGTTCGGATTTGGTACATTTTTTCGGATCTGATTTGGTTCGGTTCTTTTGATTCGATTTTTTTACCCAGTCCTGGAAAAATCTATTCACTGCCACTAGCGGACATCCTAGTTGGAAAGGACTAAGAAGCGAACATTTAGACCCACATTTAGATAAACCATGTGATATAATTTTAGACGACCCATAGATATATGAATTTCAACTACAAATGTACAAAGGATAATGACCAATAATAATGTCCTAACTCTTCATAATAAATAGCCTCTAGAAACAAGACTTTTGCGTTCAATAACATAGTCAAGTCGCCCCATCTATCATTTTGTTTTTTTATAAAATAATGAAAATATGATACAGATGATTTTCAAACAATAGTTACATAAATTTCATGACAACTCTGAACATGTTTTAAAAAATTCGTGTTTTATGATTCTATTTGAAACATGGTTAATATATTTTGTAAAAAATAATATTTTAATTTTTATAATTCATCTTCTGTAAGACTCCATATACATAGTTTATGGCGTAAACATAGTTTATGGTGTAAGAACTTTGATAAATTCTTAACCAAACTACTGTACTAAAGAGATTTCCACATACTAATTATTAGATTAGATAACTGATGTCGATACATAAACCTTGCATGTTACGGCTAGGCATTCGCCTCTATCTTAGATTAAGAAAATTTTTAAACCGGGCTCAATATACCAAAACGTTAGTCTTATATAATATATACAAAATGTCAATAAAATGTTAACATATCATTCAATAACTATAAATATATCCTGATCTAAAAACCTTAAAATATCTTTCAGGATGATAAAAGTATGCTAGATATTTATTATATTCTTAACATAATTTACCTATTTTGTATTTTCTAGAAATTTTAGATATAACTTTCATAACTTCAATAAATATAAAAATATATTAGATTTGTAATAATAGAAGACATATACTCCTTCTGTTTCATATTACTTGATGTTTTGCCTTAGTGCACAAAGATTAAGAAAACTAGATTTTTCTGAAAAAATATTTTAAAAATATTATTTTAGAATCAATTAACCAATAATAAAAAAGCCAGTAAAATCTAATTGGTTGAATAGTTTCTAATAAAATTAAAGTTAACCTTAAAATCTCAAAACTTCATCTAATTTGAAACAAAATTATCCTTCTAAAATATCAACTATATTGAAACAGAGGGAGTATAAGATATGTACGCTTGATAGATAATTTTTTTTTGTGTGACCCGCTTTATAGATAAATAAATCTTTATTTTTTATCTTAAAATACTCCTTTTTTTTGTCAGCAATATTACAGACTCATATCGACTCTGTTAACCAAAAATGAGGATCCGCATCCATGTGAACGACGTAAGACGATTGCTTTCTTGCACTGCGTGCTAGACTGTCCGCCTTTTTGTTATTCATCCTTGCTACATGAATGATCTTCGTAGTATTGAAACTACTCCTCAGACTTCTTATGTCTTCTAAATAGTTTGCAAAGGCTGGCCATTCATCTGGTTCCGAAACCATATTTACAAATTGCGAGCAATACGTTGCAAAAGTAACATTATACTGCCTTAAGTTCCTCATACATTCCATTGACCAAATGAGAGCTTCAATCTCTTCGTGCAGTGAAGATAGACTCGCCCTTGTGTTTCTTACTCCCATCAAACCCTCAAATCCTGGCAGAGTACTGTACCACCCCTGAACCGAGAACTTGTCCTTGTCTTTCCATGATCCATCTGAGAAACACCATCTACATGTATTAGTTTGGACTTGTGGTGTTACTAATACATGAGATGGGGCTGCCGGCTGAATAATAGAAGCTTGCGCTTCTGCCCAAAGTCGAGATTCAGTTTCGGCTACCTTAAGTGTATCTTGTGGATCAATATTCAAATTACTAAAAATTTTACTATTCCTTGCCTTCTAAATATACCACAATATCCATGCAAAATGATGATCATCAATTACTGGGGGAATCCGCCAGAATAAATAATCCATATTTGCAAATAATGAGTCGCACGGAAAATTCAGTGGATTTGATGGGATCCTCGAGAGGGCCCATACTTGTACGGCTGCTGGACATTCAAAAAATACATGATTGATTGTCTCTTCATAGTTTCCACATCTTGTACAAATAGTATCTCCTTTTATTCCTCTTGCATTGAGATTTTTCATTACCGATAGACATCCAGATAGCATTTGCCATAAAAAATGCCTCATTTTAGGTGGGCATTTTATTTTCCAACAAAAAACCTTCAAATGTGTGATTGATGGGCCTAACTGTGGTAAAACTTGTTCCTTATCTGGATACACTCTTTCAATCTGATAACCCGTTTTAACTGTGTATCTTCCATTGTTTGTAAAGTGCCAACCATCCCGATCCATTAATAGAGTTCTGCTTAACGGGATACTTAGAATAATGTCTACATCCTCAGGATCAACCAGATTCTGAAGTGGTTGAATATTCCATGTCCTTGAAATAGAAAGACTATGTATCTTAAAATACTCCATGTGCCAGAAATAGAAAGACTATGTAGGTTTGTTCATTTACAATATGCTATACACTAGTTGAGCGGCCAAACACAAAATAGCGTCTATACATATACTGATTATTTCTAAGAACTAATATGTAAAAATGAAAATATTATAAATATAGAAGTTATATTTTATATAAATTTATAATAATAACCTAAATATATAAGAAATTATAATTTAAGGTTTATATATTCTAAGCTTAAGAAAATATCAAATTCTAATAGATAGCAAACATTATATATGTTTTACAAATAACGTTGATTATTGTAACCTATCTGTTTATACATTTTCTAAATGGAAAAAAATGGTTTTGAAAAATGAAGAACATGACGTGTATAGTTTAGATTATAGCTTAGGATAAAATTTGTTTATTTATGTCACAATGTGTGGATTTTTGTCTGAGCTATAATTTACTTTTAAACCCAAATTTATTAGAAAACTAGTGTTTTCCCTGTGCTACGCACAGGAAATATTTTTCTTACTAAAATAAATGTTTAGTAATATATACCCATAGTTTTATACCAGAAGAACTCAAATTGGTTTTAGAGATCCTAAAATCAAGGTAGTTTTTGGTAAGAAAAACTCGAGATTTTAAAGTGAAAGATTTATTATAATTTTGAATTAGGATTTTAAATGGAGTGTAGGACACTCGTGTTCAGTTTTCCACTTGAGAGTTTTTTGGGTTTTTTTCTTGTTCTTTCGAACATCAGATTTTCAGTTTCTTTGTTTTTTGTTTGTCAAATTTAAGAAATAAAGGATAGGAGCAGAGAGCAGAAAAGATAATGGAAAAACAACAAATAGTGGGTAGTTACATTTTTTCTTTTTTCCTATATAATGATTATTTGTTTTTAGCACTATTTTTGTTTTAATTATTCTCTTAAGAAAAGTATCTAAACAATTATTATGTGGCATTCAAATTTTATCATATAGAGTATTATTAGATTTGGTGTCATCAGTGATTTATATGTATAATCACCTTTGACGTTATCTTTTAGTGATAGATTCATCAAATCATGAGATAGTTGAGCAGAGTTCCAGGTTCTTGTAATCTTCTTTCACATTTGTCCTCTCCATCTATAACAAATATGTAAAATAACTTTTAAAACATAATTGACAAAAAGATATAAAAATAAATATCTATAAATGAATAAGCATATAGGTAGTGATTATGGTTGCATATAGGTAGTAAATACAAACATAAACGTTGTGTAATCGTTGCAAGACTATGAAACACTTCTTAACGTGATGTAGCTCCTTACTTTAATAATTCAACCACAAATAAAAGCAAGATGGTATAAGATTTTGACTGTGAGATATACAACGTAGAAGAAATCAGAGATGATTTGATATTTTATACAGGAGATGAAGAAAACAGTTTCAGAAGATATGAATTAACGTGGGTTAAAAATTTTGAGAAAAAATAAGAATAAAACTAACTGAAGATTCGGATTGCAGAAAAATAGGAAAAACAAAATTTTAATTGTTTTTTTGTTTTATAGAACTTTTCCACGTGGCAGTCTCTGATTCATCGTGGGACTTATACTTTAGTATGTAGGGAATAATGTGGGAAATAATAAAGTTGAGAAGAACCGCGCAATCAAACGAAGACTATGAATTCGGTATGTTGTCTCCTTCGCATAGTATATCCGGTAAATACGCCGTAAAAGCGTATTAGAGAATATTGCTTAAAAGTTTCCTTTTTTGAAAAAAGCTGCAACTATTTTTTTGATAAAATCATTCAAATTTTTATTATTTCCAATAAAAATGAGGGAAAAGAAATATGTTTATTTTTACAAAAATCTAGAAAAATATGCCTCTACTAAATTGTAGAGGAACAAGTTGAATTAATGAGTAAATTATAATTGAGTAGTTTTCATTTTTAATTCAGATAGTGTATAATAACTTCAAAAGAAATAAATTTTGAATATTTTTTCTTTTTGGAATTTAAGAAGTTCCGGATCTAAGCTCATAATTGTTTTGGGTAAAGACAAGAGCTGGTTTGTTAATATCATTTTTCTGCACTCTTGAGATTCAAACCTGGCACATCTACCCTATAAAAAAAGGCTTTACCAGTAAGGCTAACGGCTTCGAATAATTTATTAGTTGTTTGGTATCGGATTTCTTTTATTACTGAAAAGTTGAAGGGTTAATTTGCCAAATGGCTAAAATCACAAGTATAATTAAATAGATAGAAATGATTTTGACGTAATTAAGTAAATAACATTCAAAGTGAAACTGATCCGGTTATGTTCTTTATTGCAGCAAATAACCGGTGACAAATGAAATAGAGAAGATGTCCAAATTAATTTATATGGCCCACAATTTAGGTACTATGTTCATTAGAAAATGTTGACATTCAAAATACTATACCATGTTGACTCACAAAGTTTTATACTATATCACCAGAATAGTACAAGATATCATTCTCATTCCAACCCCTAAATACTAAAATATATCCTAATTCTACTCCTAAATCTTAATTACTAAACTCTAAATCCAAATATAAATTTTAAATCCAAATATAAACACTAAATTCAAATATACTCTAAACTCAAATAGAATAGAATAAAATATTGCATGGAATGTCTATGATATATATTGTACTATTCCATTTATACAAAGTGGTACACGAGATAGCAACAAATAGAACATTTTCATAACATACAGTATCATAAACCCAACATCAACCTAAATACTAAACCTTAAACTCGAATCACTAAACATAAATCCAAATGTAAAATATAATTAAAAATTATAATATTTTTAATAAACAAACTAAAAATAATAAATAATGTGTTGAACAGTTGATCTGTACTATTTCAAATGGAATGGATAATATAATTGTGAATTAATAATTTTGTGGTCTTATTACGAATGACGTCGATGACCATCCCTAACTTCTTTTCTTTTATGTAATTATTAATTTATTTTTTTAACTGCAGGTTTGGCAGTTGCATGTAAGGAAAAGTAGGTATTATATATAAATTACAATCAGTGTATAGGTATATTAGGTTTTTTTTTGCTATGGAGTGAAATATAGTTTTTTGTTGTGTGCAATTTCCCAAAAATGAACTATGCTGCTACGCTTGAAACAAAAACTTTGAAGTTTGTTAGTTCAAAAAAAAGGGGATTGTCGTTATAAAATTTATAGTAGAAGTGTAGAACTAAAACTATATTCGAAAATATTATGGATTCTGAAATGCTTTTTACAGAAAAAGGAAAATTTTGAACACTGAAAAGTCTTTTAATCAAAAAAACGATTACGCATATTAAAAAGAAGCTAAAAGGAACGAAAATCTGAGCAGGGACTTGGAGAAAAATCGAGTTAGAAAAGAAATTATGCATATAAGTCATTTGATGATATATATTTAGTAAATACAACAAATTATGAAGCTTGACGGGAGCAGCTGACCCCCACAGGGCCACCACTGGCTACCTCTATATAAACCATGATAAATATTAACAAAATATCACACACACACAAGTAGCACAACCAAGACAAATGGCAAAAACCTCACTTTCTACGTTCATCTTCTCCATCCTTTTCCTCATCTCCACAGCAAAGGCTGCCCGATTTGATATCCTGAACCAATGTGGTTACACTGTATGGGCCGCTGCCAGCCCAGGTGGTGGCAGGCGTCTAGATCCTGGCCAATCGTGGCCATTGGATGTTGCGGCTGGCACGCGTATGGCACGTATATGGGGTCGGACAAACTGTAATTTTGATTCTTCAGGCCGTGGGCGATGCCAAACTGGTGATTGTTCTGGTGGACTTCAATGCACGGGTTGGGGCCAGCCACCGAACACGTTGGCTGAGTATGCCTTGAACCAATACAACAACTTAGACTTCTATGACATCTCACTTGTCGATGGATTTAACATCCCTATGGAATTTAGGTAAAATACCACCATCATTTCTTTGTTTTATCAATTAATTAATACTCTTTTTTAGAAGATTGCATACTCGAATTTTCTGCGTAGCAAATTTGAGCCTAAATATCCCCACTTAAGTCAAAAGATCTAGAATCTTAAAAAATATCAACGTGACTAAGGGGACAAAGGTAAGGGCTCAGGATAGATTAGGTAGAAGAAACAAATACTTTTTAAGAAGATTGAGTAAAGTTATTCATCTTGACTGTTTACTTTGAGGATTAAACCATTTTCCCAACCAGCTCGAATTGCAAGCGGATACTATGCAACGCGGACATAAACGGACAGTGTCCGAACCAGTTGAGAGCGCCAGGAGGTTGCAACAACCCGTGCACGGTGTTCAAGACAAACGAGTACTGCTGTACAAACGGGCAGGGATCCTGTGGCGCCACTGGGTTCTCAAGGTTCTTCAAGCAGAGATGTCCGGACGCCTACAGCTATCCACAAGACGACCCAACCAGCACTTTCACTTGCAGTAACACTAATTACAGAGTCGTGTTTTGTCCTAGGTGATAGACTCTCTCAACACCTGTTTGTACGTTGGTACACGCGTACGTGTTTCTATAAAATAAATAAGAGATGGGATCTGTATTGTGGGTTTGATCCGTGAGTATACGTTTGATACGCGATTATCACCGCTCAATGGATAATAATGTGGAAAATGTAATAATAATGACGTATTTGGACTTGTTTCTCTTTTTCTTCTTTTTTTTTCCGGTCGAACTTTTAGCAACTGGTAACTAAGAAGAAATATCAGTAGAATTTGGTTTGATTAAGATTTTAAATGGACGTAGTTGATTAGGAAAATCGACCGATTCATACATCAACAGTAGTTCGAGGTTCGGATCAATACATATACTCGACACCTGTACTAAATCATATATCAATACAATTTATATTTAAATTTCATATATCAACCAACAATTTTAGATCAATTCATACCTTGACCGTGTCTCTATTAATCAAATGGTAACGGATGTGTACATAGATTTAAAGGTGTTTACGTGATTTTTAAATTTTAAATAAATAATAAACCATACACTCAACCCCACTACTAAGCCAGATTATTGGGTATGTTATATATTGTGTCTCATTTATATCTAATATGTTCTATTTACATATTTCTAGTTATCTAGAATTAGTTCTATAAAATATATAAATTCTAAGTAATTTTGTTTAGTTACTTTAATTATTGTTATTATTTTTTTAAAAAATCAAATTTCAAAATAAAATTTTTAAAAATCAAATTTTCGAAATTTTAAAAAGAAAATATAAAGATCATTTGAATTTTTTTGGAAATTATCATCAAAAGTTTGAATATGAAAACATATAATTCAAAACTATTTATTTTTTTTATTTATTATTTATTTTAATAAATAGTTATTTAAATAAAATAAGATAAAAATAAAAATATTTTTAAATATTTTCAAATAATACTAGAACATAAGTTACCAAATCCTAAACCAAGAATATTCATCCCTTACAATTACAATCTATATTCACTAAGTTATGTTGGAAACAATTCAATTTTATTTAAAATTTACACCAAAAAGCAATTCAATCTTAGTAAATAAAAATTTACATCATTTGTAATTTCTTCTAGTTACAGATTTCAATTTATTTTCTATCAAAATATTTTTATGAATTTAATAAATTATTTTTAGTATTAAATACATGAGAAGACTTCTAGATAGAAGACTTCACTAACATGAAAAGACTTCACACGATTATAATCCTAAAAGTAATTATATGTTTTTTTGTTTAGTCATAGAGAGATAGTTATAATTTCACTACTCTTTTGGATTACCTTTTGTATACTTATTTTGTATTTAAAACCAAGTTGTAAATCGTTTTTGGAAATTCTAAATTCATTTAAGTGCTTATAAATTAATCTATTCTAATTAGTTTTTAAAAGTTAAGTTTGAATTTTCAAAAATATTATTATCACTATTGTATATAAATTTTATTTAAACAAATAAAAATTAGTTGAAAATAAATTATCAAAATTTTCTATTTTTAGTCTAATTACGTGTGTAAAATTTATATTTCATTTTTAAAACCATAAAATAAAGTTATATATATATATATATTATCAACTAATATGTACTATAACACAATATCATTATTTAAAAAAATATTTATTTTTAATAAAGTAATTTATAAGTTTAATATGTAACTACATTGATTTATAATATTTTTTTACGAAGTAACATATGTTCATATAAAATTTTATCATAAAATTACCTTTGAGCTTAACTTGATTCTGGCAAACACAACAAATAATAAAATGATAATAATTTGCATTCTGGCCATTGGCAAGTATATACGGCGGTCTTATATTATTGAGTTCTTGAATGTATCATAACAAAAACAATCGATTCCAAAGAGAGCCAAGAGATATTAATAAATTTGACTCCAAAACTAATTCCATTTGCATCTACTCTACTAAAATAGAATCCTATTTCTATTTACAGTAAAAAAATTGTTATACCAATTCACTAAAAACTTAATATATTTCTTAATATTTAAATAAAAATGGAAAAGATATAATTCTCCTATATTGTAGATTCTGTAAATACTATATATTTAAATAGTAAATAATTTTTTTTAAAAAATATATTTGGTTTACATAATCTTAGGTATATATATTATTTATTTTAAACATATTTACATAAATTTTTGCCTCTAAATATATATACTTTATTAAAATAAAGTCCTATTTTTATCTAGGGTAAAAAAATGTTAGACCAATTCACTGGAAACTTAATATATTACTTAATATTTAAATAAAATGGAAAATATAATTTTCCTATATTGTAGACTTTGTGACGTGATCTTAACATAATTTGGTAAATATTATATATTTAAATAGTTTGAAAAAGGTATATTTGGTTTACCTAATCTTAGGTATATATATTATTTATTGTAAATATATCTACATAAATTTTTGCATATAAATATACATAATATTTTGAGATCATATTTTATTTGAAATAGAAAATATTGTTATAAAATATAAGAATAGTAAAAAAATTTAGCTATATTTTAGTAATATTATAGATAATATTAATTTTAATAATAAAATCGGTCACATTATTTTAATATAAATTTTGTAACAAAAATGATAACAATATCCGTTCGGATTAGAACCTAGTATTTGCATTAATTTGAAGATGTTATCGCTTCTTTATATCAAAAATAGTAATTAAACGTTTTCGTGTAATGAAAAGAGAAGAAGGTCATAAAAGGGAAGCGAAGAGAGACGAAACTTCTGGAAAAGCCCACACACGCTCTTCTCGGCTTCTCGCACATTCCTAGACTCTTTCCTTCTCGTAGACCCCTCACTTTTTCATTCCCATTTTACCCTTATCTCTCTTCATCACATTTTTAGTTTCCTTCTGGAACTTCCGATCTGTTGTGTCTCTCATCTCTCTCCATCTCATTCTTATCATTCCGTATTTGTGAGAACCTTCTAGAACTCCTAGACAAGAGAACACTCTCTCTCTCTCTCTCTCACGTATGAGATCCGTACGGAATCCTTCTGTATTGGGGCAATCTCGTTGTTTGGTTGGTGAAAACTGAACAGATTGCGTTAAGACAGAAAATTATTATCATTTATCAGCGTCTAGTTTTGTCTCCGTAGTTCGGATCTAATGATTCGAAGCTTCTCCAAGCAACCAAATTAAAAAGGTTTCAGGTCTTTGTGGGTGTGTGGATCTAACTAAAACTCATGCCGGGGGAACAAATCGGAGAGGCTGGTGGCGGTTGTAGCGCCGGTAATAGTGGAGGAAGCAGTGGCGGCGGAGGCGGTGGAGGAGGAGAATCGCAGAGGTCAATACCGACGCCGTTTTTAACGAAAACGTACCAGCTCGTGGATGATCCGGTTCACGACGAATTGATTTCGTGGAACGAGGACGGTTCAACATTCATCGTATGGAAAGCAGCCGAGTTCGCGAGAGATCTTCTCCCCAAATACTTCAAACACAACAACTTCTCCAGCTTCGTCCGTCAGCTCAACACTTACGTGAGTGGTATCCCTTTTTTCTGTGTTTGAATCTCAATATCGGTTTAGTAATTGAGTCTGACTCGGTTTAATACGGTTTAGGGGTTTCGAAAAGTGGTTCCGGACCGTTGGGAGTTCTCTAACGATTGTTTCCGGAGAGGTGAGAAGATTCTGCTGAGAGATATTCAACGCCGGAAAATCTCTCAGCAGGCGGCGGCTGCGGCTGCAGCCGCTGTTCCTGTGTTAGCTCACGTTGTTTCACCGTCTAACTCTGGAGAAGAACAGGTGATTTCTTCCAACTCCTCTCCTGCGGGCACAGGAGGAGGAGGAGGAGGATCTGTTGGTGTGGCTTTGCAGAGGACGATGACGAGCTGCACCACTGCGCCGGAGCTGATGGAAGAGAACGAGCGGTTGAGGAAGGAGAATGTTCAGTTGAGTCAAGAGCTGACAAAGCTTAAAGGGTTGTATTCGAATATCTACAAGCTGATGTCGAACTTCACGTCGGGTGAAGAGGAGTGTGCGAAACCGTTGGATCTGATGCCGGGGAGAGACGAGATTGGTGAAGCCGTGGAGACACTGATTGGTTTGAAGGTTGGTGAGGATTTGACTCCGAGGTTGTTTGGGGTTTCTATTGGGGTGAAGCGAGCTAGAAGAGACGAAGAGTTGGGTGGTGCTGCTGTGGAAGAGGATGATGAGAGACGAGAAGCGGGTAACCAAGAGGAAGAAGAACAAGGTTCCGATTCTAAGTCAGAGCCAATGGAGGAGAATAACCATGGTGACCACGATGGGCCATGGCTTGAACTTGGAAAATGAGAAAGTGTCACTATATGTTTGGTCATAAGAGCAAAGGCTGTGAACGTTTGGAGGTGTGTAGTGGGTTCCAATACACATATCCTACTACCAACGTGAGGTGTTCCTGATGTTGCTTCTTGAATCTTCTTGTTGATGGAACTGAAAATATTCAGGCCCACCTGGTGGAGGTGCTTGGCAAGATATCAGATAACACATGGAGATTCGAAGTTGGATCTTCATAGTCTGCAGAAAAACAGCACAAAGCAATGTTCTTTTTAGTTCTAGTTCTTTGACGTTATAGGCTCATGGTGTTTTGTTTGTAGCTCTACTTGTATGATAATGATGATGAATTTTTTTAGTTCTAGATTAGAAGATGGTTCAAATTCTTTTCTGTTATAATCTTATGGTGTTCTATTTTGTTATTTACCTGATGGCATTAGAAGCAAGTACTGGCGCTTCCCGTCTTTCTTGTGGCAAATAACTCTTTAACTAGTGTATGTACATCCTCCGAGTACTGTTGCTCTGAAATCACTCCCCATATTGATCAGCTCTGATATCTGTATTAGCATTTAACTTTGCTACAGAGATCGCATATAACCAGAAAGAAGTCAGAATCTCAGATATTCTGTGAAAGGAAATTATCTTGTAGACATTTACCACCAGAGAGTACAAATAGAAGGTAAGTAGAGATTAGGTTATCATAGAAAGGATTGAAGAACCCTAATATCCAAGTACTAGAACCTAATTGGCAAAAAAAGGAACCTAACTGTCAGCTTGAAGTTAATGAAGATAATTGAACCAAAAAAAAAGGTCATATTTCATAGCTTTTCATTCTTTTCCATTTCGGTGTTTAATTAAAAGTCTATATATTCTGTAGTAGAAACCCCTAGAACACTACACAGCTGTTTACTTAGGGACACATTGCTTCCTTGAATCCATGACTACATAATCAATTCTGAAGTGCGATTGTTTGAACTGCGTTGTATGGAGGAGCATGACCATGTTTGGTGTTCATGATGGGCTTTGTTCTTTCTTTGGGCCCAGTTAATTCCTTATGAAGCTTGTTGTTAGCTTTGACAGCCTTGTCATGAGCCTTAAAATAGTCACCATGTCAAAATAGAGTCTCTGTTTCAGAAGACAGTTCTGTTTGTGGAACCCAAACCTTCATCATAACGTTAACAAGTTTCTTTGAACTTTGTGTGGGTGAACTAGGATGTTAAATGGGCCATCCAACTTAATATGGCTAGCCCAGTTCTTTATCAAGCAAGGAAGAAAAAAAGTATTGGATGAATAGATGACTGCTTTTTTATTTGAATAGATAAAAAAATAATCAACCCAAATAGTCTAAAACATTATCAGGCGGATCGATCCAGACGTACTTTGGAAGAGGAACAAGTTCTAGCCAGCTCAGACTTCCCTTTTGTGGATTGTACCTGATTTTATCAAAAGAGTAGGAAAGACAACGCACGTTACCAAACCTCAAGGAGCAGAGATTGTTCCTCATCCGTGGAAGATTAGTCTTAATCTGAGAGTAATAAGAACTGAAGAAGATTGTGAAGCCATCAAGCTCAGTACCAGACATCTTCTCCCATTGCAAAGAGCCTTGTTTAAACAACAAGGGCTTGTCCTTGCCACAAGTAAGCATAAGAACGAGCTCTCCTTTCTTCTCTGTCAAGAAAGCTTCTCTCATCTTCCACCCACCTTGCAGTCGATGACTGTCATATACATCCTCATGACGAACCCATGTCCTGGTAGATGGGTGAAAGGAATACAAATAGCCTCCACCAATGGTAAAACAATAGAATCGATCACTGAGTAAACGGGTTGAAGAAAAACATGTCCTTTGAGGTAGATGTGTGCATAAGTAACCAGCTGTGTGTTGAGTAGCGCACAGTTGATTTAGCTAGCTCTGGCAGATTCAAAGTGTACAGCTTCGACTGTACCGGATCGAGGAGCTCGAATGAACTGCTACGTTTAGAGAAGCTCAGAAGCCAAGGATGCTTTTCCACCACCCGAACGGATAGTGCAGCTTCACACCATGATTTGCAAGAAGCTGATGCAATGATGTTATCTTTTAACACAAGACGGGACATTATTACTTCCAAAAGACTTGATGGAAGGTCAGAGAAACTAGGTTTCAAAGCCTCTTCTTCGCTCTGAGTTTTGGATCTACAGAACAACAAATGAACTTCAAATTCGTCTCCAAAGTTTGAGACTTTATCATAGAGAAGTTGAAAGTAAACAAAAAGAATAATATATACATTCAAAACAATTGAAAGTCAAACTTGTTAAATACATAAGTAAAATTTTAGTCAAAAAAAAAAACTTGTTAAATACACAACAACTGAATATTAGTCTGTAGAACTGGTTGAGAGTGACGAACCTTTTATGGGGGATGGTGGTTGAAGTCCTAGAAGGTGACGCCATAACCGAAGATCGCGGTGATGTTTGACGTGAAACGGTGGTCGCCATGTGGTGGAGTGATCGCTGAAGATTTTCTAGGGTTTTGTTATGGCTCATATATAGTTAGTCTTTTTAAAACAATTGATTTATAAAGGTAATCTCTTAAAATAGTTTTTTCACCAAAATTTTCTAGAAGTAGGAAACTGACAAAAAAAAGTTTCATTAAAAAGGGACAAGACCATTGTACCATTACTTTATAATAAGATTAAATGTACATAATTATTTAAATAATAAATAAATAATTATTTTTCTTTTATATTTTTGAATAACACGTTTTTGAATTTAATTTTTCTTGTTTCTTTATTTTTATTCAAGTTTCTTGTTCAAAATTTTATTTTAAAATTAGAAAATTCCTATAAAAACTATTTTAAAACATTTTATTTAATTTTTTAGTAATTTTTTTTTAAAATCTTTAACCCCAACCTTCCAAAATTCTATTCCTCATAATTCTAGACTAATTAATAATAGAGATATAAAAATCTATTTATCCTTTAATAAAATCTCTTTTGGTTATTTTTATTATGATAAAAAAGATTTATGATTATCTTAGAAATTTTTCTTGTATGAATATGTAATTACAAGTATACTTATCTTTTTAGGTGTGCTTATGAAATAGTCGTAGCAAAAGAAACTGAAATAAAAAAGTCGGTTATCTTGAAAATCTGCATAAACGCCAACTCAACAAATGGAAGGTTTGTTCGCTAATACCCGCCAGCACCCACATTGCAAGGTTCATATTAGAAACTCAAGCCAATAGTTGAGGAGAATATGTCTGAGTGAGTTGTCTATCTCTATAGACAATTTGTCCACAAACCTCCTCTCTGTTTAAGATGAAATAAGTTATCTGGAAGCATTTTTATAAATTTAATTAGGAATTTCTTAAGCCTATACGTAAATAGAAATTGAAACGAAAAACAAATAAATCTTTCATGCAAAGCTCTCACAAATAGTCTAAAACGTTATTGGGCGGATCGATCCAGAGGCTCTGAGGAGGACAAAGCTCTAACTCGTTGTGCCATTCCATAGACGGATTGTACCTGCTTTTGTCGAACGAGTAGGATACATGCTGGCGATTGTAACCAAACCTTGAGAAACATACACTGTTCCTCATCGATGGGATATTAGTTGTCAACTCAGAGTTATAAAAACTGACAAAGAATGTCAAGCCATCAAGCTCACTAGGACTCATCTTTTTCCAGCTCCAAGAGACAAGTTCATAGACCATTGGCTCCTCATTTACGCTTGTTAACATGAGAAAGAGCTTTCCTTTGGTCTCTGCCAAAAAAAAATCTTTCTTGTACCATTCTTGTGTCAAAGTGGGATCTATATTTGCATGAGGATACGACATCCACGTACGGGAAGATGGGTGAAAGGAAAACAAGCTCTCTGTTCCCACGTTAAAGCCATAAAATCGATCATTGTGATAGACAATCTTGGTCTTCATATAAAGCTGTTGATTGTTAGCAGGGAAGACACTAGCAATCCACTCAGTTGCTCCAGGATGGCAAGTACTGATAGTGACACGGTGCTGCACGTTAAAGTTTAAAGCTACCACAACACAGTTATCCGATGTAGGAGGATAAGAGAATGCAATCTCATTAAAAGGAAAGGCAATGTTAGGCAAACTTATTAGCTCCCGAGAAAAAGGGTTGAAGAAGAAGATGTCCTTTGAGTTGGATCTATGCATAAGTAACCAGCCATCTCTTGAGTAAAACACAGTTGATTTAGCTATCTCCGGCAGTTCTAGAGTGTATGACTTCCACTGGAATGGATCGACGAGTTTAAGGGAGTGGCCACGTCTAGACATGTAAAAAAGCCAAGGATGTTTTTCCACTACACGAACAAAGACTGCAGCATCAAGCCATGACTTGCAAGCAGCAGATGCACGAATGTTATCTTTTAACACAAGACGAGACATTATTATTTCCATAAGACTTGATGGAAGATCAGCAAAACTCGGTTTCAGTGCCTCTTCGCTCTTAATTTTTGGTCTACAAAATAAAATACAATTCAGATTATATAAAAGTTTGTGACTTTATCAAACTCGTCTCAAAGTGGAAGCTGTAATATACTTCAAGGTCATAAACTACAACGGGAACACAATAAGAAATATACATAAAAACTCTTACTCTTTTTGAAGAACCCTGTGATTATACAAATATGTTGGTTTCATAGGAAAGATTTAAAAAATTAATCACACTCTTCTCCAAAGAAAAAGTTCCTGAGAGTAACGAACCTTTTACTCGAGACAGTGGATGAAGACGGTGAGTGTGACGTCATGGCCGGAGATGGCGGTGGTGTTTGATGGGAAAAAGCTGGTTGCATATTAATCTGTAGAGAATCTAAAATATTAGGGTTTGTTGTGACTTCAGATGTCTTAGTTAAGCCCGTGCAGTTATTTTACCAAATATATATACGAACTAGAGTTGCTATTGCAAAATTAAATATTTTTTGTTAATGTTATGAATATATTATTGTGATCGACGCATAACCGGACGAACCGGACGGATCGGACCAGACCAGCCATGACCGTACCAGACCAAGATGACCGTACCAGACCAAGATCAAGCCCGGTCCATGACCAAGCCATGAAGAAGATGGCGACCAGATAAAGATGGAGATTGGCGATCAAGATAAGCAAGGAAGATCTATGTTTATCTATATGTTATATTTACATATTAGTGTTTATTCTTTCTTTGATAGACTAGGATTTGTATTCCTTTATCTTATGAGATTTACATTTATCTCTTTATGTAAAATTGTATATAAAGGGACATTTGGTCCTTGAGAGTAATAACACATAAACATTACTTTCACAACACGTTATCAGCACGAGTCTCTAAACCCTAAGAAAAACTCGTCTGCCACCAAAACCCTAATTTTCGATGAAACTTTAAACTGTTCGTTCTTTCAAACCGTGATGATCAAGACGACGAGCCACATATCAAATCGAAGCTCTCGACGAAAAGAATTCAGCGCCGCAAATCTCACATCGATCTGATCTTCGACGCACCCTCACGCTCTATTTCAATACGCGCCGCCAATAACCCTAAAAATCCTAATTTCGGCGCAACTTAAAATCAATCGATCTCTTCAACCCTGAGGAACTAGACGACGATCCACATATCAAATTGAAGACGAATCCATCAGAGCAAACCTCTCGTCTATCAGGTCTTAGACGCGCCCTCACTCTCATCTACAATACGTGGCGCCGTCTTGGTGTTTGGAACCCTAATCCGAACCAACAAGTTTTTCTAGCCAAATTCAAATCCTGTTGAAAGATAAGTTTATCATACCTCAGTTGTTTGATGATACCTTGTTTAGATTAAGCTGTTCATATAATCTAATACTCCTTGTTTTTGTTTCATGAGCTTAGAGGAGTTAGTGCAAAGAACCCTAAATTGTTCTTGCTTGCATACATCCGATCAACTAAAGCCCTTAAGCTTCCCTGATCCTAGACATCCGCAGCTCCCTGTTCACAACAGAGCCAGCGTCCGTCCGCATGCAAGATAGAGGTTCATCCGACTTTGGTGGTCCGGTTCAACCTTTCAAACTCTGGTATACCGATTAAACTAAGAACATAGTGATTAAACCCTAAAACCTAATTATGGCCTTAAAACCATAAACCCATAGAATTGAATCTAATTCTTTGAGTTGTTTAATCTTTGATGTTCTGAGGTTTTAGATTACTAATTGATTAAGAGATTGATTGAAACTTTTCTGATTGCTAAATTAAAAAGTTTTCTTTTATAGAAAGTTTCCTTTTATAGAAAGTTTCCTTTTATGCTTGCTTTCCTGATTCATTGATCATCTAGAAATTGTTTACTAAGATTGAATCATGAAATTGAATTCCTAAAGGCCTTGAAACCTTGTTTGAATTCTTTAAGGCCTTGAAACCTTAAATCTCCCATCACTTAAAACTTGAAAGATTGATTTAAGGGAAAATTACCAAAACGGAACAAAAATTCAGCATGGTTGTCCCTATAGTATAAAACCATCATTTAATTGTCTCTTTAGTATAATTTTTTTCATAATCCCAAAACTAACCCTTGATTAATCTAATTAAACACATTAAACTAATAGAATTTAAAAAATAATAATTAAAAACGTTTAAAAAGGGAAAATAAAAATAAAAACTTTTAATTTTTTAAATAAAAATAACTTTGTAAAACTTAATAAAAATAAAATTAAAATAAAAATAATTTACAAATTTTTTTAATAAAAAACGTTAAATCAACCTAATAAAAAACAGTTTACAAAGTTTTATTTTTTATAAAAAGTTTAAAATGTATATAAACTTTTTAATTTTATCAAAATTTTTAATAAAAAAAATTGTATTTCCATAAAGTTTGTTTAAACTTTTTATTAAAAACTTTTTGTAACGTTTTATTTTTATTTTATAAAGTGTACAAATTTTATAAAGTTTGTTTAAAGTTTTTATTAAACACATTATACTAAAAGAATTAAAAAAAATTATTTAAAAACTTTTTAAAAAGGGAAAATAAAATAAAATTTTAAAAAACAATTTTAATAAAAATAAACTTTGTAAAAATAAAAATAATTTACAATTTTTTTTAATAAAAATGTTAAATAAACTTATTAAAAACATTTTACAAAGTTTTATTTTTATAGAAAGTTTAAAACGTTTTTAATAAAACTTTAATTAAATAAAAATTTTAAACTTTATAAAAATAAAAATAAAACTTTATAAATTTTTTAATAAAAACTTTAAACTAACTTTATTAAAAAACATTTTACAAAGTTTTTTTTATAAAAAGTTTAAAATGTTTATAACCTTTTTAATTTTATTGAACTTTATGATAAAAATAAAAAAAATTTAAAATGTTTTAATAAAAATAAAATTTGTAAACTTTATAAAAATAAAAATAAAACTATACAAAAAATTGCACCTAACTTCAAAACACCACATGTTGTATAGATATGTATCATATAGAACAAGAGTTTATGAAAGAAAAATCAAAAGAAAAACTATGGAAAAACCATAGATTAATGAAGAAGACAAGGGAAAATCATTTTTTAAAAAAAATTTGACAAGTAAAATCGAAAATAACACATTTTTAGGAGATTTTTAGAATATTTCTTTAACTGAAACTTTCATTAATTTTCGCAAAAATCAGGTAATCTTATCCGTAGAAGGCTTCTTCTAAAAGTTTAGAAGATTGACAAAAATCCAGAACACGCTTTCTACTTTTAGTAGACGTAAGAGTACATTTTAGAAAACACATTCCGCGAAATTTAGAATACTTAATAAAAGTAGAAGATGCATCCGGACGAAAAGTAGATAGCTTTAGGATTAGTAGAATGCGCATTCCAATTATTTAGAAATTTAGTAAATAGTAGAATGTACGTTCTAAAAATAGTAGATGAACGTGTTTATTTTAGAAATCGTTTTCTACTATACCATTTTCCGTAGAATGCACATTCTACCTTTAGTAGAACGTATTTTCAAATTTTTATTTATCAACTTTTTGAAGAAAAAAAAATATCAGCTTGTGTATATAGGTGTTTTATTAATTATTTGTATTTTTATATTTTTTTTTGATTCACAAAAACTATTTATTTCATTAGTTTTCAGAAATACATAGGATAAAAAGGAGAAAAATTGGACAAAAAAGGATTTATACCAAAGGGACAACACCTTGTTTTTTTATTCTCTATTGGCAATTTTCCCTTGATTTAAAGTATTAGAAATATTTACATATTGAATGAGAGTTAGGTTGCTAGATTATTTAATTCTAAAACCTAATAGATATGCAACTAAGCAATAGGATTGAATGCATTTAGATCCTGTTTTGTATATGGCCTTGTAGCCTAATGCATTGCTCACACTTGCGGCCTTGTGCCCTTGATTGATTGAAAGCCGTGTGGCCTAATATCCGAATAGTCATATGACCCGGATTGAATTATGAACCAATCTCTGGGATTGCTGTATCACACCAAAATGGCCGTGTGGCCTTGTTTCCTTATATAGCCGAATGGCATGAGAAACCGTATGCACGGATACTAAATCATTGTTTGATAGGATTCAGATGTCGAGATTCCAACCCTCAGATTATGATGCCCTAGATCTCTTCGGAGATAATTATCTTGATTGGGCTATGAACACTTCAGCCGAATTGAAGTCTAAAGGACTCGGGAAGTGTATCATCTATGGCAATGACACCCTTGAGTGTGAAAGGCGTAGAGCCATTATGATTATGCGAAAATCATCTTGTTGAGGATCTAAGAGACGAGTACAATTACATTAAAGATCCTCAAGATCTCTGGTCAAGTTTGAATTTCAGATTCTACGAGCCATTGTTGCATGAGTCCATGAAAGAATGGACAGCTCTGAGGTTCCAGGATTATGAATCCGTGGATGACTATCATTCTGCTCTTATGAGAATCACCTATAGTCTTAGACTATGTGGTGAAGTGATAACAAACGAGGATATGTTAAACCAAACTCGTGACACATTCCATTCAAAGGAAGTGTTGTTATCACATAAGGCTAAAGGTTTCACCACCTATTACGACCCTTTCTCATATCTATTAGCTACTGAGCAAAAGAAGCAGAAAAGGATAGATAACCTCAACAAACTTGATGAAGTAAGTTATGGAAATATACCATGAGCAACGAGTATGCGAGATGATATCTCCTGAAGCTGATGCAGCTAAAAAGGAAAAAATCCGGGTGGACTCACATGGATAGTGAGATTGGATTATATATTGAATGAAGAATCCATGGGAGCCACGTCCAAAGTGACAGATGGAGTGGCCGGCTTGACCATTGTCTAAAGCCTTAGACATTCTGATTTTATATTTTATGATTTGGTTTTGTTTTCAGTTTGATTTGTCATTTACAAATTCATAGCATTAATAAAAGTAGCTTTTATCTTGATTGATTTTCTTGAAATCTTTTGATTGACAAATGACAAATGAAAACTTGAGGTCAGTGAGTCTTAGACCATGCCTATGGCATTGCCTAAAGGGGCAGGATTTTGATCACCCAAATGAAAGACCCATTGAGTTATAAGACTTGAGAGTGAATGGTTTCCATATTGAACCAATGGGCAAAAGGACAGAAATGTTCCTTCAGAATAAAAAAAAATCGCCAAAGGCATATATATATAAGAGGTCGAGACTATACTCTCCATACTAATCTAGACTATGCCAAGGATCAGTATGATAAAGAACAAGGGCCTAAGTAACCAGATTGGTTGACCAACGAAATTTAAAACACTTTATGGCATGACCGGATTAGCCATCCTGGTCCAAACTTGATGCAAATATAGGTATTGCTAAGGCACAAAGAGTTGTTCCCATAGAATCTCACGTTGTGACACATGTACACAAGGGAAACTCATGAGACTTGATTGTCCCAAGCATTACGAAATGGCAAAATGGTTTAGTGTCTTTATACATCACGAAATTATAGTATGGTCATGACCAGGGGGGGGGGTAGAGGATAAACCCATGATCAATACTACAAGTTCGTTTACTATGGTCTAAAACCATGCTATAAAGGTTCGGCCAAATAAGCTATTTCCCATAAAGGATTGGCCCTGAAAAGTCTATAAGCTTGGAGACATTATGGTTTTACATGTATGAAAGATAAGATGCATCAGGCCATATAAAGTGAGCATAGATATTCCCATCTAAGAATGATAAAGGGTCATGATCCAGACATAGACCATCCTAAGAGATTATGTATAGACCACCACGAACATATGTGCCATCTAGGATGGAACCTCATATAAAGATGAGATAAGATTGGGAATATATGTTGGATAAAGAATATGTCTTTCTCCCACGAATTCAAAGAGACCATGAGCCAAACATGGGTGATAAGATTGTGGCCAAGGTACACGGATTACATACAAGATGAATCCGACTATCCAACATCAAGGAGAAAGAAATAAGCTGGTAAAAGTAAATATAAAAGTGAAAAGAGAAATGGATTGGTATTAACCATCCTTGTCTTGGCAAAGATCCTCGGACAAGATATATATATACTGGATGTCCAAACCCAAGCCAAAGAAAGATAGCCAGACAGACCCGAAAGAAAGAATGACTAAGTCATACCAGCTTAGCACCACGAATAAATGCCCTAGTAGAGACATAATCAAGTTGCTGAAGAGTCTATACAAGATAATCAAGTTGCTGAAGAGTCTATACAAGATAGACCTATATGTTCCATAGATAAGGAACCTCGGATAGAAAGAGATAGGTGCTCATAATGACAGATCTGAGGTCATAAAGGAAACCAGACCAGACATTGAGATAAGGCCGGCCGGCTCTAAGGTACATGTACCATACAATGCGGCTTGGGACGCCAAGTTGCAAAGTATTCAGTGGTCCTGATAAGAATGAAATCTCAATCGATTGTATCATGTATGGACGCGATAGAACGCGATGGAACATCATATAAAGTGTCGACACATACACACACATAAGTGATAAAGATGCATAAGAGAAAGCACTTGAGCATAAGAGATATAAGCGAGGATCACGAACCCACGTGAGAGTACTCATAAAGAAAAGAAATAAAAGGGACGTGGAGTTATAGTAAAGAAAATAAAGATGGGCGTATGGCCATATATATAAGAGAGACGTCATCTAACCAGTGAAGAGATGAGTCTTGTGAGGAAAAAAATCGTGAGCTGTAGAACATAAAAGTATAGACAAGAGGTCGTACATGTTGCTACATAAAGCATTTAATGGAATGGCTTGATCACACAAGGATACTCACAGGGACTAAGGAACAAGTTATAAGGAGATATTCTCCTATGTGGTGGATGTTACTACCCAATATTGAAATTGAAAGATCTGTACATATAAGAAAGATGTAGTAGACATTATATAGATCACTGGATATAAAGGTAATATAGATACCTGAAAGATGAGAAAGAAGTTCTCATAGAACAGTGTCGTTCCCGAGCTGTTCATGGACTATAGTAAATGCAGCTGCATATAAGGCATATAATGCACATATAAGATAAGACTAAGTGATACTTAGTGAATGAGTTCTATAAAGAATGATCAGTCCATATAGTATGAAATAAATTCCTTGTGTTTATACTTAAAGAAAGGGATGATTAGTTCGACTAATTCTTGGATAGGCTATGATAAATATACAATGATCTATAATGGAGATCATAGCCATGAAAGTGTGTTGGGATCTATGATCCAATATACCAAGAATAGAATTTGATATGGTCAAGAGAATAAGAGGATGAATCCATCAGATTCACGACCAAGGATCCATATCAACCAAAGTCATATCCGTCCTAGTTCGACTTTAATCATCTTGGTCCTAGTCCTGCCCGTTCCGATTCGTTCCCTAGATCATGTTCCGACCTAAACCGTCCAAGTGAGAGGAACATCATATTTACCCAAAAGTGGCTTAGTTTTGATGAACATAAAACTATAGCATGATAGACATTCATGAACATATTGCGGACATATACTAAAGAAAGTTCATGAAGAAGTTTGGTCGAATGCTATGAACGGAACACGCAATGGACGATAGTATGATCCGAATAGATCACGGATATACTAAGGCATTCATGGTCGAAATTTATCTAAGAGAGATAACCCATATGATCCGAATGGACCATGAACATCCTGAAAGCATTTATGGTCAAGATCCATCCAAGGTAGATGGATGAATGAAAATGCAAGAGACATTCCCATGTATAGAAAGTCCATATGTTCTGGTCAAGAACTGTAGAACATGTCCGACCATATTTATGAAATGGACGAAATACAAAGAAGTACATATACCTCAAGTTCATTCAGAATAACTATCCAGCAATTGAAAGACATTGCACGGAGGTACAAATCAGGGGGAGTGATACATGTTGTACTCTTTTCCTTTCACCTGATTTTATCCCAATTGGGTTTTACTGGTAAGGTTTTAATGAGGCAACATCAATTTTTGGTAAAGTGTATCCACAAGGTCTGTATGTCTATAATATTTAAGAATGAGTTCATGCGTTGTACTCTTTTTCCTTATCCATGGTTTTGTCCCACTGAGTTTTCCTGGAAAGGTTTTAACGAGGCAACTTAAGAGCATGTTACTGACCCTGAACCGGATGTGTCGATCAAGGGAAAGTGTTATGAATATATTATTGTGATCGACCGATAACTGGACGAACCGGACAGACCGGACCAGACCAGCCATGACCGGACCAGACCAAGATCAAGCCCGGTCCATGACCAGCCCATGAAGAAGATGGCGACCAGATAAAGATGGAGATTGGCGATCAAGACAAGCAAAGAAGATATATGTTTATCTATATGTTATATTTACATATTAGTGTTTATCTTTTCCTTGATAGACTATGATTTGTATTCCCTTATCTTATGGAATTTACATTTATCTCTTTATGTAAACTTGTATATAAAGAGACCTTTGGTCCTTTAAATTAATAACACAGAAATATTACTTTCACAACAGTTAATTACTAGGTGTTTTGCCCGCATTTGCTGGCTTAAAATTTTTCAGAATTTATAAAAATAAAATGCCATTAGAATAAATTTTAAAAATTTATGAATTTTCAAAAACCATTAGCATTAATTATTTTCATGCTTTTGAATTATTAAATACATATTATCCTTTATATGAAATAAAGTTTTTTTATTTTAATAAAATATCTTCATTACATAAAATAAACATGAAAACATTCATATATATGTACATACAAACTATATACAGATATATATATATATATTAAAATATTATGCTGCAAATTACTAATGAAATTCTTTTTTTTTTAATTTATGGGTAATTATATACTATTAACTAATCAAATTATTTATTAAGGGTAATAAGGGGTTTAAACGCTCTAATGTTTATCGTGATAGCAAAAAAAATACTTCACAAATAATATTATAAATATTTTTGAATCTTTTGCCAAATTTTCAAAATTATCACAAGGAGTAATTTTTATTGTCTTAAAATGTTTCTCTTACAAGATAGATGATTTATATTATGTTATGTGAGATGTATATATATATTATAGAGTCGGGTTAATATTAATAAACAAAACATAATATAAACATATATATGATATTGTAATATTACTAAAGTAAATATAATATAAATTTAAATATGATACTCGTTATAATGATTTTAATTATTCTCAAGATAATGATACAGATAAATCACTAAAATTATTTACTAATACTATAATTAAATATAAATTATGACTAAATCTAATTTATGGAAAATATATTAAATCAGCAAAACTAAAATAATATATATTCTTACATAGAGTTGGGTTTTTTTTACAACGAAAGGTTACTATATTACTCAAATACTTACATAGAGTTGGTAATATAGTCGGTTTAAATAATAAAATAGATTCTGCATTGTAGATATTTTTCCTTATGTTAGCACTTATATATTATTATTATGATAAGATAGAGTAAACTATTGTATTTTATAGTTAATCAGTTACGGATAATGAAATAATAAACCAAAGATATCATATCTGGATGCACCAAATATACATCTCTTATATAAATTAATATTTAGTATCAATCTGAACCATATACCAAAAATGAGCCTTTAATAAAAAAAAACACCAAAATAAGAATCAACCAACATATATCCAAAAGTTAAATAATCATAAATAAGATGATATATCCTGAATAAGATGCTATAACATTGTGATCGTCTTAAATCACATGTTTAATTAAAATATAAAAATAAGTAAAATTATTAATTATATTTATTAAATATATGACAAGTAAGCAAAATTACTTAAAACTATGGAAAATATAACAAATAAGCAAAATTACTTAAAATTTTACTTAAAAAAATCAAAATAAGAATCAACCTGCAGATATTAAAAATAATTATAAATAAGATGATATATCCTAAATAAGATGTTATAATATTGTGATTATCTTAAATCACATGTTTAATTAAAATTATTAAAGATAATCAAAACTATTAATTATAATTATTAATCATATAATAAATAAATAAAATTACTTAAAACTATGGAGAACATGCCAAATAAGCAAAATTAACTAAAATCATGGAATACATGACAACTAAGCAAATTTACTTCTCAAATAATAGTATAGATTTATTTGTAAGACTCTAATATATACTGCTTCTTTTTTAAAAAGTCCTCGAAATTAATACTATATAGTTAAGGATAACTATTGCATAAATTATGCAAGATTTGGTTTTTGGGTTTTGGGTTTTGGGTTCACCTTTCTAGATCATGTTCGGGTTGTATTAGTTTAATAACACTTCAAATCAAGCTAAATTTTATAATTGTTTAAGATTCATTTTAGATTCAAACTCATTTCAAATTTGTTTAATAATATTTCAGATTCAAGTATTTATCATATTAAAATAAAGTTAAAATTAAATATTTGAGGTAATTATTTAGGTTTTCTCATAACACAGGTTTTGTTAAGGTAGAAACTAGAAATGTACTACAACTCTTAAGTAAAGAGAAACATAAAAGAACTCAAGCGTCTGCTACTAGGAAAACAGAAACCTCTAAATGAAAAACGCCACTAGGCATTGATAAAAGTCATTTATATTTAAAGTACTTAATTTTAGATTTCACATCAAAATAAAAATGTAGTTGAGTATTTGAGATAATTATTTAGGTTTTGAAAATTTATTTGTACACAAATTTAGATCTTTGGATCGGGTCTTTTTGAATCTTTTGAGTTTTTTGGTATTATATGTTGGTGATAAAGAATCAATTTATATTGAAGATTAAACCAGTGGAGATTGACAATTGAGTTGATGAATGAAGAAGGCACTGGTTTAATGTATGTTAGATCATTACTCATGGTTTACGGTTACTAAAACCGGCTAACAGCTCTAACTAACTATTAGGGACAAAGGTCTCACATCGGGTATTGGAATGGATCCATAGCAATATATAAGATAGATGGGTCACTCCTCTTATCACCAATTGGTTTTAAGTGTGAAGCACATCTAGCTTAACATGGTATCAGAGACCGATCCAAATAATCCAATCCGATCCACATCGATCTGGCCCAAAGTCGGCCCATCGATCCTTGCCCAAACATTCCGAGATTGACGCTCAAAAAGTCATCATCTCGAAGGGGCGTATTAGGGACAAAGGTCCCACATCGGGTATTGGAAGGGATCCTTAGCAATATATAAGATAGATGAATCAATCCTCTTATCACCAATTGGTTTTAAGTGTGAAGCCCATCTAGCATAACACTAACTTGCTTAGTCGTATAAAAGTAGAGCTTGTGTGTTGTACCCGTGTATTGTCATCACTATCATGTGATATTGAGTGTTTCTTACGATCAGAGTGACCAAGTGGACTGCATTACCCGCCCCATAAATGTAACCATATGGATGAACTCTGGGTAAACAAATTATCTATTTGTGCTGTTTTTCTTCCCTTTTCTTCGTTATCGATCTATGATTTTTCGTAGTATGAGTTTAATCTCTTGTTGCTACTCAGAAATCCAGTTCCATGAGAGATAGCGAGTATAAAAGAAGGTTTTGTGTTTGGGTGTATCAATTAATTTGCGATTGAACAATAACAAATGGTATTAGAGCTGTTAAATTAACGGTGAACTAACGGATTGTGGTCAAACGATTTAACGGAAAAGAATAGTTCTCTTTGTGGAAGAAACAAATACTTGCTCATCTCTTAGTGTTGAAACTGAAAGATGTGTCGGAGGAGAAAACATCTATAAAGAAGTAGGTGATTAATAAAGATGAAGATGAGAGAGAGAGAGAGAGAGAGAGAGAGAGAGAGAGAGAGAGAGAGAGAGAGAGAGAGAGAGAGAGAGAGAGAGAGAGAGAGAGAGAGAGAGAGAGAGAGAGAGAGAGAGAGAGAGAGAGAGAGAGAGAGAGAGAGAGAGAGAGAGAGAGAGAGAGAGAGAGAGAGAGAGAGAGAGAGATGTGCACAAACACTGCTTCAACTTGGTCAGCATTTGAAAGGTTGTATCTCCTAAGTATTTACTAAATCAGATTCACTTGCATCATAATTAAAATCTATACATTCAAGATCTTGAAGAAAGAATCTTAAATGATTGATAAAAACATAGATGATTTCTTAGAGATAGTATTGAACTTGTCAAGTGTGAATGTGCATGTCTCTAAGGAAGTTCATGCTCACTTCCAAATCAGTACAACTACTTGAAAGTATTACTCACGTATGGAAGGGAAACTTTATCCCTTGAGGAAGTCACGAGGGATGTAAGATTTAAAAAGCTACAGATTAAGAAGTCAAATTATTCTAATTATGATTCTTTGCAGAGAAATATTTTGCTCATGGAAGACATGATAAAAGAGAGATGATTGTAGGGAAAATTGTCAATAGAGAACAAAAAAACAAGGGTGTTGTCCCCTTGGTATAAATCCATCTCATAGTTGTCTTAATGGTATAAATCTTTTCATAATCCCAAAATTAACATTTCTTTAAGTAATTTAAAATCAAATTAAAACGAAATTAAAAGGTTTATATACATTTATAATGAAAAAACTATATAAAAAGATTTCTAAAAAGCAAAAGAAATGAGTAGAAACATTCTTTTTAACATAGCCAACATTTTATAAAAATTGCTTACAAAGTTTTATTTTTATAAAAGTTTTAAAACGTTAATAAAACTTTAATTAAATAATTTTTTAAAATTTTATAAAAATAAAACTTTACAAAATACTTTTGATAAAAACTTTAAACTAACTTTATAAAAACATTTTACAAAGTTTTATTTTATATAAATTTTAAAATGTTTGTAACCTTTTTAATTTTATCAAACTTTTTAATAAAAATAAAACATTTAAAAATGTTTTTAATAAAAATTTTAATAAAAATAAAATTTGTAAACTTTATTTAAAAAGAAAAAACTTTACAAAAAAATTGTACCTAATTTCAAAACACCAGATGTTGTATAGATATTTATCATAGAGAACAAGAGTTTGTGAAAAAAAAATAAAAAAAAACTATGGAAAAACCATAGATTATTAAAGAAGACAAGGGATAATCATTTTTTAAAAAACTTTGACAAGTAAAATCGAAAATAACACGTTTTAGGAAGTTAGAATATTTTTAGGAGATTTTTAGAATATTTCCTTAGCCGAATTAATTTTCGCAAAAATTAGGTAATCTTATCCGTAGAAGGCGCCTTCTAAAAGTTTAGAACATTGAAAAAAATTCAGAACACACTTTCTACTTTTAGTAGACGGAAGAGTAAACCTTAGAAAACACATTCCGCGAAATTTAGAATATTTAATAAAAGTAGAAGATGCTTCCGGACGAAAAGTAGATAGCTTTAAGATTAGTAGAATGCGCATTCCACATTTTTAGAAAATTAGTAAATAGTAGAATCTACGTTCTAAAAATAGTAGATGATCGTATTTATTTTAGAAATCGCTTTCTACTATACCATTTTCCGTAGAAGGCACTTTCTACCTTTAGTAGAACGTATTTTAAAATTCTTATTTATGAACGCATGTGTATATAGGTGTTTTATTAGTTGTTTATATTTTTAATATTTTTTTTGTTTCACAAAAGTATTTATTTCATTAATTTTCAGAAATACAAAGGGTAAAAAGGAGAAAATTTGGACAAAAAATGATTTATACCAAGGGGACAACACCCTTGTTTTTTTGTTCTCTTTTGGCAATTTTCCCGGGTATAAAACGGAACAAAAATTCAGCATGGTTGTCCCTATAGTATAAAACCATCATTTAATTGTCCCTTTAATATAATTTTTTTCATAATCCCAAAACTAACCCTTGATTAATCTAATTAAACACATTAAACTAATAGAATTTTAAAAAATAATAATTAAAAACGTTTAAAAAGGGAAAATAAAAATAAAAACTTTTAATTTTTAAATAAAAATAACTTTGTAAAACTTAATAAAAATAAAATAAAAATAAAAATAATTTACAAATTTTTTAATAAAAAACATTAAATCAACCTAATAAAAAACAGTTTACAAAGTTTTATTTTTTATAAAAAGTTTAAAATGTATATAAACTTTTTAATTTTATCAAAATTTTTAATAAAAAAAATTGTATTTCCATAAAGTTTGTTTAAACTTTTTATTAAAAACTTTTTGTAACGTTTTATTTTTATTTTTATAAAGTTTACAAATTTTATAAAGTTTGTTTAAAGTTTTTATTAAACACATTATACTAAAAGAGTTAAAAAAATTATTTAAAAACTTTTTAAAAAGGGAAAATAAAATAAAATTTAAAAAAACAATTTTAATAAAAATAAACTTTGTAAAAATAAAAATAATTTACAATTTTTTTAATAAAAACGTTAAATAAACTTATTAAAAACATTTTACAAAGTTTTATTTTTATAGAAAGTTTAAAACGTTTTTAATAAAACTTTAATTAAATAAAAATTTTAAACTTTATAAAAATAAAAATAAAACCTTATAAATTTTTTTAATAAAAACTTTAAACTAACTTTATTAAAAAACATTTTACAAAGTTATTTTTTATAAAAAGTTTAAAATGTTTATAACCTTTTTAATTTTATTGAACTTTATGATAAAAATAAAAAAAAATTTAAAATGTTTTTAATAAAAATAAAATTTGTAAACTTTATAAAAATAAAAATAAAACTATACAAAAAATTGCACCTAATTTCAAAACACCACATGTTGTATAGATATGTATCATATAGAACAAGAGTTTATGAAAGAAAAATCAAAAGAAAAACTATGGAAAAACCATAGATTAATGAAGAAGACAAGGGAAAATCATTTTTTTAAAAAAATTTGACAAGTAAAATCGAAAATAACACATTTTTAGGAAGTTAGAATATTTTTAGGAGATTTTTAGAATATTTCTTTAACTGAAACTTTCATTAATTTTCGCAAAAATCAGGTAATCTTATCCGTAGAAGGCTTCTTCTAAAAGTTTAGAAGATTGACAAAAATCCAGAATACGCTTTCTACTTTTAGTAGACGTAAGAGTACATTTTAGAAAACACATTCCGCGAAATTTAGAATACTTAATAAAAGTAGAAGATGCATCCGGACGAAAAGTAGATAGCTTTAGGATTAGTAGAATGCGCATTCCAATTATTTTGAAGTTTAGTAAATAGTAGATTGTACGTTCTAAAAATAGTAAATGAACGTGTTTATTTTAGAAATCGTTTTCTACTATACCATTTTCCGTAGAATGCACATTCTACCTTTAGTAGAACGTATTTTCAAATTTTTATTTATCAACTTTTTGAAGAAAAAAAATATCAGCTTGTGTATATAGGTGTTTTATTAATTATTTGTATTTTTTTTGATTCACAAAAACTATTTATTTCATTAGTTTCAGAAATACAAAGGATAAAAAGGAAAAAAATTGGACAAAAAAGGATTTATACCAAAGGGACAACACCCTTGTTTTTTTATTCTCTATTGGCAATTTTTCCATTTATTTATTTAGTTACTTGTTTACCATAAGCTTGCGGTTCAAATAGTCATTTATCACCTATGGAGGCAAAGGAATAATCTTGTGCACAACCAGCAATCTGTCCCGGCATCTGTGCTGTTCCGAAGTATTGACAGGGAGTTGAGAAACATAATCTCAGCTAGAAGACTAAGGAAGACTTTTAATTCTCTCATGCAAGTGTGGTTGAGTTAAAGTCTTGTTGGAAAGCTTTGTTTCATCTTGTTTTTTAATTCTTTTTTTGCCAAGATGAATCAGGATTAGATCCTCTTTGTAGAATCTTTTATTCATTTTCAATGATTTACAGTTTAGCAAAAAAAAAAAAAGTTTTTAACTTATTATCACCACGAAATGAAAATAATATTTTTTACATTGAAGATGTCTAACGTGTTCAAATGATACGAAAGATGCAGCCGATATGCATTGGCATTGATAAGTTCATGTGCAGATTTTGCTTATAAATCAAACCAAGGTAAGTTTCAGATGGTGAGGTTTTCTTTGATCACAAAGCCTGTGTCTATAATCCTGCCACCAAGATCTGGGAATGTCTCGCATCCAGGAAGAGAAGTCACTTCGCCTTTCCAATCGACATGAACTGGATACTTAAGAAGATGACTGGTCATCTCTGTGACTTCCTCTGCTGCATACTGTCTCCAGTTAAGCTCACTCAATCTCCTAACTTGTCTCACGCATTCCATGTTCTCTGGCTCTTCGAAACTTTTCTCTAGAAACCCTAGATGTTCCGCCCACAACGACATTCTGTATCCAAATATCTGCAAGAAATGGGAGGTTATAACTTGGAGAGCCCGATTTGTATTTTGCGGACTCTGGTGGCTACTAAAGCTCCAAGCCCGTGAATCAGATTGGTGGGTTTCTGGTTTTTAGTTATTAGAATGCAAACTCAGACTGAAAATTTTATTACCTGACCACGAGGACGAGAACCTTTCCTAGCCCATGAATGGTGTGGTTGATATCCTCCCATGGCGATTTCAGTGTCTCTAGATCCTTCCAAGGATCTCTGGTTAATGTTCGCAGAACCAATTAACACAAACTCATCGTCCACTATCATACCTTTGGAATGAACATATATCATGAATCTTCGACTCTTCTGTGCTTGCATCTAAGATTATTTTGTTGTTTTAAAAAAGAATGTCATTAGAGCGAAAATTTCAACAAGTCATCTTTATACATATATACCTGTGGAGCATTTACCTTTGCGTTCTTGTTAACGTTTCCATCAGCAACCTCTCTGGTTCCAAGACAGAAGAAGTTCAAATAGTCTTGTGGCACATACTGACCAGCAAGTTCAGCTTTCACAAGTGCCTCGTAGATAGTTCGATACATCATTTGCATGGTTTTATACTGTAGAGAAGATGGAAAGATTTCAATGTAAAGGTTGCGAGATTGTTATTCAAGTCAGGTAATATTTAGCAAACTAAGTATTTACCTGATAGTGTAATATGCTCTGCACAAGTATATTCGTTGGATCGCCTTCTGGCCACATTGGAATGATAATATAAGCAGCAAAATTTTCTCTTGCTTTAATTTTATTAGCAATCTTAAGCGCAATTTCCATAGGGATTAGATTATTAGCACCTGCATTTCAAGAAATTCCTTGTCATAGTATTATTGCACGAGTTGACTGAATTGCCTTCAAAGCTAACAATTTTCTTACCAACGATTTTATGTGAATCCCAGTTAAATGATGATCCAAAAAAATATTGGTTCTCAATGTAAATGAAATGCTGAGCAGATCTTATGGCCTTAACATAAGCCGTGTGAATGCTCATGTCTATAAGTATATTCTTCCCACATTGAAGATTCTGTTCACATCTTAATAATCATCAGTAAATATCCACATTGGTAATTAATGACTGAAGAAGACAAGTCTTAAAATGTTCAAAATTGTGCTTACTCTTGTACTAGCTTCTTTCGAGTCCTCTGGAAACCCTTTGACTGAGGTTGAATCAATGGAACGAAAAACCTAAATATATAGTAAAAATAATAGAAATTAATAATACGGGGATTACTATCTAACCTATTAAAACAGAAGTATAACATATATTTAAAATTTCTCAAAATATATAAACAAAATAATATATTACATATAAATTTGAATAACATATATCAAAATACCTGAACTTAACATATAAATTGCTTTAATTTAAATATTTGGATAGAGATCAATAATTATGTTAAGTAGTTTTGGTGATTTGAGTACCACTTTAACTATTTTAGATATTTACATTTGACTATTTATATATATTTTTAATTATTTAAACCAATTTATAAGTACCATATATATTATGGATGTTTTTATATATATTAAATCTAAAAAAATATATATAAGTATATAAATATATTTCGAATATATTCAGGTATCTCAAATACTTCGGTTCGGTTTCAGTTCTCTAAATACCAAAATTTTGATATTTAATCAATTTCGGTTTGGGTTTTGTACTTCTTTTTGGATCGGTTCGATTTTTTAGATTCGAATATTTTGCCCAACTCTAATATTGACATGAAAACAACATATTTTATAAAAATATACATCTGCACGTGCGGATCAAAAATCTAGTATTTTATTAATACGGAGAGTTACTATTTTACAATTTTTTAGAGTTATATATTTTTGAAGTATATTATTAAATATAGGAATAAGAAGAAGGATTTATTTTGCCGTTGATATACTGAATAAGTATTATGTTATTATTATTCGATTATTTATACTATTATTATGAAGTGATTTTGTTTATGTGTCAATAGTTTTCATGATTTTAGATAATTTGATTATTTGTTATATTTTAGGATCTATCATTAATTTTAATAATATCATTATTTAATTCTATCTTATTTTACATATATATATATATATATTATTTATGAAGTGATTTTGCTTATATGTCATATTCTCCATGATTTTAGGTAATTCTAATGATTTTTCATATTTAGGATGAATCATTAATTTTAATAATATCATTATTTAAAACTCTATTATATATATATATATATATATATATATATATATGTACATACTTTAAGATATTTTGATTAATTATTAAATGCATATTAACAAATTCTAACAGTGATTTTGCTTATGTGCCATGTTCTCTGTGATTTTAGGTAATTTTTTCTTATTTGTCATATTTTAGGATGAATCATTAATTCTAGTAATATCATTATTAAAAAATCTATCTTAATATACATATTTTAAGATATTTGAGATGATTAGTTATTAAATATAAATTAATAAATTCTAACAATAATATAATATTGATATTTATTTTATGATTTTAATAGTTAATTTTTTATAATTAATTAATGATTTTAATTTTAATAGCTATAAATTTTAATAAATAATGGAACAAAAATATGAATAAGGAAATTTGACACTTGGTTTGTATATTCACTGAATATTAAAATTTAAATAAGCATCAAATTACTCTTCCAAGAAACATCGAGGGTAAAAAATTATATTTATGCTTTTAAGTTTTTAATAATTTTAAAAATTTAAAAATAACATCAAATGAAAAACAAATTTGACACTTGCTTAACATATTAACGCTATAATATATATGTTAAACGCAGATCATTGAATATTAAAATTAAAATAAGAATCAGATCACTCTTCTAAAAAAGCCATCACGGAAAAAGCTTATTTTTGTTGAGGATGTGTGTATGTATTACTCATATATATATATATATATATATATATATTTATATATTGAATCTGTTTGGTATTAATAAACTAAATATAAGATAAACATAATTATAATATTATTGTTAGAATTTGACATATAAATATCAACAAGCTAAAAAAATACACAACACAAATTTTTGATTATCTTTTTCATATACTTATAATTTTGACTCAGGAGTCATCAATTTAGATTTGTACTATTATCTGAAAGTTATTAAATAATTAGAGATAAGAATTAAGACAGAATTTAAAATGTTTTGTTTGACCCGATCTTTAAAATCATATCTGTTATATGATATGTAGTGTAATATACATCAATCAATTTGTAAGAAGTTTTAGATAGTGAAAATATATTATATGTAAATACTTTATTATATTCGTAATTTAATCATTGTGTTTCTTTCTTTCTCAAATAAAATGTATATATCTTATTATATAAAGATTGGTTCTTCAAAGTTACTAATAAACATGATCGCGACACATGATAATTATATATTTAAGATTATGATATGTGTAAATCCATTATATATTTAAGATAATAACAAAAACGAATTTTGTTAAAAAAATCTTATTATATAAAGCTTGGTTCTTCAAAGTTGCTATAAACATGATCGCGGTATATGGCAATTATATATTTAAGATTGTGACATGTGTAAATCTTATTATATAAAGTTTGATTCCTTAAAGTTACTAATAAACATGATCGTGACACATGACAATTATATATTTAAGATTGTTACATGTGTAAATCCGTTATATATTTAAGATAATAACAAAAGCGAATTTTGTTAAAAGTTTATTATAATTATTATCTAATAGTAAATTTCTACTTTTTGTGAATCCATCTCATAATTAAAAAACTAGATGGTTGGCCCGCTCATGCGGGATTAATAATCTTATAAATATTTTTTAAATTGACGATATATGTATCTATATACAGTTTCTCATTACAATATTAATATATATGACTATTATTCAAATTAATTTTTTTAATCTTTATGATTAAAAATGTTATTTTCAGATAACAACATAATATATATTAGAACTGTTTTATTTATTTTTGGCCAAAAGTTGTATTATATTAATTTACGTTCAGTTATCTAATCTAATAGATAAACATAAAATTATTAAAATAAATTTTTATTATAGTACATATTATATATAACTATTTTATTATATACATGATCATATTATCTCTATTCATATTAATTAATACACATGCATGTGTCATTAAAATTAACTTTTTATAAAACCAAACATATTAATGAGGTTAGACCATTATCTGATGTTGGCTCCTAATTGCTCTATCTGACGGGTTTCTAGGTGTTTCGTCCGTCCATGGAGACAAAAACATTTTATAATTATTTATTAATATATGCATTACTAATGAAAATATTATAGTTATAAATCATAATTTATTCTTTTCATTTGAAAATTCTTACGTATTATAATTTTTAAAAATGTTTCATTCATTATATTTATTGTTGATAAATAAATCTTAAAAATCACATAATATTTTTTGATTATATAAATTACGAATTTTACTTGACTAATATGTGTTTGTTTTAATTTTGAACCTTTTATTAAAAGTTTTTCAGATTACAACACAATATATATATATATATATCTATACTATTATTTGCGAAGTGATTTTTCGCAACGGAGCTCTCACGTTAAAAGTTAGAGCGGTTAATATCGATACTACCCTTAATGAATAAAATATATAAATAAGCTAAAAATAAAACGAAATTTAATTTATATGATTATATAAATAATTAAAATTAATAAATGTCAAAAAAACAATTAAAATTAATAATAGTAAAGATGATCCAAAATTTAAAATATATTTTAAAATAAAAAATAATTTCTCTATATATTATGTTGTTATCTGAAAAATCTTTTAATAAAAAATTAAGAAATAAAGAATATATAACTAAATATTAATCAAGTGAAATTCTTAGTTTTATATAATTGAAAATAGAATATTGAGTGAGTTTTAAAATTTATATATACTGAATATAGTGTACAAAGAAACTTTTAACAAATTATAACTAATATGTAAGAATTTTAATATGAAAATAAAAATAAAAATTAATCATTGTAGTCTTTAATTTAGTAATACATATATTAATAAGTAATTATAAATATTTAGGCCCGCTTCCACAGACGAAACACCTAATTATTAGTTATTGTTAAAAAATTATAATCGTTAATATGTAAACTAATATAATAATAATAATAAAAAGGAAATTTAGTTTATTTGATTAGATAATTGATAAACATAATAATTGTAAAAATTATTCAAAATCTAAAATATATTCTAAAATAAAAAATAATTTATATATATATATATATATTATATTTTTATCTGAAAAATATTTTAATAAAAATTAATAAAACATAAAATACATAACTAAATATTAATCAAGTAAAATTCTTAGTTTATATAATTGAAAAGAGAATATTGAGTGAATTTTAAGATTTATTTCTATATAATGAATATAGTGTGCAAAGAAATTATTAACAAGTTATAACTAATATGTAAGAATTTTCAAATGAAAATAAAATAATAATTTATCATGATAGTCTTTTACTTAGTAATACGTAATCATAAAATATTTAGGTCCGTTTGTGCGGACAAAACACCTAGTTATCTTTTTATTTAACATCTATATTTTAAGATTTTGGATAATTCTTACTATTGTTAGTTTTAAATTCGTTTTTATTTTTTAGCTAATATTTTTTTTATTCATTAAGAGTAAAATCGATATTAATGACACCAATTTTTAACGTGAGAGCTCCGTTGCGAAAAATCACTTCGCAAATAATAGTATAGAATCATAAAATATTTAGGTCCGTTTGTGCGGACAAAACACCTAGTTATCTTTTTATTTAACATCTATATTTTAAGATTTTGGATAATTCTTACTATTGTTAGTTTTAAATTCGTTTTTATTTTTTAGCTAATATTTTTTTATTCATTAAGGGTAAAATCAATATTAATCACACCAATTTTTAACGTGAGAGCTCCGTTGCGAAAAATCACTTTCCAAATAATAGTATAGATAAATATACTAAGATAATTAAAAAAGTTTGTTAAAAAAGCAGTTATAATTATTATCTGATAGCATTTTTCCTTTTTAAATATCCTCAAGGTGTGTAAAGATTCTCCCTAAGAAAAAAGTTTCCTTTTTGATCTTGCGTAATGGAAGAGCTAACAGTGTACTTGAAAAAATAATTTTCGAAGTTATTTAATAATAAAAATTTCATTTAAAAAAAAATTTAATAGTAATTTTTTTAGAACATTTCCTTTTCAAAAATCCTAAAGAAAAAAATATTAGCAAAATAATTTACTTAATATTAATTTTTCTTTTCTAAAATCCTAAAGATAAGACAATTGTAAAAGATTATCTGATAGTAATATTTTTTTTAATTTTGATATTTGTTAAAAATATCTCATGATTAAAAAAATATATAACAAGATGATAAAAATAGTTTTAGAAAAATAAATTAATTTTAAAATTATTTAATAGTATTTTTCTCATTTTAAAATTATATTTTAATATTTTTTGTCAAATAATTTATTTAATACTAATTTGTTTTTCTAATTTAAATTCTAAAATTAAAAACCCTTGCAACGTACATGTTCATATATGTACATAATAAATTGGACGTCACAGTACTAATTAAAATTTTAAGATTTTAAGATTTTATAACTCTTAAACAAATAATACTAACAAACTAAGTTCCATCCGTATGGTGCCGTTAAATTAATTTCATCTATTATAAATATAACATGTTTTGTATTTTTAACAGATTTATAAATAATTAAGTAATAGTTAAAACATGATTTTAAGAACATATCTTATTTTGTCATGTATTATATTATATTAAATATTATGCTTAAAGCACTTTATAAAATAATATTTTTATAGAATATGTGGCTTATCTTTCTGTCGATTTTATCAAAATATTTAATTTATCAAAATTATTTTAAATTTTAAATATATAAAAAATTATTTACCGTAAGTAACATTTAAATACTAGTATCCGTGATATCATGGTAAGTCATCTAGTTTGGTGTGTATAAGATCATATCGTAATTGTGGATGTATTTTAGATATATGAAAAAATAACATCAAATTTTTTAAGTGTTTATAAAAAATAAATATGAATTTAACTGTAAAAATGAAACAAATAAAATTGGACCATATATTTGCATAATTTTTTTTAAATTACTATTTCATTGCTATATCGAATTTTATTATATTTTTTTATTGTCAAATTCAGAACTTGTGAAGTCTATGAATTTAAAGAATATTAGTTTATAGAATTAAATTAGTTCATGGAAAAGAAATTAGATTGATCCTTTTGTCACCACCATATATGGGTCCCGTCATATTTCTCAATTACCTGAACATGCCAAGACTCTGGATCGTTATCACTAACCAAAGAAGCTTCTGATAGTCCCATGATATTTGGATTTTTTTCAATCTCGAGCAAAGCATCCTTAGAAGAAGATCTGTGTATCGAAATCCTGTGCCGTTTCTCTGAAGCCTTTAGCCAGCGCTGTACAAAATTAACAAGCACGTCATACGCTGCTGGACCATCGATCTTGCTGTGCAGATCATGCCACGGTTGTCTTGGTCCATCATCCTCAGTAGTCTAATACGAAAAGAAGTTTATTTGCACTGATCGAAAATAGTAGCAAAACTGAAACCAAACAAGAATTGTCTTGAAAGGTTACCCCAAAACAATTGTTATAGAAATCATCTTTATGGAGAGTCTTTAATGTCTTAAAGAGAGGATGCTTAGGCGTATCAAAACGTCCTTTGCACACGTCTAGCCCTCCAACAAACGCTACGATCTTTCTTCGGCCATGAGCTGCCTCAGCATCTACAATCACAGTTTTCTGATGATGTGTGTAGATAGTGTGAACTTCCTGATCATCACAATGAGGTTCAGATGATTAAACTATACATAAACAAGTTTAATCAGTGATGCAGTAATTATTGAGCATCTTACAGTTTTTTTTACAAAGCTATGAAGACCTCTCCCACCAGATCTAGGACAAATATTAACTTGCACCGACGAGTTCTTAAAAAAATGGCGAGTGTCCTCATCGCTTGTCTTCATACATCCGCGCTGCATACCACAAGCATCAGTTTCGTTAAAACAACAAAAGGTTTGTGTCTAACCCTTTTCATCTATCCAGATGTCAATCTACTATTATTGTAGTTTACAAGAGATATGATTAAGAAAAGATAGACTGTTAAGAGAAACATAATACATAGTTAGGCACCACTTACTGTTCTGTACCCCAGAAAGCTCCTTGAAAATGGATCATCCCACACCAATAGCAACACTCTAACACCTTCTTGAGATCTTTCTTTAAGCAAATCCCCTAATGTACCATCGGTGGGATCACTATTGCGACGAACCAGCCTAACCTGATGGTAAACTGACCAACCTGTGATATAAATCAAGTTTTTTGCCTGTCGAATAGCATCAGCCATATCTTCCCAGCACTTTCCATGTATATACTGCATCCCACCATCGAGATCTACACTCGGAAGTGTCCCGTCTTCAACATGAGCATCTTGATACAGAGTAACTCTACCGCCTTTCCTCAAAGGGAAGTACGTACCGGGAACTCCTTCGCACTCATTACCAACACCCATTTGGTAAATTTTCATCATTTCCACTGGAGTGTATTGAATAGACAAACTCAACACAGAACCCTTTTTACATGGCTTCCCATTACTGTTAAGTATCGGGAACAGCCCTTCGATCGTGTTCCCTGAACATAACTCCTCGGTTGGGATTCCAACAGCTCCTATGAACTTGGCTCCAAAACGGTCACTGTCTTTCACCACAAATTTAACCACCGTCGCATGGTGAGCCACCGGTACATAGAAATGCTGCATCCACTCAGGATTCTCATTGTTGTCGATCACAAAAGTTTTGCTTATCTTTGCACCTGCGATAGAGACAGTCACGTAAGGATCACTTGTACGGTTCTTTTTGTACCTTTGGAACCGTTCCTTGTTAGGAAGATTTTTAGCTTCCTTCACCCAAATGTCTAAGTTACCATGTAACAACACCATTGACATTAATCTCGGTATAAACCGAATGATGCGTCAAGAAAAAAGCGAGAAAGAACTAAATAAGAAAAGGAAAAAATCTCGAGTCAAACCCACAAAACAAAGATAAAGTTCACTGAGACCTTTGAGATAAAGATTCAGAACAAATGTATGAGGTATAAATAGACGAATCAAGCACTGAGCTTGTATTTAAGGTTTGTGTTGTCAGCCGTACGTTTTTGACCATTCACATTAGCCAATGACAGACGTCAACAGTGGTCCAGACTCGGTAAAACATTCCATAAATCGTATCAACGCTACAGTGAATGCTAATTATCAGAAGAAACAAACGATCGAGACATGGATATACTTTAACGTGCATGGAGGTCAATAAAATAGTAATAACAAACTTAACTTGAAAAGTTCTAAGCAATTAATAAAATAACAAAACAAATAGAAAAGTAAGAAGGAATAGGGAAAATCTCGAATTCAGGAAGAGGTCTCCCCCACGAGAGATTCAATCTCTTCTATAAGAAACTATTTTATAACATGTCATGTGATAGTTGACTTTATTTATGGGGAGACACAAGTAACCCATTATCCGAAAATTAAAAACCTGAAAACTGGAGATGCGTCCTACTCTAACCCAGCAAAAGTCTCTTCTAGGTTAATTAATGCCCAACATTTGCTACTTAAATCGTATGACCGATACAGTGAATGCAAATTATAAGAAGAAACACACGATGGAGACCTGGATATACATTAGCATGGAGGTCAAGAAAATAATAATAACAAACTTAACTTGGAAAGTTATAAGCAAGTTTCTCTTAATAAAAATATCAAAACAAATGGAAACGTAAGAAGGAATAGGGAAAATGTAGAATTGAGGAAGAGGTCCCGACGAGAGATTCAATCTCTTCTATAAGAAACTGTTTTATAAGCAGTAGCAGAGCTAGGAGAAAAAGCCAGGATCAAAAGTTTATGTATATAAAATTGGCTATCTATTAGGTAAATTAATGAAATTCAACCAGTTAATCAAGATATGTTACAATTTTATGTCTAAATTAGATAAAATTTTAAATTTCATATGGGTCAACCGACCTACCCGCTTGTTCATTGGCTCTTCCACTATTTATTAGATGTCATGTGATAGTTGACTTTATTTTATGTAGGGGGTAAACTAATGTAAACTATCATCTGAATTTTGTATACTAAACAAACAAGATAACTAACGGTATCGATGGGTAAGGGACATGCTCTCATGGGTAAGGAAAAGAGCAGGACGAACAACTGTTTAATGTTGCCTAGATAGAGCAGTAGAAAATGCAGATTAGCATGAGAAGTTTCCCCACTCGACTCGACTGTGAAGTATATGAGGTTATGGAAATCGGACCATCGTCCGATTCTTGGAGACATATACTCATAAAACCAATGAAGAAATCAAAAAGATTCAAGTTTGATAAAAGATGGTTTGATAATGAGGAGCTAAAACAAGCCATTCTCGAGGGATGGAAATCTTCCTCCCAATACAACTATTATGGAACATATTTCAAGCTGCCGAAAAGTCTTGAGCGAATGGAGGAGATAACATAATGTAAACTCAGCAAAATTAGTGGAGGAACTTAAAGAAAAAGTAGAGTGTTTGTATGCAGATGATAATGCTACAACTAAAGAAATTGCAGCAGTGTTGAAAGAATTATCTGATGCTTTTAAAGTAGAAGAAATGTTGTGAAAACAGAAGAGTCGCGTGTTTTGGCCGAGAGAAGGTGATATAAATTAAAAAAAAAAATCATCCCCTAACAAAGCAAAGAAGAACAAGAAATAAAATCACGCCGCTCCTAGATACAAATGGAAATACAGTTGAGGACGAAGAAGGGTTAGTAGTCATTGCTACTAGCTACTTTAGACAGATCTTTGAATCGTCTAATCCTGAGGACATTGAAGAGGCACTAGCTTAAGCTCCTACGACGATCACTGGGGCAATGAATGACAACCTTACAGCTCCGGTTTCTGAATGGGAGGTCAAATTAGCGCTCTTTGCTATGCATCCAGAAAAGGCCCCAGGACCAGATAGAATGACCGCGTTTTTCTATCAGAATTTTTTGCATATAATAAAGGAGGACTTAACTCTTATGATTAATAAATTCCTTTTTGAGAGGACGGTGGCGAATGGACTGAATGATACAAATATATGCCTCATCCCAAAAACAACAAAGCCTAATGAAATGACTCAGTTCAGACCCATTAGCTTGTGTAGCGTCAGATACAAGATAATCTCTAAGGTCTTGTGTCAAAGATTAAAATAAGTGCTACCAGGCTTGATATCGGAAACCCAGTCATTCATACGCAAAATAGATGTGTTAGTTTATTTTGGATCCCTACTGGTGTATCCCTTTTCTATGTTGTTTTGTTGGTTCTTATTGTTTAAAACTTTTTGACTTGAAGGCTTAATAATACAATTCAGCGAAAAAAAAACTCTATAAATTTTTCCTTTTTATTATATATGTTATTTGGGAAATTTTTAAAAAGAAACTAAATAAAAACTCAATAATAATATTTAAATGTAATATATTAAATTTATTAAGTGTATCAATGTAATCAACCACTATGAGAATTAACGTGAGAACGACATATAAGAAACTAACTTCTCAAATAATATTATAGAGATACAATATTCTTAAACCTTTTTCATCCACATTTGAAGATAATTTAGCAAGATAGGATCGCCAAAAATGATTTTAAATTAAGGAGTTTTATTAGTTAAAATAACTGAGAGTTTTTCTTACAATCTATCTTTACTAAATGAATCTAATTACTAAACAGTAAATAATCCAAAACACACAAATGAAATATTAAGTGATATATGTAATGAATACAATTTGCTTCTCTAAATTTTAAACCCACAACTGGACTCTTAAGTACACTACTAGATTCTGATACGTCCTTAAAAGGACGGGTATATTCTTTGCTTTACATTTTTCTTAAAAATTTAATTATCATATTTGTGTTTTAGTCATATTTTTATTTTTAATTTGTATAATATATTTTTAAAAATAATTAATAATTTTTGAATAATTGTATTAAATAATTAGACCACACCTATATAATAGATCATGTTGTTGTTTTAATATAATGGATCAAAACTTCTTGCTAATGATTTAAAAATATTTTACAAAAGTACGATTACAAAGAAAAATATAAATACACCCACCCTTTCAAATTAAGACATGATCATGACCTATTAATATATGTGTAATCCAACTATTTTAATAGAATATATTAAATTGTTTATTAATCATTTTTTAAAAAAATATATATAAATAAAAACACAAATAAGACTAAAAAGACACAAATATAAAAAGTAAATTTATGAAAAATATAAAACAAAAATATACCCATCTTTTTAAAGGCGGGCATAATCTAGTATATGATTATTAGTGGGTCATTAACTGAAATGTTCTCTAATAATTTTGTTATTTTTTCTCGAGCCATCAACAATACTGTTAATTTTTTTCAAATATTGATTAACAATATAATGGTCCATGAATATTTATAAAGTAAGTCGATTAGTTTAGGTTGTTACACAATTTTGTAGATTTGTCAATTAATTCTGGGCCAAAAAATATTTTCAAATATTCCCGAAATACTAATAAAGATATATTAATCGAATATGCATAATTAATGCCCTGATTTTTTTAATGTACTAAATAACATATGCTGAAGTTAATGCATTTTTCATATAAATTAAAAAAAACGTGAACAACCTATTTGAAACATGGAAAATCCCCAAACAATTTATAGTTAAGATTTTACAAACTAAGAATTTTGTTAAAACAAAAAGTTTATAATTAACTTTTTAATAATGGATTAGATAGTTAGGTAAGCTTCTGAAATTGGTGGGTTTAATTGATTGTTGTGAAATATGATTATTGTAAACATGGTTTCTGTATATATTATCTATTGTTGTATTAGAAAGATACTAATTATCTGTTACAAATATCCCCAAAAATCAATTACATTACATATAATTAAATAACCATATGTACCGTAATTGTTGGACTAACGATATACACCATAACTGTGAATTTTTAATGCAATATTTTAAATAAACCATTTTCAAGGTGTAATCAGCCATGTATCATGACTAAAACACCCGAATCCCAGTAACACTTTTTTTTTGGAGCAATTCCCAATAACATATGAAGTGAATACTATAAAAAATTAGAGAAGAAGCCAACCTTACTGAAACAATTAAAAAAACCTGTGTAGACCTTAAATTTATTTTGCCGTATCCATAATAACAGTATGAGTTTGTAATTTACGCTAATTACAACGACCGAGAAGAAAAGGAGCCGTTTAGATCATTAGTCCTCATTGTAAACTTTTCAATACATTTAGACTAAGACCTCTGTATATGATTGTATCTGGCTTTACAAAAAAGAAAAATATGACTGTATCTGTAGTTTTTAGAAACATGAACCCTAATAAATAAATAAAAACTTTACACCAGACTAAGACCTCTGTATCTATTGAATACATTTTCTCATCAGACATCTCAATTGAAATCTCAAAAATCTAGAATTTCTTCATTTTTCTGGAAAAAACTGTATCATCGTTAGTGTTGCTCTTTTTGCTCCAATATTATCTAAAAGTAAAAACACTATAATACGTACAGTTCTGATAGCATACATAAAGTGTTTGGTTAGATTTAATAAAAGGAAAAGGAACTTAAAAGTAATTAGGTGTTGCAATAAAAAAGAAAATCGTTGAATATATCAATAATAAAAAGCGTAGGTTTAAATGATTCAATGGCAGATCTGTAAATATATTCAAAACAGAAGGACATCTCAAAAAATGACCTTCTGGTTTAATAGTATTGATTATTCAAATCACATTATAGAAGTTTTCTTGTAAAAGAAGAAACAAAGAAAAGATATTGGCACTACAAGGTAACTTCCAGATGGTGAGGTTTTATTCCAGCCCATAGAATGTGCCCTGTGATCTTGCCACCGACATCTGGGAATGTCTTGCATCCAGGAAGAGAACTCACTCTGCCTGTTCTATCGACTTGAACTGGATACTTTAGAAGATGACTAGTCATCTCTGTGACTTCGTCTGCTGCATACTGTCTCCAGTTGACCTCACTCAAATGCCTAACTCGTTTCACGCATTCCATATTCTCTGGCTCTTCGAAACCTTTCTCTAGAAACCCTATATGTTCAGCCCATAACGACATTCTGTATCCAAAGATCTGCCAGAAGAAATTGGGGAATTTGCAACAAAAACATGTCTTAGAAGACATAAACATAAGAGATAACTTAGAGAGCACGTTATGTTTATTGCAGACCAATTACACCAAGCCCATTAAGCGAAGAAAGAATGCAAACACAGATTGAAAAGTCTGAAAATTTTAGTACCTGACCACGAGGACGAGAGCCTTTCTTAGCCCATGAATGGTGTGGTTGATACCCTCCCATGGCGATTTCAGTGTCTCTAGTTCCTTCCAAGGATCTCTGGTTGATATTCGCTGAACCAATTAAGACAAACTCATCGTCCACTATCATACCTTTGGAATGAACATATATCATGAATCTTCGACTCTTCAAAGCTTCCACCTGGATTATTTTGTTGTTTTAGTGAGAAAACAGTGGCATTAAAGGTCGATTTCAAAGAGAGTCATCTATCTATATATATATAAATACCTGTGCGGCATTATTCTGAGGACTAGATACGTTAACTTTTCCATCAGCAACCTCTCTGGTTCCAAGACAAAAGAAGTTCAAATAGTCTTGTGGCTCATACTGACCATCAAGTTCAGCTTCCACAAGTGCCTTGTAGATAGTTTGATACATCATTTTCATTGTTTTATACTGCAGAGAATATGAAAAAATCCTAGCGTAAAAAGACAAGATTCCCTCTCAAGATAGATAGTTCAGAAAACTATGCAAAAAGTATTTACTGTGAGATCTCAAACAGAATCTCACATCGGAAGTTTACACAAAGAAGTGTAATATATAAAAAGATGTTTAATTTTAATTAGCACGACACCTTTTAGTAAAGATTCAAAAGTAAATCTATGCAGACCAGGTTGTTAGGCACAAAAGTGAACGATAATAAGTTGGACATAGACAGGTTCTTAGGCACAAAAGTGAACCATAAAAAGTTGGACATAGACTGAATAAATCCAAACTATTTACCTGCCAGTATAGAATGCTCTGCATAAACATATTTGTTGGATCACCTTCTGGCCACATAGGAATGACGATATAAGCAGCAAACTTCTCCCTAGCTCTAATCTTACTAGCAATCTTAAGCGCGATTTCCATAGGGATTAGATTATTAGCACCTGCATTTCAAGAAACTCGTTATATTATATATATATATTTCATGCGTAGATTGAATTTCGTTCACAAGCTTACGGTTTTCTTACCAACGTCGTTACGTGAATCCCAGTTGAATGATGATCCCAAAAAATATTGGTTTTCGATGTAGATAAAATGCTGAGCAGATCTTATGGCCTTAACATAAGCCGTGTGTATGCTCATGTCTACGAATATTTCTTCCCACATAGAAGATTCTGTTAACATATGTATAACCAATATATTTAGAGTAGCAAAATTGTTGTGATTAGCCCTTTATAAAAAAAAAACACTGTTGTGACTAAAGATAGGGGAATTTTCTTAGATAGACATTTTTATGGTTTTTATCATAAAAATAACACACAAGGAAGAAAATGACCAAAATATTTGATTTAAAAGGAACAAAAGATTTATATACCCTAAATATATAAATACAAATAAATAACTAAAAATTATTTAAAAAATAATTATTTTTTTGTAGTTTCGAATTAAAATGTTTTCAAATTCAATTTTTTATAAATTTTAATTTTTTCAATTTTTATTTTTCAATTTTTTCAAAATTTCTTTTTGAAACTAGGTGTTTTCCTGCACCATGTGCAGTAAGGAATTTTTTAATCTAACTTATATTTAATATTTTATTAAATATTATAAAATTTACTATTTTCTTACTAATATCTAATATAGATTTGATATATATATATATATATATATATATATATATATATATATATATATATATATATATTAAATCAATTTGTATAAAACTAATAAAAATGATATAAAATTGTATAATTATCAAAAATTTAGCTTAAAAATATTTATAAAATTTGTAAATATATAAGAAACTAATGATCTTACAATTAGATATCTAAATGCTTTTGAAAATTGTAGAAATTTTTGAAAGCTTTAGTAATACAAATTGTATAATTATATAAAAATAATAATATTTTGAAATTTGAAATTTTATATATGAATATATTTATTTTATAGATAATGTATGAACTATTGCCATATTTAAAAAAATACGAAAAATAAATATCAATATTAAATATAATATATGAATTGTTACTATATTCTAATAAGTTTGCCAAAAATATAAATCAACACTAAATAAAATTATCCATGTAAAAGAAATATCAATATTAAATATAATATATGAATTATTACCATATTCTAATAAGTTTACCAAAAATATAAATCAACATTAAATGAAATTATCTATGTCATATTTTTCAGGAAGGCATGTCATCTATTTCAGTAGCCATGTCATATTTGTTTTGTGAAATTGATTATAGATAGGACATGTGGCAAAATCATTTTGCAAATATAGTTTAGGGGATTCGAAAATGATTTTTGAAACTATTTTTAGAATTTTTATTTTCAAAATTTTAGTATTTATTTTTAATTTTATACAATTTTAAACCCTAAATCTAAAATCCCACTCCCTAATTTTAAATCTTAAGGTTTAGATTAGTTAACTCAAAAGATATAAATGTAAATTTTTTTTTAATAAAAAATTTTGGTCATTTTGGTTTTTGGGGACTGTATTTGTTAAAAAAACTTTTTTTCGGGTTATCCTAAGCAATTTATCTTAAAGATAAGACAAGGTTAAAAATGTTCCGGGTTGTGCTTACTTTTTCACTTGCTTCCTTTGACTCCTCTGGAAACCCTTTGACTGAGGTTGAATCAATGGAACGAAAAACCTAAAGATAATTAGTTCATGGAAAAGAAATGAGATAAATTTTACCAAAAAAAAGAAATGAGATAAATCCTTTTGTCGCAACCACATATAGTCCCATCATATTTTTGAATTACCTGAACATGCCAAGACTCTGGATCGTTATCACTAACACTAACAAAAGAAGCTTCTGATAGTCCCATGACATTTGGAATTCTATCAATCTTAAGCAAAGCATCCTCAGAAGACGATCTGTGTACCGAAATTCTGTGCCGTTTCTCTGAAGCCTTTAGCCAGCGCTGTTCAAAATTAGCAAGCACGTCATACGCTGCTGGACCATCAATCTTGCAGTGCAGATCATGCCACGGTTGTCTTGGCGCATCTTCGGCAGTAGTCTAATCCGTCAATGGATATAAACAAAATATTATGTACACGAATCAAGAACAATAGTATCTAAATTCCAAAAATAGAAACCAAACATGATATTTTCTTTGAAATGGTTACCCCAAAGTTTGGGTTATGGAAGTCATCTTTATGAAGCGTCTTCAATGTCGTAAAGAGAGGATGGTTAGGAGTATCAAAACGTCCTTTGCACACGTCTAGCCCTCCAACAAACGCTATGATCTTTCTTCGGCCCTGAGCTGCCTCTGCATCTACAATAACAGTTTTTTGATGATGTGTGTAGATAGTTCCAACTTCCTGATCATCACAATGAGGTTCAGATGATTAAACTATACATACACAAGTTTAATCAATGATGCAGTAATTATTGAGCATCTTACAGTTTTTTTTACAAAGCTATGAAGACCTCTCCCACCAGATCTAGGACAAATATTAACTTGCACCGACGAGTTCTTAAAAAACTGGCGAGTGTCCTCATCGCTTGTCTTCATACATCCGCGCTGCATACCACAAGCATCAGTTTCGTTAAAACAACAAAAGGTTTGTGGCTAACCCTTCTCATCTATCCAGATGTCAATCTACTATTATTGTAGTTTACAAGAGATATAATTAAGAAAAGATAGACTGTGAAGAGAAACATAATACATAGTTAGGCACCACTTACTGTTCTGTACCCCAGAAAGCTCCTTGAAAATGGATCATCCCACACCAATAGCAACACTCTAACACCTTCTTGAGATCTTTCTTTAAGCAAATCCCCTAAGGTACCATCGGTGGGATCATTATTGCGACGAACCAGCCTAACCGGATGGTAAACTGACCAACCAGTAATATAAATCAAGTTCTTTGCCTGTCTAATCGCATCAGCCATATCCTCCCAGCACTTTCCATGTATATACTGCATCCCATCATCGAGATCTACACTCGGAAGTGTCCCGTCTTCAACATGAGCATCTTGATACAGAGTAACTCTACCGCCTTTCCTCAAAGGGAAGTACGTACCGGGAACTCCTTCGCACTCATTACCAACACCCATTTGGTAAATTTTCATCATTTCCACTGGAGTGTATTGAATAGACAAACTCAACACAGAACCCTTTTTACATGGCTTCCCATTACTGTTAAGTATCGGAAACAGCCCTTCGATCGTGTTCCCTGAACATAACTCCTCGGTTGGGATTCCAACAGCTCCTATGAACTTGGCTCCAAAACGGTCACTGTCTTTCACCACAAATTTAACCACCGTCGCATAGTGAGCCACCGGTACATAGAAATGCTGCATCCACTCAGGATTCTCATTGTTGTCGATCACAAAAGTTTTGCCAATCTTTGCACCTGCGATAGAGACAGTCACGTAAGGATCACTTGTACTGTTCTTTTTGTACCTCTGGAACCGGTCCGTGTTAGGAAGATTTTTAGCTTCCTTCACCCAAATGTCTAAGTTACCATGTAACAACACCACCCTCAAAGAACCCTTACTTGACCCTTCCATTGACATTAATCTCGGTATAAACCGAATGATGCGTCAAGAAAAAGCGAAAAAGAACTAAATAAGAAAAGGAAAAAATCTCGAGTCAAACCCACAAAACAAAGATAAAGTTCACTGAGACCTTTGAGATAAAGATTCAGAACAAATGTATGAGGTATAAATAGACGAATCAAGCACTGAGCTTGTATTTAAGGTTTGTGTTGTCAGCCGTACGTTTTTGACCATTCACATTAGCAATTGACAGACGTCAACAGTGGTCCAGACTCGGTAAAACATTCCATAAATCGTATCAACGCTACAGTGAATGCTAATTATCAGAAGAAACAAACGATCGAGACATGGATATACTTTAACGTGCATGGAGGTCAATAAAATAGTAATAACAAACTTAACTTGAAAAGTTCTAAGCAATTTATAAAATAACAAAACAAATAGAAAAGTAAGAAGGAATAGGGAAAATCTCGAATTCAGGAAGAGGTCTCCCCCACGAGAGATTCAATCTCTTCTATAAGAAACTATTTTATAACATGTCATGTGATAGTTGACTTTATTTATGGGGAGAAACAAGTAACCCATAAACCGAAAATTAAAAACCTGAAAACTGGAGATGCGTCCTACTCTAACCAGCAAAAGTCTCTTCTAGGTTAATTAATGCCCAACATTTGCTCCTTAAATCGTATGACCGATACAGTGAATGCAAATTATAAGAAGAAACACACGATGGAGACCTGGATATACATTAGCATGGAGGTCAAGAAAATAATAATAACAAACTTAACTTGGAAAGTTATAAGCAAGTTTCTCTTAATAAAAATATCAAAACAAATGGAAAAGTAAGAAGGAATAGGGAAAATCACTACAAGAAAACGCATGCTTAACGACCAAAGGTTACGACTACCATAGGGTGGTCGTAAATTACGGACTGCTTTACGACTACGTTACGACGAAGTCTTCATTAGTCGTAATGTCGACGTAAAATTACAACTAAAATCTCGAGTCGTACTTTAGTCGTAAAGTTACATCTAATTTACGACTAAACTTTTGCGTAGTCGTACATTAGGTACATTAGATGGAACTTTACGACTAACTTACATCTAAATATTTTACATCTAGTTAACGACTAAAGGAGTCATAAATTAGTTGTAATATTACGACTTAGTTACATCAAAATTTGTTTACATCTAATTTACAACTGTTTACGAGAACAAAGTTGCACTTTGGTAGTTAAGTTATAATTTAAACGTAAATTAGTTGTAACATTGTACGTACCAAAATCGAAATTTCTCTATAAATATGATCTTCTCTCTCATTCTTAAGATGCACAAAAAAAAAACAAAAAGAGCAAAAAAAAAAACGGGAAGTAGTTAAAAAAATGTCCGAAAATATTTATGCGCTTCGGAGTTGGATGTATGCGCATAAAGATTCAACAGGAAAAGTAACAGACGAATTTCTGAACGGAGCAGAGATATTCATGTACCAGGCCGGACAGACGCCTCTCACAAAGGAAACGGGTAAAATGTTCTGTCCATGTCGTAAATGCAAAAATACGAAGTTTGCTGCTAGTGATACCGTTTGGAAACATATAGTAAATAGAGGATTTACTCCACATTACTATATTTGGTTTAACCATGGAGAGGGTGATAATAGGAATGAAGCTAGTGGTAGTAATCATGTTGAAAATGTTCGTAACAGAGATGAACCACATTTGCCTTCTGAAAGTGTTATTCAAGAAAATCATATGTTAGATCATGATAGAATGCATGATATGGTTACTGATGCATTTCGTGAAACAACATCAGTAATAGAGGAGGTTGAAAATGTAGAGGGGCCTAATTTGGATGCAAAAAGATTTTATGAAATGCTAGCAGCAGCAAATGAGCCAATCTATGAAGGTTGTAGAGAAGGTCTTTCTAAATTATCTTTGGCAGCTAGGATGATGAATATCAAAACTGATCATAACTTACCTGAAGTTTGTATGGATGCATGGGCTGAGTTGTTTAAAGAGTATTTGCCTGAAGATAACTTGTGTGCTGAATCTTATTATGAGATTCAGAAACTTGTTCATAGTCTTGGCTTACCTTCGGAGATGATTGATGTGTGTATAGACAACTGTATGATATACTGGGGAAAAGATGCAGAATTATTAGAGTGTAAATTTTGCAAGAAGCCAAGATATAAACCGCAAGGACGTGGACGAAATAGGGTGCCGTACCAGCGGATGTGGTACTTACCAATCAAGGATAGACTCAAGAGATTATATCAATCTGAAAAGACGGCAGCGTCGATGAGATGGCATGCAGAACATGATCAGAAGGAAGGAGAGATCAATCATCCCTCTGATGCCAAAGCGTGGAAACATTTGAATAATGTCTATCCTGATTTTGCAAGCAACCCCCGCAACGTTTATCTTGGGCTCTGCACAGATGGCTTTAGTCCATTTGGAATGTCTGGAAGACAATACTCTCTCTGGCCAGTCTTCTTGACGCCATACAACCTTCCACCAGAGATGTGTATGGAAAAAGAATTGCTTTTCATGAGTATATTGATACCTGGACCAAAACATCCCAAAAGATCCCTTGATGTTTTTCTACAACCTTTGATTGAAGAATTGAAGGAATTGTGGTCAACAGGCGTGCAGACATATGATTGTTCAACGAGAACAAACTTTACAATGCGAGCAGTTCTACTGTGGACTATTAGTGATTTTCCTGCATATGGGATGTTGTCGGGCTGGACGACGCATGGGAGGCTATCTTGTCCATATTGTATGGGAAGCACAGACGCATTTCAGTTGAAGCATGGTAGGAAGACGTCCTGGTTTGATTGTCATCGGAGATTTCTTCCCATTAACCATCCATACCGAAGGAACAAGAAACACTTTCGGTCAAAAAGGATAGTAAGGGACACCGCTCCACCATATTTATCTGGAGAGGAAATCGAGAAGGATATTGATTACTATGGTGGACAAAGCACAGTTGTCAAAGGCGGTAATTGGCATAATCCTCCGAATATGCCTAATGGTTACGGGACTCAGCATAATTGGCACAAGAAGAGTATATTTTGGGAACTTCCATATTGGAAAGATCTGCTGCTGCGCCACAATCTGGACGTGATGCATATAGAGAAGAACTTCTTTGACAACATCATGAATACGTTGTTGAACGTCCCTGGGAAGACAAAAGATAACAAGAACTCAAGGTTGGATTTACCTGCATTATGTTCTCGGATTGAACTGCATATTATGAACGATGGGAGAATTCCAGTTCCCATTTTCAGATTGTCAGCACAAGCAAAAGCTGCGTTGTTCAAGTGGGTGGCGTCAGATGTGAAGTTTTCTGATGGATATGTTTCAAATCTATCAAGATGTGTTGATCATCAGGGACAAAAGTTTTCAGGAATGAAGAGTCATGACTGTCATGTTTTTATGCAACGACTTCTGCCATTTGCACTTGCGGAGTTGGTTCCAAAAGAGGTTCACGAAGCACTTGCAGGTAACAAATAATTAAAGTTATTATTTCTTCTTGTTGGAAAAAAACTTATGATTGTAAATTATGTGTAGGCATCGGAGCTTTTTTCAGAGATCTTAGTGCACGCACCTTAACTGTAGACGTCATCACACAACTTGATGCGAATATCCGGATCTTGATGTGTAATTTGGAGAAAATTTTTCCTCCGTCCTTTTTTGACGTCATGGAACATCTGGTTATCCACCTTCCGTATGAGGCAATGCTACGTGGACCTGTTCATAATGGATGGATGTATCCTTACGAACGAGCTATGAAATATTTGAAAGGCAAAGCAAAAAATCTGGCAAGGGTAGAAGGTTCAATAGTTGCTGGGAGTTTGAATGAGGAAACATCTCACTTTACGTCCTACTACTTTGCGTCACAAGTCCGGACCAAAAAAAAGAATACGAGCAGATATGATGATGGTGGTGTTATGCCGACATATATTGTTGAAGATGTTCCAGACATATTTACTCAGATTGGACGGCTTGGTGGAAAACTAAAAGAAGTTTGGTGGTCAAGTTCTGAAGACGCACATAGTGCCCACACATATATACTTCTTAACTGCGAGGAGATTGAATCATTTGAAAGGTAATTTAAATTATTATTTCTGTTAAATTTTACCATACATATATAACACTTAATGATAATTTTCTTTTAAAACAGCGATTTTGTTGCCCAAGTCGAAGAAGCTATACCAGGAATATCAACTGCTGATCTCAACAAAAGGAAAGACCAACACTTTGTGAAATGGTTAAAAACGCAGGTACGTCGTGTATCTAATTAATTAACATGAAAATTAATTATATGATTGGTTAAGTCTTTATACAAATAAATGTTGATGTTCCAGGTTGATTATGATGATCAATTTTATCCTCAATGGTTTCACGAATTGATACAAGGTCCGGTCGGTAAGGTCACCATTGCATCTATGTATTTCACAAGAGGATACACTTTTCACACTTACGAATATGGAAGTCGACGAGCAACAATGAACTATGGAGTATGTGTGAAAGGTGAAACAGATTTCTATGGAATCTTAAAAGAGATCATCGAAGTGGAGTTCCCCGGTGTAGTGAAGCTGAAATGCGTGCTCTTCAAATGTGATTGGTTTGACCCCACAGTCAATAGAGGTGTTCGATATAGCAAGTTTGGTGTTGTTGATATAAATGCTTCACGGAGGTACAACAAATTTGAACCCTACATATTGGCTTCTCAAGCAGATCAGGTTTGTTTTGTTCCATACCCGAAGATCAGACAATCTGGAATATCTTGGTTAGCAGCTATAAAAGTTACACCTCGGGGCAGAGTTGTGAATGATGACCCACCGCCATTACAAGAAGATGCAGTAAATGAAGTTGAAGTACCCGAACAAGTAGAAGATGATATCTTACTTATTGATCCGCATAATCCGGGATACGAAGAACTTCCAGACGATGCAACGAATGAAGCAAATGAAGATGAATTTGAAGAAAATGATGAAGCGGATGATGTTTCTGATGACGAGTGTCAAGTTCCATTATGTTAGAACGTTTTTTTTTCCATTATGTTAGAACGTTTGTGTTTAACTTTATATTGTAATGTTATGATAATTATATATATATGATTTTTGGAGTATGAAAGAGTATTAAACTTATGATGTTTATCTATGATGTTTGGGGTTTGGGATTTTGAGTTTAGGGTTTAGGGTTTAGGGTTTAGGGTTTAGGTTTTAGGGCTTAAGTACGACCACTTTACGACGCTATGATGTTTGAGGGTTTGGGGTTTCGGGTTTAGGGTATAACGAAGCTAATTAGTCGTACGTACGACTCATGTACGACTACATTACCTTGTAGTCCTAAAGTAGTCGTACATGTACGACTCATGTACGACTAAGCCCACCATTAGTCCCTCATTGGTCGTACAATTACGACCAAAGTACGACTCGCATGTCAAATGTGCCCCTATATATACTCCCTTCTCACCATCTCGAATTATAAACAAAATTTACAAATCTTAAAAAAAAAGGAAGTGAAAAGAGATTTGGGATCATAAGTGGAAATAGAATTCGGTTATTTATTCGTTATGTTGATTCTATTTTCTCTTGTGATTCCATCTCTTTTCCCTTCCTTGTTTTTTGTAGACTTTAAAAATTTGTTCACATGAAAATTAATCCATATATACAAATTTTAGAAAAAAAAAGAGGATAAAGATATGGAAACATAAGTAGAAACAGACAATTCTTTATGTTTCGTCATTTCTACTTGTGATTCCAGTATCTTTCTTCTCTTTTTTTTTCATAATTTATGTAAAATTGGTAATAGAGGTTTATCATAAATTATGATAAACCTCTTCGAATTTTTTTCTAATAAACGTTGGTCCCAATGTAGTCGTAAGCAGCATTCGTCGTAACAGGGTTGTAGATTTACATCCAATGTACGACCTTTTCGTATTAAGTTGGTCGTAAAAGTACGACCAGTGTACGACTAAAGGATATTTAGTCCTTAATTAGTCGTACAATTACGACTAATGTACTACTATTCGTCCCTCTTTAGTCGTAATTGTACGACCAATGTACGACCACCACCAAATCTCTATATAAACTTCTCACCGCGAAGCCATTTCGTTGCTCATTCCATTCTCACTCCCCTCTCTCTTACAACCTCAGAGCTTCTCCCTCTCTAGGTAATTTTTTTTTTGTTTTAGTTATAGGTGGTTAATTAGATTAGGTTTGGAATTTAGTTAGGTTATTAGATTAAGTTTGGAATTAGTTAGGATGATATTAAAATGTGTTTATAATTTTTTTAATTAATTATTTGAATTGTTTTTAATTTTTAGTTTTTAATTTTTTTTCAGATTGACGATCTTATATGGCTACTACCGGTAGAAAGAGACTTAGGAACCGTGGCGGGAGGACTTCTTATGGGAGTACCTTTCTCGGCCAGACGGATCCATCAGCTTCTACCTCCCGCACCCCCGAAACTGTCCCCGAAAGCCAAATTCCTAGCGTCCCGTATGTGCCGCAGGCGCCATACGATCCACATGCATACTATCCGCAGCCTTACGTCGACCCAACTACATACTTTACTTATGAGGAGGGTCGTGATCATCAGCAGCCTCATGATCAGCAGCCACAACATCCACAACAACCTCCACAGCCGGCACAGCCGGCTCCAGAGCAAGTTCCATACGAGCCTCCAGAGGAGGCTCCTGCAGTTCCTGGTCTTCATCCAGATTTGATGGTGCCACCGGATGCACCTTATGCAAGATATTCTGTGGAAGACATTCTCAGGATGCCAGGACGAGAAGGTTTACCCGTCCTCGATCCATATCTACGATCCGGCACGACTTGGTAATTAATTTTAAATTATTTTAAAATTTACATTTAATATTTATAATTATATATATAAATTCTTTAAAATTTTGTAGGTTTAAAGCGGACAATGATGTGGGCCAGAGCGTTGGGGACATCATCAGAGGAAACTTTCGGATTGCCCATCCTAATTGGACTCTTACACCGAACCACGTTCGCATTACTTGGTTCAAGTGCTTCGCGGTTAGTTTTAAATTAATTTTATTTATTTATGTTTAAAATTTTAAATAATTTGGCTAATTAATATTTGTTATTATTTTTTGTAGCAAAAATGGCATTGGTCCACTGGGATCAATGAGACGGTGAAGAAAGAGTTCAACAACAAGGCAATGCACCGTCTCAAAAACATTGTTGGCGACTGGAAGGAGAAGTGGAAGTATATCGGGGATGATGCAAAACAAACGTACCTCAGCAATGACGTTTGGACTGGCTTGAAGGCTTATTGGCTTTTGCCTAAGTCAGTCCAAAGGTCTCTTAAGTGCTCGGCCGCCCGGCTAACCCGTGATGCTCAAGGTAACCTGCCAATACCTCATACTTCCGGACAGACTCCATATGCCAAAAGGGCATTGCAAATTGTAAGTTTTAGATTTTTTCTTAATTTTCATTACATATATATATATATATATATATATATATATATATATATATATAATATATTGTTTTTGTTTTAAAATATAGGCTGCCAAAGAAGGAGCGCCGCCGACTCTCAGCCGACTCTACAAGGAGACCCACTCCCATGCCGATGGCCAATTCGTACATCCACGAGCAGAGCAGATCTACAACGATGTAGAAGCTCGGATTGAGGAGGTCCAGACTCAGCGGACGCAACAAAACCCGGATGGTCCACCGGTCCAGCTTTCGGCCATCGAACAAGACCGGATTTTCGAGCAGGTAAAATATTCGACCTTTTTAAGTTATATATACATGCATATATATTTATTTTACATATGTACTAATAATATCTATTTATAAATTATATATAGGTTGCTCCGAAGAGAAGGGGACGTATAATTGGGATCGGGAGTGTGAATGATGTTCCCATGGCGAGAGCTGAACACGCTGCTCAAAGGGAACAAGACTCCTCGGTCCGGAGGGAGTTGGAAACTGCGAACCAGAGGTTAGCCGACCACAACGGGATGTTTAAGTCGATGGCAAACATGTTCGATATGCTTCTAGAGACAACTCCAAACGTCGACCCGTCGGTTACAGCATCGTGGAAGAACCTGCGTCCGACCTTCGTCCCCAACCCGACTCCGGAAGAGCAGGACGATTTGACTCGGCGTGCCGAGGAGAGGAGTTCTGAGCTCTTTTATGATCTTAATGCTTAGTTTTCGGTTTTAGTTATTTTGTATTTTGAAAACTTTGAATTTATGAATGTTATATTATTATGTTTTTATGAATTTAAATGAAATTCGTAAAATATTTTATTTTTAAAAAAATCTTTTTTTTGTAAAATTGAATTATTAAAATTAATTTTAGTATTTAAAATCGAATTATTAAAATTACATATTCGATGTAAGTTAGTCGTTATGTTACGACTAATTTACCTCTATCCGAAAAAGAATTTACGACTACTTGACAACTAATATATAACTTCTACTTTACGACTAAACTTTTATGACCCACTTACGACTACACTTATTACATCTACTTTACGACTAAAGCTTTACGACCCGTGTACGACTACATATATTACATCTGATTTACGACCAATAACTTTAATCGTAATAGTACGACTCCGTTACGACTAATAATTATAGTCGTACCTTTACGACCAATTCCCAACCAATTAGTGATTACGACCAGCAGATTACGACCAATCGTTTTTAGTTGTTCATTGGTCGTAATACCCTTTTTACGACCAAGGTACAACTAAACCCGTAGTCGTTAAAGACCTGTTTTCTTGTAGTGAATGTAGAATTGAGGAAGAGGTCCCGACGAGAGATTCAATCTCTTCTATAAGAAACTGTTTTATAAGCAATAGCAGAGCTAGGAGAAAAAGCCAGGATCAACAGTTTATGTATATAAAATTGGCTATCTATTATGTAGATCAAATTAATGAAATTCAACCAATTAATCAAAGATATGTTACAATTTTATGTCTAAATTAGATAAAATTTTAAATTTGATACCGCTTGTTCATTGGCTCCTCCACTATTTATAAGATGTCATATGATAGTTGACTTTATTTTATGTAGGGGGTAAACTAATGTAAACTATCATCTGATTTTTGTATACTAAACAAACAAGATAACTAACGGTATCGATGGGTAGGGGACATGCTCTCATGGGTAAGGAAAAGAGCAAGACGAACAACTGTTTAATGTTGCTTAGATAGAGCAGTAGGTAATGCGAATTGGCATGAGAAATTTCCCCACTCAACTGTGAAGTATATGAGGTTATGGAGATCGGACCATCGTCCGATTCTTGCAGACATACTCATAAAACCAATGAAAAAATATAAAAAAATTCAAGTTGGATAAAAGATGGCTTAATAATGAGGAGCTAAAATAAGTCATTCTCGAGGGATGGAAATCTCCCTCCCAATACAACTATTATGAAATATATTTCAAGCTGCCGAAAAGTATTGAGCGAATGGAGGAGATAACATAATGTAAACTCGGCAAAATTAGTGGAGGAACTTAGAGAAAAAGTGGAGCGTTTGTACGCAGATAATAATGCTACAACTGAGAAAATTGCAGCGGTGCTGAAAAAATTCTCTGATGCTCTTAAAGTAGAAGAAATGTTGTGAAAACAGAAGAGTCGCGTGTTTTGGCCGAGAGAAGGTAACAAAAATAAAATAAAATTTCATCCCTTAACAAAGCAAAGAAGAGCAAGAAATAAAATCACGCAGCTCCTAGATACAAATAGAAATATAGTTGAGGACGAATAAGGGTCAGTAGCCATTGCTACTAGCTACTTTAGACAGATCTTTGAATCGTCTAATCCAGAGGACATTGAAGAGGCACTAGCTCAAGTTCCTACGACGATCACTGGGGAAATGAATGACAACCTTACAACTCCGGGTTCTGAATGGGAGGTCAAACTAGCGCTCTTTGCTATGCATCTAGAAAATGCCCCAGGACCAGATGGGATGACCGCGTTTTTCTATCAAAAATTTTGGCATATAGTAAAGGAGGACTTAACTCTAATGATTAATAAATTCTTTTTTGAGAGGACGGTGGCGAATGGACTGAATGATACAAATATATGCTTCATCCCAAAAACAACAAAGCCTAATGAAATGACTCAGTTCAGACCTATTAGCTTGTGTAACGTCAGATACAAGATATACTATAAGGTCTTGTGACAGAGATTAAAAAAAGTGCTACCAGGCTTGATATCGGAAACCCAGTCAGCTTTTGTTACTGGAAGACAGATTTCAGACAACATTATGATTGCTCAAGAAATGTTCCACGCGCTGAGAACTAACCAAGTGGACGCAGTAAAAGGATGGCCATTAATACGGACATGAGCAAATCATATGACAAGATGGAATGGTCGTTTATTGAAGCTGTCATGCGCAAGATGGGCTTTTCAGAAATATGGATAACCTGGATAATGCGATGCATTACATTGGTGAAATACAAGGTACTCATGAATGGACAGCCAAGAAGAAATATTGTTCCTGGGAGAGGCCTACGCCAAGGAGATCTTTTTGTCTCCTTTCATTTTTTTCTATGCACGGAAGCAATTGTTAGCCTTCTCAATCATGCAGAGAACTAAGGGAAGATATCGTGATGCGCGTCACACACGCGTGTACTCGGTATCCCACCTTCTCTTTGCTGATGATATCATTTTTTTCTGTAAGGCGAAGCCCTGTGAATGTGATGAAATAATGAAAGTAGTCAGAAAATATGATAAAGCATCATGTCAATGTATCAACTTTGATAAATCGTCCTTACTCTTTGGTAAGCGGATACATGCAACTATTAGATAAGAGATTAAACATACACTTGAAATACAATACGAAGGAGGAATTGGTACTTACTTGGGTATACCGGAAGACATAAGTGGTTCCAAGTGCAAACTTTTTACATTTCTAAAAGATAAGTTGATGCATAGAGTAAATGGATGGACATGTAGATGGCTCTCAAAAGGAGGAAAAGAAGTGTTGATTAAATCCATTTTGCTCGCTCTTCCGAAATTCGTTATGTCTACTTTCATGCTCCCATTGGAGATATGTAAAAACCTAGTAAGTGCCATTGCTCAATTTTGGTGGAGTTAAAATTCACCCAAAAAAAGAATAGACTGGGCGAAATGGGAAAAAATATGTTTACCAAGAGAGGAGGGTGGAATTAGTTTCCATATGATCCATGAGTTCAATCTGACACTATTGGCGAAACAATTATGGAGGCTAGTACAATTTCGTGATTCTTTGGTTGCTCGGGTCTTGAGGAGAAGATACTACAAATTGAGTTCAACACTAAGAATAAATTCTGCCAGCAGCCCATCCTATGTGTGGACTAGCATTTCTGTTACAAGGAAGTTGTTATTACTGGGAATCAGAAAGAATATACACTCAGGTTATGAAGTAAAGGTGTGGGAGGATCCGTGGATCCCAAAGACCCCTGCGAAACCAGCTACCCCAGTAACGCCAGTTATGCGTCCTAATATGAGAGTTAGCGATCTCATTAATCAGGTATCGAAGGAGTGGGATATTGGTCTATTGGAGAATTATGTCAATCCTGATGATTTACAACTCATAAGGAGTTTGGCCATAAGCTCAACTCACCGTCGCGATACATTCTGCTGGAACTTCACAAGGAATGGCCAATACACAGTTAAATTTGGACATTGGGTCGCTCATAATTTATTAAAGACAGAGGAAGAAAAGGAAACTTTGGAACCAAGTATCACAAAGCTTCAAGCCTTTGCTTGGAAGTTAAAGGCGTCTACGAAGATATGTCATCTTATATGGCAATTGTTAACCGGACATGTGGCAGTAACGAGAAACTTAGTAAGACGCAACATGAGGTGTGATAACTATTACCCAAGATGTGGAGAACTAAAAAAACCTGTAACCCATGCCATATTCAAATGTCCGCCAGCTCTACAAGCTTGGTCCTTATCATCAACTCCAACAAGCCCATATATATTTCCAGTATCAAGCGTCTACACAAACATGGATTACCTATTCTGGAGGAAAAATAGCATTATCGAGCCATAACAAGATAGGGATCCATATCCCTAGGCATGGGCAGAAAAAACGGAACCTAAGAACCGAACCGGAACCAAACTGGAACCGAACCGAAATATCCAAACCCGAACCGAACCGAGGACCTTCAAATACCAGCATGGTTCCTATATTTCTATATCTGAAATAACCGAACCGAACCGAGAACCGAACGGGTACCCGAATATATAAAATATAATTATATATACATATAACATAACTAAATATATATTTATAACTAAAAATTTTCTTAAAAGAATCCAAAAATATTTGAAGATAACTACACTATTATAAAATATCCGAATGACCCGAATTATCGAAAAGTATCCGGATAATTTTATCCGAAATATCCAAAATAATCGAAAATATTCAAACTTTTTATCTAAATCATCATAATTATTTGATAGTTTATCTTAAATAACTAATATTTTATCTGAACTATCCGAATCCAAACCGGAACCAAATGAGAACCAAAATTATTTTGGGTATTTTCCGGTTCCTAGTTTTACTATCCGAACCGAACCGAACCCAAAACTTTCCGAACCGAACCGAACCGAAAAGAAGTTAAGTACTTAGTGGATCCTCTAACCCCATATCCGAACTACCCGAAACCCAAAATATCTGAACCGAACCAAATCGATACCCGAAATGCCCATGCCTACATATCCCTTGATAATCTAGTATATTTGGAATGTTAGAAATGACAAACTTTTCAGGGGGATAGACAGAGATCCTTTGGTACAACCAATGTTACAAGATAACAATACCGAAGAACCCTAAGTCATAAGTTTGAGTAATATTTGCCTATTAGATGGATCTTGGACACATCTGGTTACTTTGATGGATGTGGATGGGTCTGGATAGACAGTGGTGAGAACATTCAACTTATGGGAACAAGAAATATCACTCGATGCAAATCATCCTTGGATTCGAAAGTAGAATCACTGCGATGGGCAATGAAGAATATGCTTCAACATTCAACGTGTCAGAGCTTTGGGACAGACTGTAAGGAGCTGATTGCAATGACAAAAAAACTTCATGCTTGGCCAAGCTTTGTAACGGAATTGAAGAGGATTGAGACGCTACAGATATGCTTTCCAGACTTCAACATCATCCATGTTTTATGAGTGCGCAGTCATATCTCAGACTTTTTGGCTAAGACTGGTAGATCATTCCATAAGGAATTACATTTTGTTGGTTGTTCTATTCCGATCTAGTTATCCAGACCACCTAAAGTTTGAGTAATAGAATGGTCTTTCGAAGTAAAAAAAAAACTAACAAACTAATGGTATCAAAATATTTATTAATTTTAATAGAAAGATTATAACATTTGGAATATAAACTCTAATTTAAGCATTGAATATGGGTAAGAAGAACAAAATAACATACATAGAGCTTTGTATTTAATGCTCATTCAAGATAGAAAACACCGAACAAAAAAATATGATAATAATAATAATAATAATAATAATAATAATAATAATAATAATAATAATAATAATAATAATAATAATAATAATAATAATAATAATAATAATAATATTATTAAAATATCTTCATGCACAATAAACTGTTTTATAATAAAATTGTCCTATCGAAAATTCAACCAATATATCTTGATTAATTGGTTGAATTTCATTAGTTTAAAGAGGGGTTGGTCGAAACAGGGGACCAATTCATGTATATATTAGTTTTTTTCAACTTAGCCTATAATTACTATATATTCCTCATTTTCTTCTTTTACAAATCAAAAATTCTATCTACTTATAAGTTTTTTGTTTTCATTTTATATAAAATTCTAAGATGAATGTAAATATTAGGTTTAACTGATTTTTCATATTTTTCAGGTTGTCTCATACACTTATATCCACTAAACAGTAAAATCAGTTACATTTTTATTTTGTTCCTTCAAAAATTATGAAACTTTTGATTTTTTAAAAAATGTAAGTTAAAAATTGTATTGTATAATACTTAGTAAAAATTAACTTATTATTTACAAATGTATTATAAAATATGCATGAATTTTGGAAAATATATTTAATTTTATATATATTAGTTTAATGAATTTATGAATGTTATTGATATTCCATGTATTATTTGCATATATTTATAAATTAATTTTTTATAACTAATTAATATATTTAAACAATGGATATTCGTTCTTATATGTACTATAACACATGCATGAATTTTGATCTTATGTTTAGCTAGTTTTTTTTATTTTCTCAGTTTGTCTCTAATATCTATATTTATTATAAGTATTTCAAAAAATTATGGTACATAATTAATTTCTGTAGAGAATTAGAAAAAGTTTTTTTTTGATGAAATTTCAAATTTATTTATCCTTTTCGGGAAGTGGCATTTACAAAAGAATTAGAAAAACTTTAAAATGTAGTAAGTTGAAATTTATGCTGAAAATATTATGTTAAGACTTACTTTTTCTATATATATATATTTACCACAAACATTACCTTTTCTTTTATTTAAATCAAATGTGTTTTTACTTGCTGAATGTTTTTGTATTTTATTTATTAGAACTTATTAAAATTAAGCTTCTACTTATTCATATATATTACATAATATTTTATAATAAATAATATTTATATAAAAATCCTAATATTATTTTCAAATTTTTAGATAAGGCGTATAACCATAGACAAAACGTAATTTTTAGTGCAAGTCATACAGAATCATCAGCATGGTAAAATATTTACGGTAAACTATCAGTTTCTGAAATGTCTAGATTAACGAAGACTATTTGAATGGGATCATAGATGAGAATGAATATTTCTTGAGTTGTATGACCAAGAACTTGTCATGATTAAGTATCTTCAAAAAGATCCGTTACCATTTGATAAAAAATTTATAGTTGACAAGTTTCAGTTAAGAGTTTAATATTGATATAAACTACAAGGTTTTCCGAAGAAAAATTGATCAAATGAAAAGATAGTACAAAAAGTATACGAGTCCAAGCTGCATGTAGCCACTGGTTGATTAACATGGGCTGATTACCAGCTCCCCTGGATGTCTTCGGGAGGTTCTCCGGCGGACTAAATCCATATTTCTGGTAGACGGTCATTAGACACTAGTTAGATCTTTCTCAGAGGCACCCGAATAGCAGGATCATAAAAAAAAGGTATATGAGTCTTATAGCTTAAAGGATATCTCAGTTGATATATCATGTTACATCAATGGTTTCTGCATCTTATTCCTGGTTGAAATAGCGTGAAATAAATACTTTTAATCTTTACCACATCCAAAGAATCTTAAGTAATTTCAAATATAATTTTTATGACACAAAATATAATTTTTTGATGTGTGTAAGATTATAAAATCATTTACACGAAAGCTATTAGAGTTTTAGGATATTATGCAACGGTGTTCCAAATTTTATGACATCCGTTTCACAATATCAATACTCTGTCAACCAAAGAAGAGAAGAGATTAGGAAGAATGACTTAGCTAATGATGAAAGTTATCTGAATTCAGAAACGTTTGGTGATGATATGCCACAAACTTAAATTCCAGAGACACAAGAAAGTGAAGATGGGTTTCGTGTTAACACTGATGATCAAATACAACCTTCCAATGAGTTTACTCGTGAACCCATGAATCAAAATATGCCACCAGATCTTCCATCTCAGAGTCATAAAGAGGTTAACAACAAAGAAAAATAAGATGTGAACATGCTATAAAAAGAGTTGTTGGAAGTTCACGAGCCTCTGCAAAAACCAGCTCACGAGGAAGTCATAAAAAATAATCATTTCAAACAACTATAACATATACGATGGATGGTTTTAGAAAATTTCAACGTCAAAGTTTACAACAACTGTGTCTGGATTTTTACGTTCAAGATAATTAAGATGAATGTAATAGCTATAGGTGTTTCAAAAAAAAAAAGAGAGAAGAGGCAAAAAGAAAAAGAGAAACAAGAAGAGCAGGAGCCCTCCCCGGCGGCGGAGATGGAGGACGGACTCGCCATAGGCAGATCTGAAAACGAAAAGTTGAGAGAATTTTAGAGAGAGGAAGGAATATATGTGGCGACATGATTTATGTTAGTTATGGAATTGACACACAGTTAAAAGTGTTCATGCTTTAATAGCATTGAAGAAAACCTTATTTAATTTAAAACGAGCCACAATCCTACAAGAGAAATCAACAAAACCAGACGGGAAAAGAAACACAACATACAAGTAAAATGCGATGTACAGTACAGATATCCAGATTCCTCTGGGTTAGAGAGGATTTACCCTAGAGTCTGTCCTTATTATCTCCACGAAATTGCAAGAAATGTTTCACACTGAAGAATCGACGTGTTTAAACTGTACCGAAGATGATAAATTGGCATTGATACGTTCATGTGCAGATTTTGTATATGAATCAAACCAAGTAAGTTTTAGATGGTAAGGTATTCTTTGAACACATAGAACGTGCCTATAATCTTGCCACCGAGATCTGGGAATGTCTCGCATCCAGGAAGAGAACTCACTCTGCCTGTCCTATCGACTTGAACTGGATACTTAAGAAGATGACTTGTCATCTCTGTAACTTCCTCTGCTGCATACTGTCTCCAGTTGATCTCACTCAATTCCCTAACTCGTCTCACACATTCCATGTTCTCTGGCTCTTCGAAACTTTGCTCTAGAAACCCTAGATGTTCCGCCCACAACGACATTCTGTATCCAAAGATCTGCAATAAATAGGGATATATGCAACAAAATCATGTTTTGGAGGGTAAGAATAACCAAGATTTGTATTTTGGTGGCTGTGTTGTGTTAAGTGAATGTAACTTTTCCAAATAACTACAAGGAAATACAATATTCTAGATCTCATAATCACCGAGATCTCACAATATTTCTAAGCCAGTGAAGCGGAAGGAAGGAAGAACTCTCTATAAATATATTGATGGGTTTCTAGATTTAGTTATTAGAATGCATCCAATTGAAAATTTTATTACCTGACCACGAGGACGTGAACCTTTCTTAGCCCATGAATGGTGTGGTTGATACCCTCCCATGGCGATTTCAGTGTCTCTTGTTCCTTTCAAGGATCTCTGGTTGATATTCGCAGAACCAATTAAAACAAACTCATCGTCCACTATCATACCCTTGGAATGAACATATATCATGAATCTTCGACTCTTCAAAGCTTCCACCTGGATAATTTTGTTGTCTTAGTGAGAAAACAATAACATAAGCGAAATCAAATATTTCAACAAGTCATCTACTTATATATACCTGTGAGGCATTTGCCTTTGCATTTTTCTTAGGGGGACTTCCCGGACTATAAACATTAGCTATTTCATCACCAACCTCTCTGGTTCCAAGACAGAAGAAGTTCAAATAGTCTTGTGGCTCATACTGACCATCAAGTTCAGCCTCCACAAGTGCCTTGTAGATAGTTTGATACATCATTTGCATGGTATTATACTACAAAGATGATGAAAATGTACCAATATAAAGCATGCAAGATTATTGTTCAAGTGAGATGATATTTAGCAAACTATAGAAGAAGTATTTACCTGCCAGTATAAAATGCTCTGCATACCCGGATTCGCTGGATCACCTTCTGGCCACATAGGAATGACAATATAAGCAGCAAACTTCTCCCTAGCTCTAATCTTACACGCAATCTTAAGTGCGATTTCCATAGGGATAAGATTATTAGCACCTGCATTTCAAGAAACTCCTTGTTATATTATATATTGCATGCGTAGATTGAATTTCCTTCACAAGGTTACAGTTTTCTTACCAACGTCGTTATGTGAATCCCAGTTGAATGATGATCCCAAAAAATATTGGTTCTCGATGTAGATGAAATGCTGAGCAGATCTTATAGCCTTAACATAAGCCATGTGTATGCTCATGTCTATGAATATATTCTTCCCACATAGAAGATTCTGTTAACATATTATAACCAATATATTAAGAGTAGCAACATTGTTGTGACTAAAGATAAGACAAGGTTAAAAATGTTCCGTGTTGTGCTTACTTTTTCACTTGTTTCCTTTGAGTCGTTTGGAAACCCTTTGACTGAGGTTGAATCAATGGAACGAAAAACCTAAAGATAATTAGTTCATAGAAAAGAAATGATATTAGTCCTTCTGTCACAACCACATATAGTCCATCATATTTCTGAATTACCTGAACATGCCAAGACTCTAGATCATTCTCATCAAAAGAAGCTTCTGATACTCCCATGATATTTGAAATTCTGTCAATCTTAAGCAAAGCATCCTCAGAAGACGATCTATGTATCAAAAATCTGTGACGTTTCTCCGAAGCCTTTAGCCAACGTTGTTCAAAATTAGCAAGCACGTCATACGCTGCCGGACCATCAATCTTGCAGTGCAAATCATGCCACGGTTGTCTTGGTGCATCTTCAGCAGTAGTCTAATCCGTCAATGAATATGACAAAATATTATGTACACGAATCAAGAACAATAGTATCTAAACTCCATAAATGGAAACCAAACATGATATTTTCTTTGAAATGGTTACCCCAAAGTTTGGGTTATGGAAGTCATCTTTATGAAGCGTCTTCAATGTCCTAAAGAGAGGATGGTTAGGAGTATCAAAACGTCCTTTGCACATGTCTAGCCCTCCAACAAACGCTATGATCTTTCGTCGGCCCTGAGCTGCCTCAGCATCTACAATAACAGTTTTTTGATGATGTGTGTAGATAGTTCCAACTTCCTGATAATCACAGTGACAGTCAGATATCTAGATGATCATGCTTTACATAAGGTTTGAAGCATGCATCGATGCAATATTTATTGAGCATCTTACAGTTTTTTTTACGAAGCTGTGAAGACTTTTCCTACAAGATCTAGGACAAATAATAACTTGCACCGACGAGTTCTTGAAAAAATGGCGAGTCTCCTCATCGCTTGTCTTCATAAATCCGGGCTGCATACCACAAACATCAGTTTGGTTAAAACAACAAAAGGATTTTTGCTTCATCTAATACAGACATCAAGCGAGCTTGGACTAGCTCGGTAAATTGTAGAACACGTTATTGTTATATAACTCTTTTGCTCTATCTAAATGTCAATGTATTAGTAGGTTATAAAAAAGACGAAATTGATTTTTAACTACATTGCAGAGAAACCACCACATAACTACACATATGGACAAAAGTAACGTATTATTAAAAACTATACGGACTATATGAGTCACATGAAAACATTCATGAATTAATAAGTGTTAAATTGCTAACACTTGGAATTCAGTAATTCCCGATGATGTTTCGACATGTTCTCATATGTTTTCAGATGAAGAAAAGATAAGAGTATTAAGAGAAACAGAAAACAGAGTTAGAGACTTACTGTTCTGCACCCCATAAAGCTCCTTGAAAACGGATCATCCCACACCAGAACCAACACTCTAACACCTTCTTGAGATCTTTCTTTAAGCAAATAACCTAATGTACCATCGGTCGGATCATTGTTGCGACGAACCAGCCTAACCGGATGGTAAACTGACCAACCTGTGATATAAATCAAGTTCTTTGCCTGTCTAATCGCATCCGCCCATCTTCCTAGCACTTTCCATGTAGATACTTCATCCCACCATCGAGATCTACACTCGGAAGTGTCCCGTCTTCAACATGAGCATCTTGATACAGAGTAACTCTACCGCCTTTCCTCAAAGGGAAGTACGTACCGGGAACTCCTTCGCACTCATTACCAACACCCATTTGGTAAATTTTCATCATTTCCACTGGAGTGTATTGAATAGACAAACTCAACACAGAACCCTTTTTACATGGCTTCCCATTACTGTTAAGTATCGGGAACAGCCCTTCGATCGTGTTCCCTGAACATAACTCCTCGGTTGGGATTCCAACAGCTCCTATGAACTTGGCTCCAAAACGGTCACTGTCTTTCACCACAAATTTAACCACCGTCGCATGGTGAGCCACCGGTACATAGAAATGCTGCATCCACACAGGATTCTCATTGTTGTCGATCACAAAAGTTTTGCCAATCTTTGTACGGTTCTTTTTGTACCTCTGGAACCGTTCCTTGTTAGGAATATTTTTAGCTTCCTTCACCCAAATGTCTAAGTTACCATGTAACAACACCACTCTCAAAGAACCCGTACTTGACCCTTCCATTGACATTAAAAACCGAATGATGCGTCAAGAAAAAGTGAAAAATAACTTAATAAGAAAAGGAAAAAATCTCGAGTCAAACCCACAAAACAAAGATAAAGTTTTTTTTTTTTTTTTGAAAAAGAGCAAAGATAAAGTTCACTGAGACCTTTAAGATAAAGATTCAGAACAAATGTATGAGGTATAAATAGACGAATCAAGCACTGAGCTTGTAATTAAGGTTTGTGTTGTCAGCCGTACGTTTTTGACCATTCACATTAGCCAATGACAGACGTCAACAGTGATCCAGACTCGGTAAAACATTCCATAAATCGTATCAACGCTACAGTGAATGCTAATTATCAGAAGAAACAAACGATCGAGACATGGATATACTTTAACGTGCATGGAGGTCAATAAAATAGTAATAACAAACTTAACTTGGAAAGTTCTAAGCAATTAATAAAATAATAAAACAAATGGAAAAGTAAGAAGGAATAGGGAAAATGTCGAATTCAGGAAGAGGTCTCCCCCACGAGAGATTCAATCTCTTCTATAAGAAACTATTTTATAACATGTCATGTGATAGTTGACTTTATTTATGGGGAGCCCCAAACAAGTAACCCATAAACCGAAAATTAAAAACCTGAAAACTGGAGATGCGTCCTACTCTAACCCAGCAAAAATCTCTTCTAGGTTAATTAATGCCCAACATTTGCTCCTTAAATCGTATGACCGATAAAGTGAATGCAAATTATAAGAAGAAACACACGATGGAGACCTGGATATACGTTAGCATGGAGGTCAAGAAAATAATAATAACAAACTTAACGTGGAAATCTCTAAGCAAGTTTCTTTTAATAAAAATATCCAAACAAATGGAAAAGTAAGAAGAAATAGGGAAAATGTAGAATTGAGGAAAAGGTCCCGACGAGAGATTCAATCTCCTTCTATAAGAAACTGTTTTATAAGCAGTAGCAGAGCTAGGAGAAAAAACCAGGATCACAAGTTTGTAAGTGCAAAGACGACACAAACAATAGTAATGCAGAAGGTAAATCAAGAGAGACAATTACACAAGCACACCCAATAGCTTTATTAGAAATCGCCTTGTACAACTCAATTACAAGTTCTGCTTAATCAGCCTCGCTAGCCTGTTAACACCCTAACAGCTGCTACTGAACAATTCCTAAGCTACCCGCTTATGTCTCTCCACCGTCAAGTACTTCAGCCCCTGCTTCAGCACGACCCAGAACACTTGCTTCTCTCTCTCTATAAGATCAGCCTCTGTGTCTCTTTCTTCAAGATACTCCCTTGCTCTCCAAGTCTACACGACTCCAGCTCAGCATCTCGACTCCACATGGTCTTCACCACTCACTACGACGTCTGCTTCAGCAACTACGTCAGCGACTACTTCAGGGCGGACATCTTTACATCAACAATCTCCCCCTTTTAGCTTTGTGTGCCGATCAAGCACAATCTTCTTCTGGTTCAACAACCACGTTCCCCACCTGGAAACTTCCATGCTTAATGTGCTCTTCTCCCCCACGAGATGTGCACCACACCATGCTTTTCTCCCCCATGAGACAAGCATCATCTACTTCAGGACGTCCATCACTATGCTCTTCTCCCCCATGAGATATGCACTCCTTGGACCAGAACGTCACCATTTCTCCCCCTGCTTGATTGCATACTAAGCTAAAACATAGATGCTTAGATGTCAATACAAACATCACAGACACACCCGTCTGCTTCTTCATGAGTACTGCATCAGGCTCTGACGCATCCGCCGTACTACTTCTCGAACTACCTCTCGAACCACTCCTTGTCTTGGCTCCTTAGGCTTCGGCTTCTTCCCCTCTGCTGTATATATGGTAGGCTCCTCCCACCCAGTCTTCACAGCTATCCACGCACGCTCCTTGATTCCTCAAACAACAGCTTCATGTGCGCCCTCCAATGACCATACCACCAGCCATCATCCAACATGATTGTCTTCTGCATCAAACAATCGTGTACATCTTCACCTTCAGGATCACACCAGTAACTTAGGTGACCCGCTCTGATACCACTTGTAAGTGCAAAGACGACACAAACAATAGTAATGCAGAAGGTAAATCAAGAGAGACAATTACACAAGCACACCCAATAGCTTTATTAGAAATCGCCTTGTACAACTCAATTACAAGTTCTGCTTAATCAGCCTCGCTAGCCTGTTAACACCCTAACAGCTGCTACTGAACAATTCCTAAGCTACCCGCTTATGTCTCTCCACCGTCAAGTACTTCAGCCCCTGCTTCAGCACGACCCAGAACACTTCCAAGCGCTTCTCTCTCTCTATAAGATCAGCCTCTGTGTCTCTTTCTTCAAGATACTCCCTTGCTCTCCAAGTCTACACGACTCCAGCTCAGCATCTCGACTCCACATGGTCTTCACCACTCACTACGACGTCTGCTTCAGCAACTACGTCAGCGACTACTTCAGGGCGGACATCTTTACATCAACAAAGTTTATGTATAAAAAATTGGCTATGTATCAGGTATATCAAATTAATGAAATTCAACCAATTAATCAAGATATGTTACAATTTTATGTCTAAATTAGATAAAATTTTAAATTTCATATGGGTCAACCGACCTACCCGCTTGTTCATTGGCTCCTCCACTATTTATAAGATGTCATGTGATAGTTGACTTTATTTTATGTAGGGGGTAAACTAATGTAAACTATCATCTGATTTTTGTATACTAAATAAACAAGATAACTAACGGTATCGATGGGTAGGAAACATGCTCTCATGGGTAAGGAAGAGAACAGGACGAACAACTGTTTAATGTTGCTTAGATAGAGCAGTAGGAATGCGGATTGGCAGGAAAAATTTCCCCACTCGACTGTGAAGTATATGAGATTATGGAAATCGGACCATCGTCCGATTTTTGCAGACATACTCCCAATGAACAAATAAAAAAAAATTAAGTTTGATAAAAGATGGCTTGATAATGAGAAGCTAAAACAAGTCATTCTCGAGGGATGAAAATCTCCTAATTTCCCTCCCAATACGACTATTATGGAACATATTTCAAGCTGCCGAAAAGCCTTGAGCGAATGGAGGAGATAACATAATGTAAACTCGGCAAAATTAGTGGAAGAACTTAAAAAAAAGTGGAGTGTTTGTACGCAGATGATAATGCTACAACTGAGGAAATTGCAGCAGTACTGAAAGAATTCTTTGATGTTCTTAAAGCAGAAGAAATGTTGTGAAAACAGAAGAGTCGCGTGTTTTAACTGAGAGAAGGTGACATAAATAAAAAAAAAAATTTCATCCCCTAACAAAGCAAAGAAGAGCAAGAAATAAATCACGCAGCTCCTAGATACAAATGAAAATATAGTTGAGGACGAAGAAGAGTTTAGTAGCCATTGCTACTAGCTACTTTAAACAGATCTTTGAATCGTCTAATCCAGAGGACATTGAAGAGACACTAGCTCGAGTTCCTGCAACGATCACTGGGGCTATGAATGACAATCTTACAGCTCCGGTTTCTGAATGGGAGGTCAAATTAGCGCTCTTTGCTATGCATCCAGAAAAGGCTCCAGGACCAGATGGGATGACCGCGTTTTTCTATCAGAAATTTTGGCATATAGTAAAGGAGGACTTAATTCTTCTGGTTAATAAATTCCTTTTTGAGAGGACGGTGGCGAATGGACTGAATGATACAAATATATGCCTCATACCAAAAACAACAAAGCCTAATGAAATGACTCAGTTCAGACCCATTAGCTTGTGTAACGTCAGATACAAGATAATCTCTAAGGTCTTATGCCAGAGATTAAAAAAGTGCTACCAGGCTTGATATCGAAAACCCAGTCAGCTTTTGTTACTGGAAGACAGATTTCAGACAACATTATGATTGCTCAAGAAATGTTCCACCCGCTGAGAACTAAACCAAGTGGATGCAGTAAAAGGATGGCCATTAAGACGGACTTGAGCAAATCATATGACAGGATGGAATGGTCGTTTATTGAAGCTGTCATGCGCAAGATGAGCTTTTCAGAAATATGGATAGCCTGGATAATGCGATGCATTACATCGGTGAAATATAACGTACTCGTGAATGGACAGCCAAGAGGAAATAATGTTCCTGGGAGATGCCTACGCCAAGGAGATCCTTTGTCTCCTTTCATTTTTATTCTATGCACGGAAGCACTTGTTAGCATTCTCAATCATGTAGAGAACCAATGTAAGATATCGGGATGCGCGTCACACGCGTATGTCCCTCGGTATCCCACCTTCTCTTTGCTGATGATATCATTTTCTTCTGTAAGGCGAAGCCCTGCGAATGTGATGAAATAATGAAAGTAGTCAGAAAATATGGTAAAACATCAGGTCAATGTATCAACTTTAATAAATCTCCTTACTCTTTGGTAAGCGGATAAATGCAACTATTCGATAAGAGATTAAAGATACACTTGAAATACAATACGAAGGAGGAATGGTACTTACTTAGGTATACCAGAAGACATAAGTGGTTCGAAGTGCAAAATTTTTGCATTTCTAAAAGATAAGTTGATGCATAATGTAAATTGATGGACATGTAGATGGCTCTCAAAAGGAGGAAAGGAAGTGTTGATTAAATCCATTCTGCTCGCTCTTCCGACATATGTTATGTCTACTTTCATGCTCCTATTGGAGATATGTAAAAACATAATAAGTGTCATTGCTCAATTCTGGTGGAGTTCAAATTCACCAAAAAAGGAATAGACTGGGCGAAATGGAAAAAAATTTGTTAACCAAGAGAAGAGAGTGGAATTGGTTTCCGTATGATCCATGAGTTCAGTCTGACACTATTGGCGAAACAAATATGGAGGCTAGTACAATTTCCTGATTCTTTGGTTGCTCGGATCTTGAGGGGAAGATACTACAGATTGAGTTCACCACTAAGAATAAATTCTGCCAGCAGCCCATCCTATGTTTGGACTACTGTAAGACCAGATCCCGGCTGACTAGGCCGCGGTCGACGCTCACGTCGCTCGGTCCACTTCTTGGTCGAACCTCTTAATTTTCGCCCTTTATTTATAATAACGCTTAAAGGCGAGGGCTAATTTAGACCTTAGCTAAAGACTTCATTTGTCATTCATAGCTTAGATCATTCAACAGATACGATGCGGATTATTTTTTAATTAACCATTGGTCTAAAACCATTTAACACTTGTCTGGTCGTATCACCTTAGCCTTGGTTAGTTTACTCAACTACCAATCAAATTCAAGGTCAATTCTAAACCTAAACCAAGTCATACCGAATTCGAGGTTCCATTCCTCTAAACCATTCTATATAGATCTATACAAGTAATTGCTAGATCTTACCTTGGCCACATCTACAGAGCTGGTTAGCTCATCGGACCACCATTGACTTGAACTACACTTGCTTGTGTACTGGACCACGATCACTCAATGATCTTACTTAAGGTCCTTATCTTGATTCCTGCATTAAACAGCTCCCCGAGGTACTTAGTCATTCAACCAACCATCTCCACAGACTAAAGCAACCTTTGAGAAGTCTTCGAAAGGATAAGGATATGCATCTGGCCATTCTTGGCTCATGCAGAATCCAACACCCTCTTGCCTTATACGCAATAGTACCAAGTCCTTCTTATGGACTAACAAAGCCCATCATAATCCTAAGTCAATCAACCAACCATCCTCACATGACTTTGGATTCGATGAGTCTTCATCTGACCTGACCGGCCTTGGGACTTAAGCCAGACAAAGATATGACTTGTTCATACCAACCGATGTATTCACTAATCAGGTTAGTTTCGACACCTTGATCCATACTCAATGGTCAGGTCGTCCATATTCCACCAAGATCAGATCTTACACGGCCTTTCTTGAACAATCACACTTAGGCTTAGTACTTATGGTCAACGACACATAATACTGTCCATACACTTCGTCATGACTCTTAGCCAATCTCGAAGTTATCAACCCTGAGGTTGATGTCTTGGATCATCACATCAATACTCATCCTCCAGCAACGTGGCTATCCATACTAGTGCTCGGCCATCGAACCACCGTCATGGAACATGAACCGACCCTTAGCCATGATAAGCCATCGTCTACTTAGCGTGTACTGACATAACCAGCCTTCCATTGCCATCATGTGGGTCCACGCCCTACATAAGGCATATGGCGCCTATCCTACTCACCAACCCGAAGTTGATCGTAAGATATCCCTTGCGGCTATAACCATCCATCCATTAACCATGGATCATGGTTCAGACATCAATCATGACGTATGGATTGCACTAGCCATTAAGACCTTCGCTATTTCCTTACACTCATGTATTGACCTAACTGACAACCCATTGCCATCGTGTGAGTCCATGCCCAACACAATGCAAATGGTGTCCTTATATCAATCAAATCACTCGTATCCTTTTTGGTCCCGTTCCGTTCGTACCCTTTTGGTCCCGACCCGTTCGTATCATTTTGGTCACGACCCGTTCACATCCCATGGATCATGATACGTTCGTACCTTTTGGATCATGACACGTTAGTACCTCTTGGATCACCACACATTCGTACCTCTTGGATCACGACATGATCGCAGATATTGGATCACAGCACATTCTCTTTTGGATCACGATGCACCCTTTGGTCATTGGTACCCTTTGGTCCTCGTACCTTTTGATACTTGCAACCCTTGGTATCTCGTACATTTTGGTTTCTTGCATCCTTTGGTATCTCACAACCTTTGGTATCTCATGACTCTTGGCAACACGCAACCTTCGGCGACTAGTATCCATTTGATCCAACCTATCGGCTATGGTTAGCGATCAACATAACCAACCATGGCACCAGGGTCTATGAATTGGTAACATGGATAACTACCACGTTCTCCATATGTATATATATCATATAGACATAATAATATAAAGATACAGAGATATAACCACTTACAGCCGCTATAGCCCTTGCCGATTGGTCTGCTCGTCTCTCGGCTAACCGCCCTTGGACCCTTGGTCCATTACGCCTAATTCCCTTCAGGAATAGGTCTTCCTATTGGCCTTAATGACTTCTATAAGCCACGGCCTCATATGGCTCCAGCCATACGCCCATCCGGTTTGTACCAACCGTTAGACTGAACCGAACAGTGCCGCATAACCGACCCATGGTCTAGTAAGTGGTTAAGGTGTGACCGGCCTAAGTCTAAGGACGAATCTTTGGACTCGGCCTTCACAACCTGCGTGTATAACCAGAAAGAAGAGAAAGAAGATAGATTAGAAACATATAAGGAGAAACGGATGGAACTAATGAATCGACCAGATCCGCGGTTCGACCACAAGGGCTAACCGGACAAACTGATGGGACCACGGCCCATACCATACCTTCTGAACCATGTCTGGGTTCTCCAGGTTCTTCCCCTTATTCTGATCTTCCATTTTGTTAAGAGGTTACATCACAAATGATCAGAGTCGCCGGAAAAACTAACCACCACACAAACAGCCTTGTTATTGACCGGAAACCCTCTCTTTATATCTCTCTCTCTTTCTCTACGACTTTCTCTGAGTATTTTACTCTGGAAATGGATGAGAAAAATGAATGAGACGAGCCCCTATTTATAGGAAACGAGGCGCCTAAGAAGATATGTCATCACACAGTTAAATTTGGACATTGTGGGTGATTGGTTTAGGTTTATCTTCTTACTTTAGCTTTATTTATTTTTAAACCACTAAACTTTACCAATCATGTTGTACCTTTATTTTTGTTAGTCAAAGCCTACAACAAATTACTATTAACTTTTACCAATCATGCTTTAGATTTATTTTTAAAGCTACATCAAAAATTCTAAAGCAAAAAAATTTCTTATGATTTTTAGGCAAAAAACCTACATCTTTGTTTTATAGCCTATAGAAACTTTAAAATGATAAAAACTATTTATGATATCAAATAAATTAGATAATCATAATAAAAACATTTATAAATATTCTACTTTAATTCTAGGTGTTTTCAAAACTTTTGAAATATTTTAAATAACATAAATTATTATTTCTATATCATATTTTAAATAACAGTAAACTTTGATTATTTATAAAAATCATTAATATAAATTATTTTAGTTGATAAAAATAATTATTTTATATATACATCACATATTTTATTTTAAAATATCTACAACATATAACTTACAACCACAACAAATTTAACTACAACAAAAATCTCTTTAAAAAAATCTACAGGAACAACTTTACAGCTACAACAAATTTATCTACATCTAAACTATTACAGCTAAATTTTCATAGCCACAGTCGAACCAATCACCCCTGTGTGGCTCATAATTTATTAAAGACAGAGGAAGAAAAGGAAACTTTGGAGCCAAGTATCACAAAGCTTCAAGCCTTTGCTTGGAAGTTAAACGCGCCTAAGAAAATATGTCATCTTATATGGCAATTGTTAACTGTTGGGATCGAAATCGGACAAGGCAAAGTCAGCATCCAAAATTTCCGTTAAAAATTATTTACTTAAGAATTTTTTACAGTTTTTCGGAAAGGAAAAACTTATACGAAAAATTTGCGGCAAAATCTTGTTTTAAGACAACGATTCTTTAAAACGACGATTTCTTAATCAACGATTTAAGAAATCAATGATTTCTTAAAACAACGATTTCTTAATCAATGGCTTAAGAAATCAACGATTTCTCAAACAACGGCTTAAGAAATTAGTGACTTCTTAATCAACGACTTGAGAAATCAACGATTTAAGAAAGAAACGATTTCTTAAATCAAACGGAACATTGTTATAAAAGGTTCGAACATCCGCAAACACGCATCCTAAGAGAATCGTAGCTTCGCGATAGTTTCGAACGCTCGGACAACGGACCTCAGTCCACGGCACAAACCCGATCGCGATGGCGATCGGGTCACGGACAAGAGCTCGGTTGCTATAGCGAACGGATCACGAGACTACGCTCGGTCGCTATAGCGACCGAGAATCGATTTGCGACCGAGCTTCCAAATAGAGCTCGGTCGCTTTAGAGACCGAGCTGCGGATAGATCTCGGTCGCTATAGCGACCGAGCTGCGGACAAAGTTCGATCGTTATAGCGATCGAGCGTTTGTATATCGATCATTCTCCGAAACGTCCTAAGTCTTCCGAAACGACGATACGACGTAAAACTATGCGTTCTCGACTATCTGTATAGCCGTTCTCCGCAGCTCGCGACTAACCATTTCTTGATCTCTCGATCAAATGGGTTCGTCCGCTTGGTTTACGATAAAACCGCGGAAACTTAACTTTATCAGAGAAATCGTAAAAACGTCTCAAATCAAAAATACGGCCCAAAGGAATCCTAAACTTGATTTGAGGCCCACTTACGATTTCTTAAAAAACCCATAAACCTTGTGACGGTTTATACTTGGAGGATAAGCATCAGTTTCCGCGGATAAATGGAAATTTTCCGCAGATAATCATGAAGATCAGAAAAAATAGAATATTCCCATCTTTCGACTATGACGGCTTAAGGGCAAAAGGGAGAAGCGTAAACCGACCTTGGAGGGAGTATATAAGGAGTTCAAGGCGAGAGGCATAGAAGCATCGTTTTTCCAGAGCAACTTAGCACTTAGAGCATTTTAGGCAACTTTCTGTTTTTGTTTTTCGAGCTGCAACTCAATTAGGTTTAGCCACTTTCGGGTATTAGAACTAGGATCTCGCCGACAGCTCTCGTAGCCGAAGCACGTTATCCTGTTGTTGTTACGCTCATACGCAGATTCGGAATAAAATCCTTCTTGCTCTTTTTACGATCTTTATTTTATTTTCCGTTATTGTCGTGTTCTGATTGCTTGACGTGTGGTTTCTCAGAAATCCGGGACCTCAGAAAAAATAGGGTTTTCCTAGTTTCCTTATTTATACGAAATATTGACGGTCCGAATTTCGGTTCCCACATTAACCAGACATGTGGCAGTAACGAGAAACTTAGTAAGACGCAACATGAGGTGTGATAACTACTGCCCAAGATGTGGAGAACTAGAAGAATCTGTAACCCATGCCATATTCGAATGTCCGCCAACTCTACAAGCTTGGTCCTTATCATCAACTCCAACAAGCCCATATATATTTCCAGTATCAAGCATCTACACAAACATGGATTACCTATTCTGGAGGAAAAATAGCATTATCGAGCCATAACAAGATAGGGATCCTTATCCCTTGATAATCTGGTATATTTGGAAGGTTAGAAATGACAAATTTTTCAGAGGGATAGACAGAGATCCTTTGGTACAACCAATGGTACAAGATAACAATACCGAAGAACCCTAAGTCATAAGCTTGAGTAGTATTTGTCTATTATATGGATCTTTGACACCCTCTGCTTACTTTAGTGGATGTGGATGGGTCTGGATGGACAGTAGTGGGAACATTCAACTTATGAGAACAATAAATATCACTCGACGCAAATCATCCTTGGATTCGAAAGTAGAATCACTGCGATGGACGATGAAGAATATGCTTCAACATTCAATGTGTCAGAGCTTTGGGACAGACTGTAAGGAGCTGATTGCAATGACAAAAAAGATTTATGCTTGACCAAGCTTTGTAACAGAATTGAAGAGAATAGAGACGCTATAGATATGCTTCCTAGACTTCAACATCATCCATGTTCCACGAGTGCGCAATCATATCTCAGACTTTTTGGCTAAGACTGGTAGATCATTTCATAAGTAATTACATTTTGTTGGTTACTCTATTACCGTCTGGTTATCTAGACCACCTTAAATTGGAGTAATATAATAGTCTTTTGTCGTAAAAAAAAAACTAACAAACTAACGGTATCAAAATATTTGTTAACTTTAATAGAAAGATTATAACATTTGGAATATAAACTCTAATTTAAGCATTGAATATGGGGAAGAAGAACAAAATAACATGCATAGAGCTTTGTATTTAATGCTCATTCAAGCTAGAAAACACATAACAAAAAAATATAATAATAATAATAATAATAATAATAATAATAATAATAATAATAATATATTAAAATATCAGCGTGCACAATAAACTGTTTTATAATAAAACTAGTGGTATTCCGGCGCTACGCGCCGGGTTCGTAAGCATTAGTAGTTTCCGTTGATCGATTCAATGGTAATTGGACTGAAGTAAATATAGTTGAATTTAAAATATAAAGTAAAACTAATGTTCTAAAAGGAAAACATGTAAATCTATGTGTTTGTTTTGTGATCATCTTGTTTAAATGAAAATAATAAATTCTTTCATCTTCTTAAATTAGTAACAATCCTTGCATGTTTTGTCTATGTCGTGGGTGGGGCAATCGGCTAGAGACTTCATTCATGTGGACATATTGGTTAAATACTTTGTCTTGAACTTTTGTTTCTTGAATTCCTTACCACTATTTTTTTTAACATTTTTTTCTTATTTGTTTTTCAATAATATTATATTTGATGATCAACCATGTCATCAAAATAACAGATTAGAGATCTTGAAATATATACTATCGAATAATTTTTCAGTGTTTGTTTTTTTAGCACATTTTGGAATTAGGACATCTCGTATTGGCAGGTTGGTTATCACTTATAAATTAGATCACATATATAATTAATTATCAATTAGAGGAATGAATGATAATTTAGATGCAGAATACTTATAAAGCTTCCATAAATATAGTTGTGGCAGGTTGTGCATGTAACAAAAAGATGCCTCGTCATATTTTTTTGGACCCTTTGAACGGTGATCATTTCTTAGACTATCTTTATAAGTGCTCAAAAATATAATCTTTGTAGGTCAGAAGATAACATTGAAACATCTTACATTTGAATGAGCATTTGAGAATGTTAATGTGATTTTAGTTATTAATGTAAGTTTCACTATTTATTTGTTAGTTTTATTAGAGATCACAAATTTCTTTTGATTAGGATAGTAAATAAAATAATAATATTTAGGATGACAGCTGGTTAGATTTTATATGCCAAATATAGATTATTTCTTGGGAGAATTTGTGGGATATTTATAAGAGGCAACAAAATAGAGAATATAGCTATACTACAGTATGAGCCCATTGAAGTGACAGGTTTCGTCCAAAATAGACGAAAATCACCCTTTAAGCGCGTGCGCGTGTGGAAGCAGATGGAATGTGATATCCATGTGATAAATTGCGTTGGACTATACAAATACACAGAATAGTCTCTCACTTTTATATAAATATTGCGAGGTGTATTAGTAAGTAATCAATACTATTAAAACAGAAGGCCCTTTTTTGAGGTGTCTTTCTGTTTCAACAGTATTTATCATTCTCTGCCATTGTATTATTTTTAATCTATGATTTTAATTAATGCCTTTTTTCTTTTGTAAAATGCAGATAACATCTCCTAAATCCGTGTAATGTTGTTCCACATCTTTAGATAATTTACCATCTCTAATTATAATTTAAATATATCTTTCCCATCCTGGCTACATGAATTAATATATATCAAATATTCTGAAACGTTTGGTTAAAACCGGTTTTGGTAATTTGTAAGTGTATACCACTGCAACTAAAAACAATCGGTGACCTTTGTGTGTTTTATACACGAACTTTGTATTTTAGTTTGTTTCCTTGGTTTTGATTAGGTTATTTAATTTGGCTATAATCTAACAGATACCAGAATTCGGTTCTGTGCAAGCTTCGACACTAACAATTGATTGTTCAATCTGTTCAGTTGACATCCGTCAATTATCTGATGGCTTATTTCAAAACTATAAACTACATATCATCTGTTTTTAATATATAACGTGACTTTATTTAATAAAATTAATTAAAAAATTTAAGACTTGGATATAAAAATAGCATCTTTTGTATAATCTTTATTATTTTGATTACATTGTGTTAAACATTAAAAATTTAAAATTTAAATATATATATATTTGCTCAATTTGCTTGATATGGATAATAACAGAATCCCTAAACATGGTCACCAATTAAATATCATTCAATAGTACAAACTAGACGATTTTCTATATAATTTATATATATATATACATTTGCTCAATTTGCTTGATATGGATAATAACAGAATCCCTAAACATGGTCACCAATTAAATATCATTCAATAGTACAAACTAGACGATTTTCTATGCATAATTTATGGAAACACACAAAAAGACATGTTCGTTATCCTTTACACTATAATTAATTGAATAAATAACTTTGGCAACAATCATATGATCATTTAAAAAAATATCGGATTATATAAATATAGATAATACGATTTTGAAAATATGGTAAGCGAATTTGACTCATCATGATTAAACTAGATCCATAATAATAGGAATAATAACTGTATTTTAGTAACTTCAAATTTTGTTCAGATATGATTCCGAATATGCTAGGCTTTTATTCTGGGAACCCTAAACACCTCAAACGTTTTTCCTGTTGTATATATAAAGTTGTATATATAAAGATGTATGCGAAGTGCTTTCTTAAACAAACCACTACCATAAAAAAAAACTCTATGGCTTCTAATATGAAGACTACTGCGATTAACAATTCGAAGCGTTGACTGAATGTGAAGGTGCTACACACTTGAAGACTATACACTTCTTTATCAGGACAAGCCATGGAAACCATCTTAGCTAATGAGAATGTAAGGCTTCGGAATTGTCCACCTATATATCTTAATTATATTTTACTTATTATCGTTTAGTTACCGGTATAGAATTGCTATTTTGTTCTAACTATTTTCGTTTCTATTTGTAACATGTAAAAGGGTCATAAAGTTCATGCAAAATATTTACATTGAGAGTAAATGGTTTCTTCCGGTTGGAGTATGGAGAAACATCTAAAAAAATTAATCTGACTCCTGCAACAAGATCTTATTGATCAATATACCATACATACAACAGATTTTTATTCAAAATACAGCCATTACTCGATCTAATCACATGCGTTATGATTTGTATCTTAGTTTGGTCGACTTTCAAACTGGTTTGACTGGATCATGCAATGACAGTTTCTTAGTTGGTAATTATAAAAGTCTTGATGTATTATTTAATATATATATAACTGTTATCAATAGTAACCTATTTAAACCTTTTTTTAGATGTGCTGGGACAGGTTTTAGATTGTGGTGAGGCTGAATCTATTTAATGTACCCAGGTAGGGGCAACGAAAGGAAGAAACTTGAGTTTATAAAATAGGATTTCAAAAAAGAAATATGTTTTCGGTCTCAACCTATTAGAAACTCTCTTTTCTATCTTAGAAACAGGGAATAAAAGTTAATTTCACAGCTACAAATATATTCTATTTTAATATCGGCTTCATCATATTAGTAATATCTTCATAAATCTCAAGTTATGTTCGCTTGATCATATCTCATACATTTTATTCGTAAAATAATAATCTCTGAAATAAAAGAGAGTTACTTATCTTGAGATGTTGTTTTTGTTGCTGAACTGAACAACAATAACTTGGACTGAACAATCCTTTAATACTTCTGTCATGATATAACCTCCTACAACCAAATTCCATACTTTATATGTAAACAACTAAAATTATTAAAACTATTAACGAATTGGGTAAACTAATATGGTTTTCTGAAAAAGTTGTTTACCTTTGGTACTAAGTGGCTTTCTATTCAATTGAGTCTTTAATATTTCTGAATAATATTGCAAAGACAGTGAAACAATATTAGTTACAACATAAGTACTACAACCATAAAAATAATAACTAATAAAATATTTTTCGAATGAAAAAAATTATATATAATCTATTAATTCTGCAGTATAACCTATTGATGCAAGGTTATGTCCAATTATTTTTTTAATTTAAATATAAAGCAAGTTGTATAACTTCTTTTTTTTGCAACGTTAATTGTAACCATAACTAACTTTTCCAATAAAATAACTTTTGCAACCTCCATTTTTAGTTCCAAATTTTTAGGAACCCACTTCCGAAACAAATATATTCAGCCACAGTTAGAAATATCAAACTATTATTATTTTTATTTTTATTTTAATTCATACCAAATGGCAATGCGATGGTTTTATCTATTATGATAAAAATAATAGTTTAACATTTGTGTCAATTGTTATATTACTCCTTCTCATTTTCAGATATATAATTGTTTCTTTTTTTTGGTTTGACTATAACCTACTAATCTATTTATTAGAATTTACACTATAACAACATAATTTACATCTCAATCCAAGAAACTAGGATTTATTCAAACAGACATTAATTTATTCAAATGTTAAATATTTTACACAGACGTTAAATTATAATTAATAAAACAGATGATGTAAAAAGTAGTGTTTATCGGGGTTTAAGTAGACTTTTAATAGAAATAAATATTTATATAAACTCATTCACTTTAACGGGTTTTAAATATGTTATTTGATTAAAAAATAATTATTTAATGTGATTTTAATTAAAGTTAGTGAAACCGATATTAACCCATTTACATATATAATATTTAATAGAATATACTAAGAATTTTCAAACCTTTTTTTAATTTGTTCGATTTATGCTGCGGGTTGAATTTAGTATTAATTTTTCAGATACAACACTTTAAGAAGCGTTCAAATATATAAACCAAGTCTAAAAGAGTAAGATTTTGATTTTCGGGTCGATCCTAGATGAGGTTTTTTTGGGTACAAATATTCTTGATCATGTAACTATTAAAAATATAATATGTTGTAACTTTTAGAAAAATGTTAAAATATAATTTTTAAAATGCATATGGCGTAAGTGTATAGTTATGCAGCTTGACATATTTAATACATACCAAAAATTATAAAAACACAAATATAAAAATTAATTTTCTTAAAAAAATTTAAAACAAAAAATATATTCGTCCTTTAAAGAAAAAGTTATATAATTTGTTATATATTTTATTAACACACCTATTTAAGTTTAGAAATATAATGTGGGAAATTAAAACTTTTGTCATATATGAAACTACAAAAAAATATCACATATTTTTCCCTTAATGAATAACAATTAAAAATAATTTCACAAACGTATATGACACAAATACATACTTATGAAACTTGATCTATTTAATATACTTACAAAATTATATATTCTATTAAATTCATATCACGCGAAAATATGATTATACAACCACACAAACATATTATATGAGGCAAAAAAATTAAAACAAAACATATACCCGACAAAACATATACCCGCCCTCTTGAGGGCGGGTCAATCTCTAGTACTATATTATAAAAATTAAATTTATGACAATTACACAAATTATAAACCCTAAACTCTAAACCCTAAACTCAAACCCAAACTCTAAACCCAAACTCAAACTCTAAACCCTAAACTCTAAACCCAAACCCAAACCCAAACTCTAAACCCTAAATTCTAAACCCAAACCCAAACTCTAAACCCTAAACCCAAACCCAAACCAAAACTCTAAACCCTAAACCCAAACCCTAAACTAAAACCCAAACTCTAAACCCAAACTCAAACTCTAAACTTTAAACTTTAAACCCAAACCCAAACCCAAACCCAAACTCTAAACCCAAACCCAAATCCAAACTCTAAACCCTAAACTCTAAACCCAAACCCAAACTCTAAACCCTAAACCCAAACCCAAACCAAAACTCTAAACCTTAAACCCAAACCCAAACCCAAACCCAAACTCTAAATCCTAAACCCTAAACCCAAACCATATACCATATACCCAAACCATATACCATATACCATATCCTAAATCCAAACTCTAAACCCAAACCATATACCATATACCCTAAACCCAAACCATAATCCTAAACCCTAAACCCTAAAGCCAAACTTTTATTCATTACCTGACTATGATATACATATTATGGTATGGAATACTTGACACATCCACAAATTTTGTATATATGAAATTCTCTAAAATTTCTTTATATAGAGAGAGATGATGAGTGGCGACGATGTTGAAGGACAAAACAGTGTAACTGATGAAATAGTGAGTAAGAAGAACCAGAAAGTAGAGAAGGAGATACAAATTGCAAAAGAAGATAAAAGAAAATGTATCATACTATACTGTAATTTAAAATAGTATGGAATATACAACAGATGATATATTTCATTTAAAATAATATGGCAATATGTTAGTTATACTATATTTCATTTAGAATATTATGGCAATTTGAACGTCCAAAATATGATAATTATATTCTGGCCTTATGCGCTACAAGAGACATCATCAATACTCGTGTGACTATACTATTTATTGCTCTCGTATAGTATATGAGATTGAACTTTTACTCTAACTTTTTCAGAAAATACTTGTATCGTCGTTTTGCCCTTTCTAATCAGATTTGAAAAATATACAGGGGTTTCGATTTGAGATAACACACAAACATATTGGGTTGCTTAGATACACTTATATGTCCACTACAACTACTAATTCAAAAGTCACGGTGGAAAAAAAATAAAGAGATCACGAGTAGCGACAGTGGTGGAAGAGAAAACAGGGGTAACCATGGTGGTGGTGAAAAATCATATAATCCATAAAAATGGTGGAAGATCCGATTGTATAGAAAAATGAAATAATTATCAATGGCGATTGTGGTGATGTTAAAAGCAGAGATGATTGAAGAGAAAGAAATTGAAATGATCATAGAAGGAATAGACAAAACCATAAACATAAAGAGAAGAAGAAATGATGGTGCGCGTGGTGTGAAGGGTAGAAAAGCAATTAATACAGAAATACAAAGAATATCATAACCAATAAGTTGTAATGGTCATAAACCTGATTTCTTTGGTTGTTATGTTTATGTACTCCAATTTCCCTTATTTCTTGTCTTGTAAGTTTATTTATGAACTTTTGGTACTTAAAAAAAAACATTTTTCTAAGAACACGAACTCAAATGATGTTATGGACTGTGTTCAATGCATTACTACACAAAAGAACTAACACATTAGAAGCAAGTACATCTTCCATTTTTTTTTGTTTCAGATGACATGGTCTGTTTTGACTTTTGAGTCTTACATGACATTTATTCTTAGTAAAGTAAGCTAGGATAATAACAGTAACCAAATCAACGTGTGTTCATGTTCTTTTGAAATTTGTTCCTAACATAAAGTGATGATTGCCTTAATAAGATTATCTAGGGAAGACATACATGCTGCGACATCCTTGGGCTGGGATCGTGAACCGTTCGCACGAACATAATAATAAGAGTGTTGCAAGAAGAAAAGAATGGGAATATTATGACACCAGTCCGAAGCCAGCAAAATGGGATCAGATTATTTGGTGAAGCTGCTCGTTAAGAACTCTTTCCAGCTGCAGCTTCCTCACTTCTGCCTGTACACCAAAACTCTGTCCACATTGATATACTTATCAAGAGAGAATGAAGGAAAAGAGACCTGAGAAAATGGCAACAGAAATCTATCTTAGACTTCGATGTGTTTTATGCAAATAAAATACAAATAGAAAAAACTGAGACAGAGAGAAAACCTCTGTCAGTACACAACCCAACGCTTCTAATTTGCAGATCTCACTCTAGAATCAACACCATCTTCAAACGTCTCGCGGATGGACCAACTTTCACTCCCTTCAAACCGGTTTGGATTCAAAAGAATTAATAGAGAGAAAATGGGACTGCAACTCATACACATCATGTACAAAGAAAATATATATTTGGTTTCAAAGATATTTCTTTATGTCTTATTACGATGCACAAAACCATACACAAACCAGCCTTACTTGTTTGCTTCTCGTGGATTCAACCCTATCATATCCAGAGACAGCATTAAGACGCATCCCAGCATCAGCAAACGTAGAGCCAAAGCAACCAATCACACCCAACAAAGATGCATAGGCCATTAGTCCAAACCTAGAGACAAGACCGTAAGTTGGTGCAAGACAACAACACCACAAAACGAAGCTAGCTGTCTCACACTCCCATCATTATCACTACCATGAGACATGATGCATTATATTGCTGCAACAGCTGCTGCTGATCCTCTTGATGAACTTCCCACTACAAAAAAAAAAAAAAAAAAACCTCCCACTAAACGTGTCAAGTCCCAATAATTCGCAGTTACCTTTAAACGAAAATAGAAACTCAAGCATCACAAATTACCCATTAGCAGAGGAACCTCCGCAGTGTTAGAGCATGTCTGGCTCTCAGATCCGCAAGGAGAGTGTACACAGACGCCATCGAAATCGGTTGCTAGGAAAAAGAAAGCTTTTGGATCTTTAAATTGAATAAGAAAATGCGTTTGAGTTGAACTGAACATCGCAGGAAGGTCCGATATTTATAGTTGAAGCTTCTGTCGGTTTCGGTGGGAAACGAAGAGGTATATTGATTGCTTCAAGTGGGTGGAGTGGAGTAATGAAGGAAAACTGGGAGTAAAGAATTGATTTATGGATTGGGGAGACGTTACAGAGTTCGGATCGGCTGAAAGTCTGTGAATTTCATCGGTGGAGTTTGTATGTGAAAGAGGAAAACGAAGATGGACCCTAACTTGGAATGGGTATCTAACAGGGTCCAATGTATTGGCCTACTCTATATCTTGTAATAAAAGCCCAGATCTTATATAATTAACAGAAGCGTCGGGAAGGAAAAAAACGCAGGGACCCTGATGCAGCGACACGTGGCGCAAAACGCCCATCCCTCCAGGATGACGTGGCGCAAGGAGCAGGTAGATAAGTCTACTTTATATATAAAGATTGTCCTATAGGAAATTCAACTAATATATCTTGATTAATTGGTTGAATTTCATTAGTTTAAAGAGGGGTTGATCGAATCATGGGACCAATTCATGTATATATTAGTTTTTTTTTAACTTAGCCTATATAATTACTATATATTCATCATTTCCTTCTTTTAAAAATCAAAAATTATTTCTACTTAAAAGTTTATTATTTTCATTTTATATAAATTTTAATATGAATGTAAATATTAGATTTAACTGATTTTCATATTTTTCAGGTTGTCTCATACACTTATATCCACTAAACAGTAAAATCAGTTACATTTTTAGTTTGTTCCTTTAATAAATTATGAAACTTTTGATTTTTTAAAAATGTAAGTTAAAAATTGTATTGAATAATACTTAGTAAAAGTCAACTTATTATTTACAAATGTATTATAAAATATGCATGGATTTTGAAAAATATATTTAATTTTATATATATACTAGTTTAATGAATTTATGCATGTTATTGATATTCCATGTATTATTTGCATATATTTATAAATTATTACTTTTTATAATTAATTAATATATTTAAACAATTGATATTCGTTCTTATATATATACTATAACACATGCATGTATTTTGATCTTATGTTTAACTAGTTTTTTTGGTGATCATGTATTACGGAAGATGAAGATGTGCACAAATACTGCTTCAACTTGGTCAGCATTTGAAAGGTTGTATCTCTCTAAGTATTTACTAAATCAGATTCACTTGCATCATAAACTCTATACATTCAAGATCTTGAAGAAAAAATCTTAAATGATTGATAAAAACATAAATGATTTCTTAAAGATAGTATGAACTTGTCAAGTGTGAATGTGCATGTCTCTAAGGAAGTTCATGCTATTCTTCTGATGAACTCACTTCCAAATCAGTACAACTACTTGAAAGTATTACTCACGAATGGAAGGGAAACTTTATCCCTTGAGGAAGTCACGAGGGATGTAAGATTTAAAGAGCTACAGATCAAGGAGTCAAATTATTCTATTATGATTCTTTGCAGAGAAATAGTGACATATATTTTGCTCATGGAAGACCTGATAAAAGGGAGATGATAGTAATAGTGGTAGGATGAGTAAATTAAGGATGAGATCTGGTTTAGGTTCTAGACTCACATGCTGGTATTGTAAGAAGAGAGACATGCAATTAAAGATTGTTAAGCTCGTAAGAAGAAGTATGGTGATGATGAATCTGCTGAAGCTGTTGTTGTACTGGATCAAAAGGATGATACCTTATCTATATCGGATAATTGGCATTGAGATAATTGGATTCTCAACTCAAATTATTCATATGACTTCAATAAGAGAGTGGTTTGATCAGTTTCATAAGCTTTCTTCAAGACAGGTTTGATCAGTTTCATGAGCTTTCTTCAAGACAAGTTCAGTTCGGAGATGTTAATGTTGTGGCAGTTCAAGAAAACGTGAATACCTATGGAGGAACTGTTAAGGTGCTCACAAATGTGACTAGAAAATGACTAAGGTTAAATCCAACAATCTTAAGTACTTTACCAATTACATCAGCACCTAACGCTGAGTAGTGACACCAAAAGCTTGATCATACAAGCACCAAACAAAAATCTCAATTTTCTTATTTTGTAGAGACAACTTTCTTCATAGATGCACATCCTCCTTGTATACATAACCTAAAGTTGCTCTCCGTTCTTTCAAAGGCAACTTACATAATATTGCTTTTTCTGCAATGGAAAATTTACTCTTCAATTAAAAATCTCTTTCGTTTAATGGAAAACTTATATATGTATTATACTTTCTTTTTTCAAGCTTAACAAGTTCATGCATATGACAATACACGAACTCTAACAAATCTCAGCTCATCTTCATGACACATGTACTACCTCCCATAATACTTGGCAAACTGATAGAGAACACTTCATATATGTTCATCTTTATTATTCTCGGAGAAGAATTGGAGATTTGGTCTTATCCGAAGACTCATTGTAGAATCTCCTCTACCTGATAAGGATGAATAAATAGAGAGTGAGTCCATTGATGTTGACCACGGTTTTAGAGCTTTGAGTTTGATGGAGAGATTCAAGGGTTCATTGGAGAGTAAATATATGAGAGTGTGTAACTGTCGTTGTGATGTTAAGGTTGGATAATTAGGAATTGGTAGTGTTGATTCACAAGAAGAGAAGTCGAGTCAATATGATTGAACATACAGTGTAACTTGTGCAAAGGGTTTCTAATATAACAACCAGTTTATGTTATTTCTTTAGTTACTTGTTTATCATATTGCTCAATGTTTTTAACTTATTATCACCACGAAATGAAAATAATTTTTTTTACATTGAAGATGTCTACCGTGTTCAAATGATACGAAAGATGCAGCCGATATGCATTGGCATTGATAAGTTTGTGTGCAGATTTTGCTTATAAATCAAACCAAGGTATTTCAGATGGTGATGTTTTCTTTGATCACAAAGCCTGTGTCTATAATCCTGCCACCGAGACCTGGGAATGTCTCGCATCCAGGAAGAGAACTCACTTTGCCTGTCCTATCGACTTGAACTGGATACTTAAGAAGATGACTTGTCATCTCTGTGACTTCCTCTGCTGCATACTGTCTCCAGTTGAGCTCACTCAATTCCCTAACTTGTCTCAGGCAATCCATGTTCTCTGGCTCTTCGAAACCTTTCTCTAGAGACCCAATATGTTCCGCCCACAGCGACATTCTGTATCCAAAGATCTGCAAAAAATAGGGAAAATATGCAACAAAACCATGTTTTAGAGGACAAGAATAACTTGGGGACCAAGATTTAAAATTGGTGACTATGATACCTAACTTTCCTAATAAATACAAGGAAATATATTCTAGGAGGTCTCAGTAATGAACAAGACTTAGGTTTACTCCATAGGAGGAACGTTTAAATTCACCTCACCTCATATCACCAATCAAAGTATGACATAGATAATTAAATAAAAATATTAAATTAAATAAAAATGTAAAAATGAAAGATGCTAATTTTAACGATGCTAATACCACCAGATAAACCCTAAACCCCAAATCTTAAATTCTAAACCTATACCCCAAATTCTAAACCCAAATCCTAAACTCTAAACTCAAATCCTATACCCTAAACTCAAATTCTAGACCATAAATTCAAACCGTAAACCTTAAACCTAAAACCTAAACCATAAACCCAAACCGTAAACCCTAAACCTAAACTCTATACGCTAAACCCAAAACCTAGACCCTAAACTCAAATCCTAGATCCTAAACTAGAACTATACCCTAAACTAAAATCCTAGACCCTAAACTCAAACCATGAACCCTAAACCCAAACCCTAAACCTAGACACCATAAGGTTTAGTTTAAGATTTATAGTTGGATTTAGGGTTTACGGTTTGGGTTTAGGGTTTAGGTTTTGGGTTTAAGGTCTAAAGTTTGGGTTTAAGGTATATGAATTGGGGTTTGGGGTATATAATCGAGGTTTAGAATTTAAGATTTGGGATTTAGGATTTACCTTGTAGCATTTAGCGTCGTTAAAATTGGTGTCTTTGTTCTTTTTAACTACTTTTTATTTAGTTACATATGTGGCACTTTGATTGGTGATGAATGAATTTAAAGGTTCACCTTACGGCTGATTCTAAGTTTTGTTCCTCAATAATCCCCGAGATCTCATAATAGACTGGGGTGGCTACTAAGCTCCAAGCCCTTGAAGCCGAAAGAAAAACTCTCTAATAACAGATTGGTGTTATTAGAATGCAAACTCACATTAAAATTTTATTACCTGCCCACGAGGACGAGAACCTTTCTTAGCCCATGAGTGGTGTGGTTGATATCCTCCCATTGCGATTTCAGTGTCTCTAGATCCTTCCAGGGATCTCTCGTTGATATTCGCAGAACCAATTAAGACAAACTCATCGTCCACTATCATACCTTTGGAATGAACATATATCATGAATCTTCGACTCTTCAAAGCTTCCACCTGAATAATTTTGTTGTTTTATTGAGAAAAAATGTAGCGAAGACTTCAAGAAGTCATCTATATACATATACCTGTGGGGCATCTTCTTCCTTTGTGTTGTTGTTAACGTTTCCATCAGCAAGCTCTCTGGTTCCAAGACAGAAGAAGTTCAAATAGTCTTGTGGCTCATACTGTTCATCAAGTTCAGCTTCCACAAGTGCCTTGTAGATAGTTTGATACATCATTTGCATGGTTTTATACTGCAGAAATGATGGAAAGATTCCAGTGTAAAGGATGGGAGATTGTTATTCAAGTCAGTTAATATTTAGTATTTACCTGATATTGTAAAATGCTCTGCGTAGCTATACCCGTTGGATCACCTTCTGGCAACATTGGAATGACAATATAAGCAGCAAAATTTTCTCTTGCTCTAATTTTATTAGCAATCTTAAGCGCAATTTCCATAGGGATTAGATTATTAGCACCTGCATTTCAAGAAACTCCTTGTTATAGTATTATTGCACGAGTTGACTGAATAGCCTTCAAAGCTAGCAATTTTCTTACCAACGATTTTATGTGAATCCCAGTTAAATGATGATCCAAAAAAATATTGGTTCTCGATGTAAATGAAATGCTGAGCAGATCTTATGGCCTTAACATAAGCCGTGTGTATGCTCATGTCTATAAGTATATTCTTCCCACATTGAAGATTCTGTTCACATCTTAATAATCATCAGTAAATGGGCACATTGGTAATGACTAAAGAAGACAAGTCTTAAAATGTTCAGAATTGTGCTTACTCTTGAACTAGCTTCCTTTGAGTCCTCTGGAAACCCTTTGACTGACGTTGAATCAATGGAACGAAAAACCTAAATATATAGTAAAATAATATAAATTAAACTAGATTTTGACCCGCCCTTTTTAAGGGCGGGTATATTTTTTATTGGAAAACTTCTTTTACTTAATAAAATTATGATTTTTGATAAACTGTATACAGTATTTCAACTTTTTATTATATTTATTTTAAATTTACTTATAGGGTTTATTTTTTTATTTTAAATATGACTAAAATTTAGAAGACTACAAATAATTCTAACTCGTAATATGATTTTATTTATTTAACCCGAAGTTAATCTTATTTTACACTTATTTTTTAATTTAAATAAAATATTTTAGATTGTCAAAATTCTCTGTATTGAAAAGATTCATTTGTGCGTTTCGAAAAAAAATCTATAATTTTATTAAATTTAGTTTATGTGATTTAATTTTTATTTTTAAATGGAACTATTTTTAAAGAGTTGAGATAATTCACACCCGTATTATGATTTTGTTGATTTAATCATTTCTTATTTCAACTTGATTTTATTTTGAGTTTTCATTTAATAAAGCTTTAAAATAATTAATAACGTGAAAGATTCTTTGGAAAGATATGGTGCAAATATTTAGGAAAATGAATTTTATATTTTAACTTTTTATTAAAGTTATTTAAATTTTACTTATTTGGCTTATTTTTGTTATTTTAAATATGACTAAATTTTGAAGACTCTAAATAATTCTAATATGTAGTATGATTTTATTTATTTAACCCGAGGTTAAATTTATTTTACACTGATTTTTAAATAATGGTAAAATATTTTAATAAAAATAAAAATAAATGTTTGAATATATGTATATTTTATATCAATTTTTTATATAAATCAACTTTAAATTATTATTTTGATTTAAAATATGTATATAAAATTTAAATTTATTTTATGATTATTTTAGACAAAAACAAATTTGGGTAATTAGATTAGTCCATTTTGTATATTTTAAAACTGATCCAAGTAGATAGTTTTTATAATATAAATGGATTACCAATTTTTATTAATAACATAACCATTACTTTTTTCTCCTTGACATACTATTATCCATGTTTGAATTTTTTAATTTTTTGCATTAGGTTTCTATGACTTATTAGTAATTTTATGATATTTTTTTTTTAAAATTGAATTCTTGAAATTTTTATATTTGACTAAACTAAATATGATAATAATACTGTTTTTAAAAATTGTTTTATATAATATAGTATTTATATCTTAGTTTGCGTTTTTATTTTCACCATAAATAATTGTAAATAAAAAGAATTATAAATATAGTGACAGAATTATAAATAAAAAGAAATATATAAAGGAGGCTATTTAATTTATTATAAAATAATGACTAAATGTGTAAATAAAAAGAAGGATTAAATATGTTATTCATGTTTTTAAACAATTTTCATTTGTTATAAATTTATTAAAAATACAGTGGCTAAATGTGTAAATAAAAGAAAGTACACATCTCTACTATCCATGTTTCCAAACATATCTCATTTATTATATTATCCTTGTTTTCAAACAATCCAATTGTGTACTTCAACTTTAATAATATAGATATTAGGACTATTTTATTTTATTAATATGTGGAGTTACTATTTTACAAAAAATTTAGTTATATATCTTTGAAGTATATTATTATATAGGAACAAGAAGAAGGATTTATTTTACCGTTGATATACTGATTAAATATTATGTTATTATTATTCGATTATTTGGTGTATATGAGATATATCGTAATTCTGGATGTATTTTAGATATATGAAAAAATAACATCAAAATCTAGTGTTTATAAAAAATTAAATTTGAATTTAACTGTAAAAAAGAAACAAATATAATGTTTCATTTATATTTATATTTACACAGATATATATTTAACATAACTATTAATTATGTTAAAATTGGACCATATATTTTCATAAAGTTTTTTTTAATTACTGTTTTATTGTTATATCGAATTGTATTATATTTTTGTATTTGTCTAATACGGAACTTGTGAAAGTTATTAATTTATAGAACATTAGTTTATAGAGTTAAACTAGTTCATGAAAAAGAAATTAGATTGATCCTTTTGTCAACACCACATATTCATATTTCTCAATTACCTGAACATGCCAAGACTCTGGATCAGTATCATTAACAAAAGAAGCTTCTGATAGTCCCATGATATTTGGAATTCTGTCAATCTTAAGCAAAGCATCCTCAGAAGACGATCTGTGTATCGAAATCCTGTGCCTTTTCTGCGTAGCCTTTAGCCAGCGCTGTTCAAAATTAGCAAGCACGTCATACGCTGCTGGACCATCAATCTTGCTGTGCAGATCATGCCACGGTTGTCTTGGTCCATCATCCTCAGTAGTCTAATACGAAAAGAAGTTTATTTACACTGATCGAAAATAGTAGCAAAACTGAAACCAAACAAGAATTGTCTAGAATGGTTACCCCAAAACAATTGTTATAGAAATCATCTTTATGGAGAGTGTTTAATGTCCTAAAGAGAGGATGCTTAGGCGTATCAAAACGTCCTTTGCACACGTCTAGCCCTCCAACAAACGCTACGATCTTTCTTTGGCCCTGAGCTGCCTCAGCATCTACAATCACAGTTTTCTGATGATGTGTGTAGATGGTTTGAACTTCCTGATCATCAGAATGTGGTTCAGATGATTAAACTATACATACACGAGTTAAAGCAGTGATGCAGTAATTATTGAGCATCTTACGGTTTTTTTTACAAAGCTATGAAGACCTCTGCCACCAGATCTAGGACAAATAATAACTTGCACCGACGAGTTTTTAAAAAAATGGCGAGTGTCCTCATCGCTTGTCTTCATACATCCGCGCTGCATACCACAAGCATCAGTTTCGTTTAAACAACAAAAGGTTTGTGTCTAACCCTTTTCATCTATCCAGATGTCAATCTACTATTATTGTAGTTTACAAGAGATATGATTAAGAAAAGATAGACTGTTAAGAGAAAAATAATACATAGTTAGGCACCACTTACTGTTCTGTACCCCAGAAAGCTCCTTGAAAATGGATCATCCCACACCAATAGCAACACTCTAACACCTTCTTGAGATCTTTCTTTAAGCAAATCCCCTAAGGTACCATCGGTGGGATCATTATTGCGACGAACCAGCCTAACCGGATGGTAAACTGACCAACCAGTAATATAAATCAAGTTCTTTGCCTGTCTAATCGCATCAGCCATATCCTCCCAGCACTTTCCATGTATATACTGCATCCCACCATCGAGATCTACACTCGGAAGTGTCCCGTCTTCAACATGAGCATCTTGATACAGAGTAACTCTACCGCCTTTCCTCAAAGGGAAGTACGTACCGGGAACTCCTTCGCACTCATTACCAACACCCATTTGGTAAATTTTCATCATTTCCACCGGAGTGTATTGAATAGCCAAACTCAACACAGCACCGTCTTCACATGGCTTCCCAAGTATTGGAAACAACCCTTCGATCCTATTCCCTGAACACAACTCCTCGGTTGGGATTTCAACAGCTCCTATGAACTTTGCTCCAAAACGGTCACTGTCTTTCACCACAAACTTAACCACCTTAGCATGGTGAGCCACCGGTATATAGAAATGCTGCTTCCACACAGGATTCTCATCGTTGTCAATCACAAAAGTTTCGGCAATCTTCGCACCTGCAATGGAAACAGCCACAAAAGGATCACTTGTACTGTTCTTCTGGTACCTCCGGAACCGATCCATGTTAGGAAGATTTTTAGCTTCCTTCACCCAGATGTCTAAGTTACCATGTAACAGCACCAATCTCAAAGAACCGTTACTTGACCCTTCCATTGACATTAGTCTCGGTATAAACCGAATGATCAAATCACGACCCCAGCCCACCAAAGAAAGAAAAGTTCAGCAAGACCTTTGAGATGCAGTTTCAGAACAGTCTTGAGTTATAAGTAGACGAATCAAGCAGTGAGCTCGTAATATAAGGTTTGTGTTGTCAGCCGTACATTGTTGACCGTTCAAATTTTAGCCATTGACACACTTCAACCGTGGTCCAGGCTTTCAATAAAACCTTCCCTAAATCGTATGGACCAGACAGTGAATGCAAATTATCAGAACAAACAAACGTTTGAGACTTAGAAATACGTTGACTTGGCCGGATATTTGGAATTGACCTGGAGGTCAAGAAAATAATAAAAACGATAAACTTACTTAGATAGTTAGAGCACCCGCAATGGAGTAACATGAGGAGTCTTTAGCGGTAAATCTTAGGTTAGAAAGAATAAAATAATATTATTTAGCTTAATTAATCTAAGGATGATCCTTAAATAAGAAATTTAAGGACTTGATCCTTACGTACGTGGCAGTCGTTGAATGGGTCAGAAGACGTTTGTGTTTTCGCTTTCTTCCGTTGCTCTTTTCCGTGATTCCGCCGTCGCACAGGATCCGCTTAAGCTCATTTTAGGTTTTTTCCTCCTCTTCTCTGTTTTTTTGTCTCCTCTGTTTCACGTTTTCGTTTTTTGAATTTGTTTTTACTGTTGTATTAATTCTCTGTAATAATGTAATATTGGTTATGGGCTTATCGTCCCGAATTAAAAATTTTGATCTTTTTCAAGTTTTTATCTGTTGTTAAGTGTCGGTTCCAGTTAATGTGTCAAATATCGGTAATATGCTTGGCATTCAGAATGATGTTCGCGATAGACGTATACATGAATAATTGAAAAATGATTTAATCGAAAATATTTGGAACAAATTTGGTGATGAAGATTAATAATTATTGTATACTTATATTTAATTATGCAATAAATAAAAAATTTAATTTCACTTTTGAAAAAAAAAATTATTATTTTTTATTCCTAAGAACTTCAAATTGAAGAACACCATTGGACATACAATTTTGATTAGATTCATTAACTATTCAAACAAAAAAAATAAAAAAAAAGTTTAATAATGCTAAGGACTCCAATGATGGTAATACCATTGGAGGTGCTTTAAAGGCATGCACAGTGGCATGACCTGTAACAACATCTAATGAATAAAAATTACAGTAAAAACCAAAAAGAAGAGGAAAAAAGAGGAGAGACACAAAGATAAGTCTCTTGTGGAGAGACTAAAAAGTGAAAAGTTTATGATAAACTCTCAAAACAAATTTATGAAAAGTAAAAAATTTTGGCCTCTTGCCAACGATTTTATATGGTAAGTGGTAACCAAGCTTTTAGCGTGGTTTTGCAAAAATCTTTGCAAAAAAAAGAAAAAAAAACTCTCAAGACAAATGGCAATATCCAATGGATATTGACAAATTGTTAGTACTAGATGATTCTTATGTGTTCATGCATACTGACATAAATATTTTTAAATTAAATAAATTACAATAATTCATTAATATATAATTATTATTATTTTTAATTTATATTGATAAAATATAATTGTAGATAATATTGTTTCATGTTTTTAGTTAGACATATGACTTTTTGTATTATTTGGTCACCTCATTTATCATTTGAGTATATTAGGAGGTTACATCTACTTCTTCTTACTAAACCATTTTTTTTGTTCTAAATAGGTTAGATTAATTTTGTTGTTTCTGTTAGTTTGGTTTATTCTCTAAGATAAGCAGATATCTTTTATAAAAATTATGCATGATTTGATATATTTTATTTTGAGAAATAACTAAAGTTTGATCGATTAACATTTACATAAAATGAAACAAAAATATTTTTCAAAAATCAGGCGCACAACTAATTCACAAAATAACTCATTTATATAGTTGATTAATCTTTATATATATATATATATATTTATATGCGTTGAGTCATTACATGTACCAAAATCAGTAGAATATTTTATAGATAATAATATGTTGCTATTTTAATTAGATTTTGATTTTAAGTATGATAATTAGATTAGTCCAATAATCATATTGTGGGTAAACTAACTTACATTTATTCAGCCAAATTGAATTATAATTCTTTTCATTTTTATTTAGAATAAAGTTGGGTCCAAATATTTAGAATAAAAATAATACATATATAGAATTATATTTAAAATAAATTTAGATATGTTTTCCAATATTTTCATAATATTACAAATCTTATAAAATACATTATTTTCGTGAACTTTATTGTTTTTATGAAATCATTATGAAATAAATGTATTTAAATATTCCCACACTTCTAAATTTATAAATACATTTTTGAAAAAAATAAACTTAAAAATCTGACTAAAAACTGTCAAACTGAAAATAGAAATACAAATTTTTAATAATGGCAATAGATATAATATTTTAAATTCATTAAGGATATTTTTGTAATTATACATAGGAAAGTGACTTTTAAGTAATATTATAAAGATATTTGTCTTCTTTTTAATAATAAAAAACATTAAATAAAGAAATTCAATGAGTTTACAAGGCTTGATGTTGGCCTAAGGCCACAATCATCCATTAGATATTTTAGCAAGTTTTTTTTTTCCAACTTAAATTATAATATTATTAAAGTCAGAAGGCCCACTAAAATATACAAACTACAAACACAGGCCCACCAGGCCAGATACACAGCCCAAACGAGAAAAAACCAAACCCACCGCTTTTCAACTCCACGTGTTACACAAGACCCAAAAAAAACAAACACGTGGAAGGATAACCATCACCATCTCAACCGACTGGAGATCGCCGGAACCGCTCCTTGTTCCTCCGCCGGAGCACCGGAGACACAGAATCACCGGAAAGACGAGCCTGTCTTCATCAACAACACGGAAACTTGACCACCGGAAACACCGGGACTTGACCACGACCACCGAAGACACCACCAACGACTGTATTGATGGTAAAGTTTTCAGCAGCTTCTACACCTCCGTCTAGGCTTTGGAGAGCATCAATCGGTGAGAAACCGAGATCTCCTCCAACCTCAGACCACCAAACACACAACCGAAACCAAAACACAGCTCGAGTTCTTCCGAAGGAAACCATGTTAGCCGGCGACCACCGAAGAAGGTACGGCGCGGTCCCAGAGTCGAAGGCCAGTCATCCACCAATCGGTTGGTGCGATACTGGAGTTGATAACCGGACATGCAGTTCCGAAAACGAACCATGCCGGACCGAAGAAACATCAAGATGACAGAAACTAAAAAGAAAAAACAGAACAAAGCAAACAAACACTTAGCCGGACCGACGGTGGCTGAAATAGCCAAGACCGCCGGCCGGAAAACGCAGAGCAACCGATGAGCTTCTAGTGAGAAGGGAGAGGAAATTTCCTAGAGAGAGAGTTTTTTGACTCACTAATTTATTTTACCTATATTTTAGCAAGTTTTTCTTAGAGAAAATATTTAAACACTGGAAAAGTAAAAATGAATTAAAAATAGAATTGAGGAAAGATGAGTCTCTAGAACGAGTTATGGGAAACTGATTTGCAAAACGTCATACCGTGTTGTTCAAAGATGTCATATTATAATTGGCTACTTTATAGTCACTGAATTTTATCTATTGTGTTAAATTATAGTAATACGAAATGATGAGAAATTCTGTCTCATAACTTTGTAAAAAATGCTCTAAGAATTTTTTTTATATATTTTAAAAGTCAAGTGAAAGTCCACTAGATAAGACTTTTAATATTTAAAAAATCAATTGAATAGGACAAAAATACCATTTATCGAAAAAAGGACAAAAAACAAAACTGAAGAATATTCACATACATAAAGGCATCGTATAAGATATTCTACTGATTTATTTGATAGCAACATATACTTATATATGTTCCATTACAATACCATACTTACAAAATCTAATTATCATAAGGCATCTATATTTTAGGGAACTTATAATATAGCAACATATTATTATCTGATTATATGTTCCCATTACAACTTAGATTAGTCCTTATAAAATATAGATGCCTTCTCAAATACAATACCATTACTTACAAAATCAAATAAGTTCCCAAATATGAGAAAAGTTTACATCTTTAAAAAATTAACAAAATAGTCTTAATTATTTATTAAAAATAATGATTCATCTTAAAATCTAGGAAAATATTATATATTATCAATTATTATTAATTGTTTATGATAATTAGTGACTTAATCTAAAATTATAGAAAATATGATAAATCAGCAAAATCGGTTCTAAACTAATAGTAATAATAATATAGATAAGTTCAGTTTATTGGTTTTAAAACTTACCAGACCTTGTCTTAATCATATGGACCATACAGTGACTGCAATTATCAGAAGAAACAAACAATCGAGACTTAGAAATACGTTGACTTGGCCAGATACCTGGAGTTGACGTGGAGGTCAGGAAACTTTTTGAAAAACGATAAACTACTTGGAAAATTTTAAAGGACATGCGCAGTGGCATAACCTGTAAGAATATTTGATGAATAAGAAAGTAAGTTTGAAATGAGAGACAAAAGGAGTGGCATTACCTATGTTTCCATCTACAATTATAAAAATTATCAACTATACTTTTAGTTTTTAAATCTAAAATTTTTTTAAATCTAAAACTAAAAAATGAACTCCTTATCTAAAAACATTGGTATATGAATATGTTTTTTTATTATAATTTTCTCGTTTAATTTTTACTACTACATTAAATACATATAAAACTCATAGTACTAAATTTTATAGTAACTACAAACAATGAGAACCCAACTAGTCATCTACAAACATAGGTCTCATGTGGGCGAGCTTCTAGAATGTGAAATCTCATGTGGGAGAGCTTCTAAAATGTGAAATTTATGAGAAACTCTCAAAGACAAATAGCTATTGAAAAATTATTCATATATTGGTTTAATATTTAATAGTCAAAGGGTTACGAAAATAGTTTTATAGAATAATATATCATATATGGAACTATTACGAAAATAGTTTTATAGAATAATATAGTGTTTTACTTGTAATTTAATATTTAATTATGTTTTTTATGTAAAATTTTATATTTATTGTATCATATTGTTAATTAAATTTTTATATATGTGCTATTTATTTATAAAGTTTTATGAATTTAAATCAAATATCATAAATATAAGGACCATAATATAAATATAAATTCTTTTGAAGTTAAGTTTGAAGTTTTACTTTTAGAGAAGACTACCTCAAAAATTCAAATATGAAGTTTTCCAAACTTTAAAATAAAGTGCCTTTTGGAGATGCTCTTCCATGTTGTTCTAGTAAAGACAAAGCTCTGTTTCGTTTGTTTTCCAGCGAAGGAAAGCTCCTTGAAGTTATTGGAGTTCCAATCAAAGGCTGCTAAATTTTGGGAACACAAGATTTTGAGGTAATGTACTTTTGATTCTGTTGTTTTCTAGATACAGTTGAGTTACATCAGATGCTATTCTCGATAACCAGCTGTGTGGTATCTTATCCACAATCCCAGTTTTCCTCAGAGTGACTGAGATGAGTTTGCTTATGACATTTCTAGTCGACAACTTGTGCTTGGGAAAGTTTCTGGTTTTTTTTTCGATTTCAGGAAGATGTTTCAAAATTTCAGTATAGCTTTCCAGAAAATCCGATATTAACAAATTTGAAAAAAAAATTCTTGGTTACTTGTTTGGCTTACGCTTATTGATTATTTTGGTAGGCTCGTGAATTTTCTTATGATATTTCTAGATAATTTGTGTATGTGAAACTGTGTTTTTTTTTCAGGAAGAATTTGTATGGTTTCAAGAAAGCTTTTCAGAAACTTTGATGTTAACAAATTTTGAAAAAATTTTACATGGTTATGCAGGGATAGTAAAATGGTAGAAGATTCATCACCTCTCAGACTAACACTGCCTGAGCTGAAGTGATCAGATTGGTTCAGAGCCAAGGAAAAACAATTGGTGATTTATGTTGCTTATTAAAAAAATTCCAGATTTTTGAATGTAACAAGAAAACTTTTTATATATTCTGGATGACTACAAAACCAAAAAATAGAAAAAAATGTTATAGACCTTGGAAAGCATTTGCAATTTTTGGATGAGCTTCCATAAATAATATATTAGTTTATTTCTATCTAGCAACGTTGAAACTAAAAAAATGAAATGAGATAAAAAAATAAAGTTTTATATATATATTTGGTAAGTTTCAAAATATGATGTAGAATTCTGAAAAAAAATAAGGAAAAAAAAATTAAATCTCCTATCATTTTGTGCGGCCGCTATGCCAAGGGTGTTATAACTGTTTGTTGGTATAAGTAAAACAATATAACCAACAGTTTTTTATTCAATTAAAAAAAAACATTAAACGTCCGGATTCTGTTTGGAATCGAAGATGGGGGCACGTGATTTTCAAGTTTAGTAAGAGTAGTGGTTTAGCCCCTAGGATTGATATATGTATATTTGGGAAATTTCAAATTGAGATTAGGGATTTTGGAGAAAAAAATAACAAATATACACATCTGCCAGGATTCAAACCTGAGATCTTTAGGAAAGGGGGAATAAAGTGTGGCCATTAGGCCAAGTGTGTTTTTAATTTTCGTTTATGTAAGTAATGGAATATAATCCATTGATTTTTATTGAATTAGAAAAATAAAAAAGAAATCATATTCCAAGAGGAATCGAAGCGGGTTGAGGCGAGTGTTTCAGTTTCGTAAGAGAGGGGGTTTAGCCGTTAGGCTGAGGAGAGAATCATCTGGTAAAAGCTAAAACATAAATGTATATATAACCGTAAAATTTATATTATAAACGTTGGAAAGAACTTTGGAATTTCTGGATGTATTTAGAGAATATTTGAATATTAGTGTCTTTCTTTCTACCAAAGAAGTTTAACCTAAAAAAATAAAATCATATCAAAAAACTAAGGATTGATATCTGCATATTTGGAAAATTTCAAATTGAGATTAGGAATTTTGACAAAAAAATGCATATCAACCTAAATTGTATATTACAAAGTTGGAAAGCATCCAACTTATTCAGGATATGCTTACAAAAGCTATTCACTTTAATATCACCAGCTCCTCTCGTGGTTGGTTAAAGTCCAATATGGATATGACTAAAATCCGGAATAGCATTAAGAGGAATTGTAGAAACACCTTCATAAAGAAGAGTATGCAAACGTCAAGTTGTTTTGGAAGGTTTAGTACATGATTAGGAAGCATATCCTGAATAATCTAAGAAAGAAGAAAATCATACCAACACAAAAAAAAAAAAATAGAAATGATGTACATGTTTTCTCTCTGTGAAGTTGAACCAAAAACTAGAATAACATTCAAAAGAACAGGAGAAGCAAATGTATCAGTAGTTTGTTTGTTACAGCTAGCTAAATCAGTAATAACCTACAAAAGTCAAGTTTTTTTGGAAGGTTTAGTACGTGATTAGGAAGCATATTCTGTTAGTTTAAAAAAGAAGAAAATCATACAAACACCAAAAAAAAATAGAAATGATGTACATGTTTTTCTCTCTGCACAGTAGAACCAAAAACTGAAATATCATTCAAAGGAACATGAGAAGCAAATGCATCATAAGTTTGCTTGTTAAAGCTAGCTAAATCAGTTATAATCTGGAAAAGTCGAATATTGTTTTGGAAGGTTTAGTACATAAATAAGAAAGCTATCTTGATAGTCTAAGAAAGAAGAAAACCATATAAACACAAACAAAAAAAATTTGAAACCACGTACCTGTTTTTCTCTCTACACAGTTGAACCAAAAACTGGAATATAATTTAAAGGAACAGGAGAAATAAATATATCAGTAGTTTGCTTGTTATAGCTAGCTGAATCAGTAATAACCTGCAAAAGTCAAGTTGTTTTAGAAGGTTTAGTACATAAATAGGAAATCTATCATGAATAGTTTAGTTGAAACAAAACAACAAATCTTAACAAACAACCGACAAATAGCATCAAATGTTCTCATCTTTCTGATGAAATTTCTAAGCTGGCGAGAATTTCTTATGGAGATTGAGGGAAAATCTTCGACAATATTGTTCAGGTCAAACGAAATCCCATAACTTAAACTTATTTCTTCCTCTTTGTTACTAAAACCTTCGAAGACCATCTTCATCCACTACAAAAAATGAGTTTTGATAGCAGTAGAGAATAACGTTTTTAGCTTTCTGCTATGGTTGACATATCCGTTAGTTTCACATAGTCTTTATATATTTGAAAACGCCATGATAGAGTGGTATAATTGGAACCGCTATGATAGAGCATGGTTTTATATGTAACATTTATGTTTAATAGCAAAACACAATTAAAAACGTTACGTTTGAACATGCAAAGACCGAACATAACCAAACTGAACTAAATGGTACTTGAATGCCATCTCTAATCAAATGTAAAAACAAGAGTTATTATAACATATTTAAAAAAACTCACTTCATATATGGCGCAGATTATTATCTAGTTTATATTAAAAAACTTCAGTCAAATTTACTTGTTCATCACTACGTCAGAAATATGATAGCAACTGTTCATTTAATATAAGGAAATGACGATGTGTCAATTATTTTCTAAAAATATATTCAATTTGAAAGATACTTTTTTCTTTTTAATGCAATTCGGTTGCAGTGTGTTCACGGCTTCTGCATTTCATTGTCTTTTAGGGGTAGTTTTTCAGTAGGATTTTATGTCAGTTCGTGGCTAGAGATGGTAACAATTGAACGCCAGCTGATACAAGCTTCTCTCGAAATGCGCCCTCGGGTGAAGATGCGATTGGCCACGTACATAATGCCGATCCTATGAGGCCATAGCCTGGTGCTGAACTGTTTTTTCGATTTAAACTTGTGTTTGTTGTGTTAGTAGTTGTTTCTTGTCTTGTGTTGTTGAATGTAAGGTCTAAGAGGTGAGTCTCATTTCAAGTTGTGGAGTGAGTTTATCCTCGTTGTGGTTGAAAATGCAATGTTGTTTCACTCGGATAGCGTTGAATCCAAGTAAGTGATTCAGGGTGTTACTAGATTACATCATTGCATCAGTGGTCAAATTCTGTAGAAAACAAATTATTTGTACCTGGTTGAATTGGTTAATGAAAGTTGATGTTGAGCTAAAAAAAAACAGTTGAGTGGACAGATCAACTGAAATATCGTTTAGAGCATCCATATTGGTTTGTCTCTTAGAAATGCTCTCATTAGATTAAAATAAGGGTGAATTTGCGAGATAGCTAAATTGAGAGTATAATTAAGCAGATGACTATGATTTTGACGTTATTAAGTGAATAACATTTAGCCTTCTTCTTAGCCGGTTATACCCCCATAGAAAACAAGTTACCGGTCAAAACAAAAAGAGAGATGACGTCAATGACTTAAGAGATAAATCACATCCTGTGTATTTTGTTAACTAACGAATCAAGCAAATACATCCATGTCACATTCTTTCTTACCACATACATGTTAACTATGCTATATAAATGTTCTATTCCATTTATAAAAGTACTATGTGTGATAAAAATAAATATAACACCTTTATATAAACAGAACCATAAATCTTAAACTCAACTCCACACCTAAATACTAAACTCTAAATCTGAATCTCTAAACCCAAATATTAAATCTAATTTCCAGTTATAAAAGTTTAAATAATAATAATAATATATAAATTTTGAACTATTATTTCTATACTATTAAAAATAGAATGGGAATTATTTTTATGAAGTAATGCATTTGTGTTCAATCTTATCCCACATCCAACTAAAATAGTATATAACACCAACACTATCCCAACCCTTTAATAATAAACCATAAAAACCTTAAACCTAAACCCTAAACTTAAATACAAACCCTAAACCCAAATATAAATCATAACCTCAAATATAATGGAACAAAATAAATATAGCATAGTATATATTGCTGAAATTATGAAATTATGATTTCATGGAAGAAGTTGATGTTGACCCCAAACATATTCTCTTATCTTCTAAATACTAAACCCTAAACCATATTTACTAAACCCTAAACTCAAATATAAACAATGAACCAAATAGAATGGAAAAAAATAAATAGCATGTTATATATTGGTGAAATTATGAAATATCTATGATTTCATGAAATAAGTTAATATTGACCTCAACCATACCCCCTCACTTTCTAAATACTAAACCCTAAACTATACTCACTAAACCCTAAACCCAAATATAAACTTTAAACCCAAATAGAATGGAACAAAATAAATAGCATGGTATATATTGGTGAAATAATGAAACTTCTATGATTTCATGGAAAACGTTAATACTTACCTAAACCATATTCCCTCACCTTCTAAATACTAAACCCTAAACCATATTTTTACTAAACCCTAAACCCAAATATAAACCCTAAACCCTAAAAATTACATATATTATGTAAAATAAATTATATTATGTAATATTAAAATATACAATCTAGATCATAGTACGATATTTATTTGTTCAAAAACTATATTTCTAAACAAAATAAATCCTCTTTAGTAATCATCAAATGGAATGGAACATGATAAAATAGAATAGTAACCAAATATATTGCATTACATAATAAGAATAGAACAAACATAATACATATTATTTTACATTTCTATTTCATTCGCGAATGGAATAGAACAAAATAAACAAAAACTGTTCATCTTCTCCGATTACTTAGGTCATTCACAGTAAACAAAAGAGAAGAACATACGATGGTGACGATGAAATAATCGATCGTGATGATGGTGCTGTTTGTATAGATGGAGGTGATTGCCACTGCATAAGTCTTGTCGGCAAGGGTCAGTGCGAATTGGGATGTGAATGCGAATTGGTGAGGATCAACGCAAATACCGTTGGGGCTATTATTTTCTCGTCTTTCTGAAGATTTCAAAAGCAGTGAACCGACAACTTATGAAACTGAATCCTCTTCACAAACGCATGAGACAATTTGGGGTGAATCAAAATTGTGTGAATCTAGAAGAGTTACCTCATATTTATAAAACTGCAGGCATTTGTATATGTCAGTTACGATCACATGGTGTTCAAATTCTAAGTTATGAAAAGCGAATTAAGTTGTAGAATTTGGAAAATGAGCAGTTTGAAGAGTTAATAATTCTATCATCACTAAGTTATTACAATCGGTATTTTGAAAGATAACCAACGCAAACTGATGGTGGTTTGGGATGAATAAATATATGGGATCGATTACAAGAAGATAATGCTTCTTATCTTTAGTTATTACTAATGTCCCTTGGCGTTTTTTCGCACATTGTGTGAGAAATTGCAATTGACATATGGTTTACAACCAACACTAAATCTGAGTATTGAAGAAAAGAGTGCCGACATATTTCTTACGATATGTAGGCATAACAAAGTTAAGAGAAATGTTGGATTACGATTTGGACGAATGCAAGAGACAATGAATTGAAAATATTTTGAAGTGCTTCGTGTGACCCAATTTTTTGCTTGTGACTATATCAAGACTCCAACAACACAAAAACTAAGACGGGTACTTCTAGAACAACTAGTAATGGATGAGCGATATTGGCCTTATTTCAGTGGTTTTGTTAGATCTAAGCTGGAGTTCATGTTAGCGTTAATGTGAAGCATGAGGTAAAATGAATGTATTGAAATCGACACAATATTAGATTGTTCAATATAATGACGATATGTGATTTCAATATGCTAGTCACATAAATTTGGAATGGATCTCCAGGTTCATATCACGATACATCAGTTCTCACAATGACGTAAGACAATAATTCTGATTTTCCTTTACCTCCAACCGATAAGTATTATCTAGTTGACTCTTACTATCCATATAAAACAAATTTTTTTGGCTCTCGGTAGTTCTTCACTAAATGAGGTTGTTAGATATCATATGTCACAATTCAAAAGTGGTCATCCTCCCAAAAACAAACAAAAGTTATTTAATCGGTATCATACATCTTTGTGTTCTATTATTAAAAAGACATTTGCAGCTTCGAAAAAATATTGAAGATTTTTGTGATTTTTCGAGATATGATATGCATGTTCGAAAAAGAGTGGTAAAAGGGACAATGAGATTACATAATTTTGTTAAAGTTTCAAAATTTTATGATGAATATTTAGCTGATACATGACACATATAAAGATTGGAAATACTAGTTCCATGGTTGAACAAAATGATTTGGAAGAATCATAAATTGGACAAAGAAATCTTATGGCATTTGTTTTTGGGCAAACCTTAATTTCATAAAAACAAAAAAAAAACAGAGTTACTCCATGGAGGAGGAATTACAAAGAGAAGCAAGAGCTGCCTTAGCAAGGTTATCAACAACAACATTGTTTAAACGGGAAACATAAGAGAGAGATAGATCAGAAGGTCTGACTCAACATCGAGATGTCGTAGAGGAGACTCTTCAAAGTCGCCGAGGTATCATTGGAATCGATCAGGGAAACAAGGCCTTTGCAATCCGAGAAGACTTCAAGATCGCGGTACCTAGCATATGCTGCATCTAACAGTGCAGATTTTATCGCTAGAGCTTCAGCTGCAATAGCAGAAGCTACAAAGCGTTGAGGCGAAGTTCCAAAGGAAACATCAGCTCCTGCCAGAGTTTTGAAGATCCACCCAAATCCGCTGTTTCCACTGCTCTCCTGACAGGCCACGTCGGAGTAGCACCTCACTGTTGAAGGTTGTGGAAGAGCACGAGATCGACATGTAGGCATAAGTGTGTGGGGTGGTACTTGGAGTTTGTGAGGGAGTTGAGCATTTGCCCAGGCTCGGGCATCTCTCACTGCTTTAGCCACCACTTCCTGTTCTATGAATTTTTTATCCTCAAAGAAGAGTTGGTTTCGACTTGTCCAGAGATTCCATAGGACCCATGGAAGGAGAGGAGCATTGAGACCTGTTGGAGGGAGTTTTACCATTTTCGAGCACAATTGGAGAAGAAGATGGGTAGAGTTGATGGACACAACCGGTTTACAAAGAGCCAAAATTAGATCCCAAACTTTGGCGGCAAAGAGGCATTGTAGCAGTACGTGAGCTTCAGTTTCCAGTTCCCCACATCTCTTACAGCTAGTATTTGTCATCATACCTCTGCGTGATAGAGCAGATCCAACCAGAAGTGCTCAACTACTAGCTTTCCAAAGGAAGTGGTTAATTTTAGGTGAGCACTGCAATTCCACACATTATGCTTCGAGGAGAACATGGTATGAGCAGGTTCGGCAGCATGAAGTTTAGCTAGGGCATATCCTGATTTAGTAGAGTAGATACCTCTCTTCTCTGGGAACCAATGAAAGCTATCAGCCATGGCCCGCTGACTAGGCACCAGAGCTCTGATAATTTCCTCATAATGAGGCAGGTGAAGGCGGATTGCAGAGACATCCCAGTCTAATGAGGTTGGAGAAATTAGATCGATGACTCTTAGGTTCTCGTTGAAGCTAGCCGGTAGTCCAGTTGGGCATAGAGGTTGCAAAGGAGATATGCATGGTTACTTCCAAACACACACTTTTACCGTCCCCAATCATCCAACCAAGCCCGAGTTTGAGAACCTCCCTGCCTGTCATGATTCCACGCCAACCGTGGGATGCAGAGCTTGAGATGGGACAATCTAAAATGCTGAGGGAGGAGTAGTACTTGCCTAAAAGTGTCTGGCCCAGAAGAGAAGATGGGTTTGTGATTAGACTCCAAGTGAGTTTAGCCAAGAGTGCATCATTAAGGGTTTCGATATCCCTAATCCCCAAGAGTCCCACCGATTTTGGGAGAGTTAATTTATCCCAGGCGACCCAACAAAGATTTCGGACTACCGAAGTTAAGTCCACCAGAATCTCGTCATCGCTGATTGGATTTACTTACAGAGAGATTTCGGGAGTTTGAAGCATGACATTGCATATGATGGCATGGCAGCCAAGACCATTTTGAGCATGAACAGTTTTCCAGGGCTTGAGAGGTATCGAGAGGACCAGCTGTGGACTCATTGCCGAATCCTATCCACAATACTAGCAAAGATATCTCTCTTTTTCCGGCCAAAATGTTTCGAGAGGCCAAGATACTTTCCTATGCATCCGTCGTTTGAGATATTCAGACTCTATCTTTCACTTCCGGTCTAGTATTTGTCGAGAATGTAATAGAGGACTTCGCCTTGTTGATGCATTGACCCGAGGACTTTTCATATCAGCCAGTATCGACAGGAAGGTAGAACAGCTGGTCACATTTATCGACAGAAGAACATAGTATCATCCGCAAAAAGGAGGTGGTTTAGCGGGGGATAATTCCGAGCCACTTTGACTCCTTGCAGCGTTCCATTGGCTTGTGCTTGGAGGCAGAGACCCGATAGAACCTCCGTGCACAGAATAAAAAGATATGGGGACAGAGGATTACCCTGGCGGGGTCCTCTCGTCGGTAGTACAGATCCTAGGTGAGCTCCATTGATGAGGAAAGAGTAAGAGACAGAGGAGACACAGTCCAGTATCCATCCAATCCAAGTAGCGTGAAAGCCAAACCTCGATAACACTTCACGAAGGAAATCCTATTCGATCTGATCATACGCCTTGCTTATGTTCGTTTTGATAGCCATCGAGCAGCGAACACAAGCTCCCGAGGTGCGCAGATAGTGAAGGATCTCGTGAGTGATCAAGACATTGTCCGAGATTGCTCTGTTAGGGACGAAGGCCGACTGGTGGTGGGAGATAAGACTACCCAGAATGGGTTGTAATCTCTTCGTAAAGATCTTGGCGATAATCTTGTAGTAAGTGTTGCACAAATTGATTGGGCGGTAATCCGCCACCCATTTTGGACGGAGACCTTTCGGGATGAGTCGGACATGAGTTTCATTTTGTTGGCTGCTGAGGGAGCCATTCGCAAAGAAGGCTCGGATGTCCGTAGTCACATCATCCCCTATTATATCCCAAAAACTTTGGTAGAAGCCTGCGGAGAATCCATCCGGACCCGGAGCTTTATCGGTATGGATTGCAAAGACCTCAGCACTAATCTCCTGATCAGAAGGCAAAGCAATCAGGAGCTCGTTCATCTCCGGAGTAACTTTGGGGGTTATAGCTTCCTGGACAACTTAGAGTTAACCCGATGAGGAGGAGGCAAAGATATCCCTATAATACTCGGCTATAGTGTGAACTATCTGTTCTTCCTTATAGAACGCTTCTCCTGTAGAGTTTTCTATCACTGATAATATGTTTTGTGCTCTTCTTCCCTTAGTAACTGCGTGGAAGAAGCTTGAGTTGCGGTCACCGCCATTTAGACATTGGATTCGGATTTGTTGTCACCAGAATTATTCTTCCTCCTCATAGCATACTCCAAGCTTGGCTTTTAGGTCGTCAATGCTGGCTTGACCCGGATCAGATCGAGATAGCTCAACTTCAAGAGATATTTAAAGTTCAATCACCCGAGCCTGTGAAACTGCATTTTGCGCCTTGGACCAAGAAATCTTACGGCATATATTAGAGAAACTATTGCAAATACAATATGAGCAAAAATTAAAAAAAAAATCAGTATCATTTTATGTTATAATTATATTTATCTTTTATATAATGCTTAAATTTTACTTCTATTTATTAAAATAATAAAAAATATTTTTTATATATAAGAATTTATACTTTTGTTTTAGACATCTAACTTAAAAATTTATTTTTAACATTTAGGAAAATATGCTAATTCGATAAACTATTTTTATCAGTTAAGTATGTATTTGTTCTTCATGATCTGTTTGATTTTCATTTGTTTCTGTTTGATTTTGTATTTTCTATTTGATCTACGTGTTTTTTTATCTGCATACCATTCAAAACCTTGTCCACTTGTGGAAAAAGTTGTATATATTACACCCATATTAGGTTTTAATATTGCCTATATAAGTAATCATTGGTGAGATTTAGGTTAGATCGGATAATATCATGAGATACCAAAACAATTAATATCTTAAATTTCAAGATTTAGTTACTATTTTATATTATTTGATACCAAAATTTAATTAATATTCTCTAACAAAACGAATAATGTCTTCTCTTATAAAAATATGTCTTAAGAGATGTGAAACTTTAAAAAACTAACATCTTAAATTAATAAATTAAATAACATATTTATACAAAAATAAAATAGTTGATATATTTTCAAATTTTACAACTATGGCTATATATTTTTACGGTTGTAGTTTTTTTGGATTGTTCTTATCAAGGATGAAAATATAATAAAAATACAAGATATGTTGAACGAATATATTAACTCATTTATGTTACAGAAACATTAAAATGAATTTTTACCAATGTGAGGACGAGTTAAAATATGGTTATTAAAATAAAATACAATAACTTTTAATAATGATTATGCACTTTAATACAGGTTAAATCTAATATGACTAAAATATATATTTTACTATAGTGAAGGTCAAAATTTTTCAAGACCCAAAATTAGCATGCCTAAAACTTTAACTTAAAAAAAAAACTTTAACTTTTACTATACTAGATCATATTTACAAAATTAAATATATTATATAAAAATAATTAAAATATATAATTTATATGAAATTATGGTTTTCAGTTGAACAATTTTTTTGTCAACCATATGATAATTATGTGCTTTAAAAGTCAGATCAAAATCTAGTAAAATTTTATAAACTGCCACCTAATTACACTTCAAACCTTAATATAATTTAAGTGGCATATCTAACCATTAAACTGAAATTTATATTTTAAAAACTTCAATCCCGCTTACGTGTTCAGTACGTCAGAAATATGACAGCAACTGTTCATTTACAAATATAAGAAGATGATAGTGTGTCAATTATTTTCTAGAAAATATTCTTTCACAGGTAAGTGTGTGAATGCTATTTTGAAAAAAAAATTGACAAATCAACTGAAAAGACAGTAACATTGTAATGAACACAATTTACAGCTCATAAATTCAGAAACCCCACGTTTATATTAGATCATATTTTGGCACTACAAGGTAATTTCCAGATGATGAGGTTTCATTCCAGCCCATAAAACGTGCCCTATGATCTTGCCACCAACATCGTGGAATGTCTTGCATCCAGGAAGATAACTTACTTTGCCTGTTCTATCGACTTGAACTGGATACTTTAGAAGATGACTTGTCATCACTGTGACTTTCTCTGCTGCATACTGTCTCCAGTTGAGCTCACTCAAATGCCTAACTCGTCTCACACATTCCATGTTCTCTGGCTCCTCAAAACCTTGCTCTAGAAACCCTAGATGTTCTGCCCACAGCGACATTCTATATCCAAAGATCTGCAAGAAATGGGGTAATATGCAACGAAACCATGTTTTAGAAGAGATAAATATAAGAGTTATTATAGAGATCATGCAATATATCTTGCAGACCAACTCAAGAAGCCAAAGAAAGAAACTCTAATTGAAAACTCTTTGAAAGATTTATTACCTGACCACGTGGACGAGAGCCTTTCTTAGCCCATGAATGGTGTAGTTGATACCCTCCCATGGCGATTTCAGTGTCTCTAGTTCCTTCTAAGGATCGTTGGTTGATATTCGCAGAACCAATTAAGACAAACTCGTCGTCCACAACCATACCTTTGGAATGCACATATATCATGAATCTTCGACTCTTTAAAGCTTGTACCTGGATTATTTCGTTGTTTTAATGAGAAAAAAATGTCATTAGTTAAAGCTAAGATTTCAACAAGCGTCATGAACACACACACATATCTATATACCTGTGCGGCATTTGGCTTTACATTTTTCGTAGGTTGATTCCGAGAACTATGTTTGCTAACTGTTACATCAGCAGCCTCTCTGGTTCCAAGACAGAAAAAGTTCAAATAGTCTTGTGGCTCATATTGATCATCAAGTTCAGCTTCCACAAGTGCCGTGTAGATAGTTTGATACATCATTTGCATGGTTTTATACTGCATAGATGATGAAAAGATTTCAGTATTAAAGGATGCCAGATTGTTGTTCAAGTCAAATAATATTTAGCAAATTTTGGAAAAACTATTTACCTGCCAGTATAGAATGCTCTGCAAAAACATATGTGTTGGATCACCTTCTGGCCACATTGGAATGACAATATAAGCAGCAAACTTCTCCCTAGCTCTAATCTTACTAGCAATCTTAAGCGCGATTTCCATAGGGATTAGATTATTAGCACCTGCTTTTCAAGAAACTCTTTGTTATATATTATTGCATGCATTGACTAAATTGCCTGTAAAAGCTTAGAATTTTCTTACCGAGGTCCTTATGTGAACCCCAGTTGAATGATGATCCAAAAAAATATTGGTTTTCAATGTAAATGAAATGCTGAGCAGATCTTATGGCCTTAACATAAGCCGTGTGTATGCTCACGTCTATGAGTATATTCTTCCCACATCGAAGATTCTGTTCACATATTTATAATCAGTATATATTTTGTGTAGTAACATTGTTGGTGACTGACAAGGTTAAGACGGGAAATGAATCAGAGTTGTCCTTACCCTTCCACTATCCTCCTTTGGGTCCTTTGGAAATCCTTTTACTGAGGTTGAATCAATTGAACGGAAAACCTAAAGAAATGCAATTATTTAAATGCATCATATTTCTGATTAATCCTGTTGTCACCACCACATATGACTATAATGCATCACATTTCTTAATTACCTGAACATGCCAAGACTCTGGATCACTATCATTAGTAGAAGAAACTTCTGATAGTCCCATGATTTCAGGTATCATGTTAATCTTGAGCAAAGCATCATCAGAACAGGACCGATGTTTCCAAATTTTGTGCTGTTTCTTTAAAGCTTTTTCCCAGCGTTGTTCAAAATTAATAAGCAGGTCATATGCAGCTGGACCATCAATTTTGCTGTGTAGATCATGCCACGGTTGTCTTGGTCCATCAGCATTAGGCTAATATGAATAATTAAAAGATTATTTTCGTTTAAAAAAGAAAAAAAAAACAAAAGCAGTTGAAGAACAGTAGTATCTAAACTCCAAAAATGGTTACCACAAAATTTGGGCTATGGACGTCATCTTTATGGAGTGTCTTCAATGTCGTAAAGAGAGGATGGTTAGGAGTATCAAAACGTCCGTTGCACATGTCTAGCCCTCCAACAAACCCTACGATCTTTCTTCGGCCCTGACCTGCATCAGCATCTACGATCACAGTTTTTTGATGATGTGTGTAGATAGTTTCAACCTCCTGGTCATCACAATGAGGTTCATATGATTAAAGTATACATACAAGAGTTTAAGAATTGATGCAGTAATCATTGAGCATCTTACATTTTTTTTACGAAGCTGTGGTGACCTTCCCCACCAGATCTAGGACAAATAATCACTTGCACCGACGAGTTCTTGAAAAAATGACGAGTCTCCTCATCGCTTGTGTTCATAACTCCTTGCTGCGAGCATACAACAACGTTAAAAACAACAAAACCTATTGTTGCTTCATATTATAGAGAACGGCTTTTTTTTCCTCAATAGTTTATAAGAGTTAGGCACTTACTTTTATGTACTTTGGTAAGCTCCATGAAGATGGATCATTCCACACCAATAGCAAAACTCTAACACCTTCTTTAGATCTTGCTTTAAGCAAATCCCCTAATGTACCATCGGTCGGATCATTATTGCGACGAACCAGCCTAACCGGATGGTAAACTGACCAACCTGTGATATAAATCAACCTCCTCGCCTGTCTAATTGCATCAGCCATATCTTCCCAGCACTTTCCATGTATATACTGGATCCCACCATCGAGATCTACACTCGGAAGTGTCCCGTCTTCAACATGAGCATCTTGATATAGAGTAACCCTACCGCCTTTTCTCAAAGGGAAGTATGTACCCGGAACTCCTCCGCACTCATTACCAACACCCATTTGGTAAACTTTCATCATTTCAACTGGAGTGTATTGAATAGACAAACTCAACACAGCACCCTTTTTACATGGCTTCCCACTACTGTTAAGTATCGGAAACAACCCTTCGATCTTATTCCCTGAACACAACTCCTCGGTTGGGATTCCAACTTCTCCTATGAACTTGGCTCCAAATTTGTCACTGTCTTTTACCACAAACTTAACCTCCATAGCAGTATGAGCCACCGGTACATAGAAATGCTGCATCCACAGAGGATTCTCATTGTTGTCGATCACAAAAGTTGTGCCGATCTTTGCACCTGCGATAGAGACACTCACGAACGGATCACTTGTACTGTTCCTCTTATACATCCGGAACCGATCCATGTTAGGAAGATTTTTAGCCTCCTTAACACAAATTTCTAAGTTACCGTGTAACAGTTCCCCCCTCACAGAGCTCCAGGTACTTGACCCTTCCATTGACATTAGTCTTGGTTTAAAAACGAAAAGAAAAAAAAGACGTAGTTGGATCTAATCTTGAGCAAAGAAAAGTTTAGTGAGACCCTTTGAGATAAAGATTCAGACCCAAACCATGAACTATATATAGAGGAAGGGGACGTTGACTTGAGCACAACTATTGATATTTTAGAAAAGCATTGGGGCCAAGGAGTTTGAAAATTTCATTTTCAAGTTGGCCATAACTAACTTATATGCTACAACTTGAGGGAGGGTGTATTGGAATATGTGATACTTACTAATTAGATAAACATGAAATAAGAATATAAAAAAAAAAAAAAAAAAAAGAAATAAGAATATATCCTTGCCCTACTAGGTTTACCAATATATAAACTACTTACTAAACGTTATGTTCGATGAAATACAACTTAACATTCTTTGATACACAACTTGTTAGCAACCCACAACACAAGAAAAGTTCGACGTTTGTTTGTCTGCCTTTGTTGATTTGTTCCGGCTTTAGTCCCTAGTGACAATATAGTGAATGAAAAATATCAGTCGTGCCTCCAACACATGATATGCTTGACCTTATAAAAATTGACTTTCTAACCAAGTAAAAAATATTATTGACAGTGAGGTTCTAACGAGACTTCAGATTTTGAAGCAAAATTTGTAGATATTTTATTTTACTACAATAGCTACAACATATATTTGTAATAATCATAAAAACATAAATTAAAATTACAATGTCGAAATCAATTGATGAAGAATAATTGTAGAGTTGAAATGATTAATATTTTTCTTTACATTTTTTAAACGCCTAATGTTTTATAGCGTTTAAATTCAAAAAATACAACTGTATATGTTTCCGTTTACCTTCACTAAAAGAACAAAAAAACAGAATTTGACGAAATTATTTATGTGGCGTACTTTCATACTCAAATGATAAACTGAATAAGGCGACGAAGCCGCCTCGCTCTATTCCGGCTAAACGCCAAGCTCCAAAGAAATTCCCTCGTTCTGAGGTGTTCCCTTCCGCTTTGAAAAGTGGAAAACAAGTGTCTTTTCCAGGTTCAGTGGTGTCCCAGAAACCACCCAGTAAAGATATATGAGTGTCATCGCATGGAATTGTCAAGGGGCCGAAGCTTACTTGACTAAGCAACACTTACGGGAGTTGCATCGCTGCTTTCATCCTACTTTTCTTTTTTTTTTCTGAAACAAAAAAACAATTTTTTATTTTTTGCAAAACTTTATGATTGAATTTGGTTATGATCATTTTTTCACCGTCGACTCTGTTGGGCGAAGTGGTGGACTAGCTTTGTTTTATATGGATGCTGGTTATAATTTCTCTAACAATCGTATGATTGATATAGACGCACAGATGGAAGGACACAAGGTTTAAATTACCTTCGTGTATGGAGATCCGGTGATTGAATACCGAGAAAACGTGTGGGAGAGGCTGTTATGAATCAGTGCAAACAGAGATGGAGCGTGGCTCCTAATGGAAGATTTTAATGAGATTACTAGTAACCTGGAGAAGAAAGGAGGCAAAAAACGATCGGATGCTTCTTTCTTGCCTTTTAAAAATATGCTTGCGAGATGTGGAATGATTGAATTTCCATCTGTAGGAAACTCTCTATCATGGGCAGGAAGAACAAGAGCTGGACGAGTCCAATGTCGCTTAGATAGAGCAGTTGGTAACAAAGATTGGCATAATATTTTTCACCACACTTTTGTGGAGTATTTGTTGCGATGGGGATCCGACCACAGACCAATCTTGGCAAGGTTTCAAGCTCAGGACCGCCAAAATAAAAGAAATTTCAAGTTCAATCGGAATTGGCTTACCAAGGAAGGGTTCACTGAGAAAATTCGTGAGGAATGGGTGAATTTTTGAACTGATCCAACGCTGGACCTGTAAGACAAGATCAGTAAAGCGAGACAGTCCATTTCTAGGTGGGAACGGCGGAATCCGACCAACAATGCAAAGCTCATTGAAAAGCTAAAGAAACAAATAGATGATGCGCAAAACGATGATCTTCTCTCCACGGAAGAGGATCTTGAGCTAAAGTTTAAGTTATGTGCGGCATTTAGGGAAGAGGAGCTTTATTGGAAACAAAAGAGTAGAATCCTATGGCTTCGGGGAGGATACCGGAACACGAGATATTTTCATGCAAAAACAAAGCAACTACGTGCACGTAACAGGATCACTAGACTTAAGAACTCGATGGGAGATTGGGTTCACACCGAAGCCGGGATAGAGGCAGTGGCGTCGGAGTACTTTCAGGAGCTCTTTAAATCGTTGAATCCAGACACAATAGAAGACACAATCCGGTTTATTACCGCGTCAGTTAATGAGGATATGAATCAGTGCTTATTAAAAATCCCTCCTAATGAGGAGATCAAAGAGGCAACTTTCGCTATAAATCCTGAGAAATCCCCGGGACCAGATGGTATGACTAGCCTCTTCTATCAACGATTCTGGAGCGATATAGGAAGTGATGTGTGCGCCATGGTACAAGCCTTCTTTGAAACTGGAGATTTCGATGAAAGGCTTAACCAGACGAATATTTTCTTAATCCCAAAGACAGATAGACCGGAATCGGTGACGGAGTTCCGACCAATCAGCCTTTGAAACGTAGGATACAAGATAATTTCTAAGATCCTATCGACAAGGCTCAAGCGCATCCTACCGAAGATAATCTCAGAAACGCATATAATATCCTAATAGCACAAGAGATGTTTCACGCCCTTAGGACCAACTAGAGCTGCACGAGTAAATTTGTGGCTATTATAATGGATATGAGCAATGCATACGATCGAGTGGAGTGGAGCTTCTTAGAAGCTTTACTGCTGAAGTTTGAATTTGACGTTCAATGGGTGGCTTTGATCATGAAATGCATTTCATCTGTCTCGTACCAGGTGTTGATAAATGGAGAAGCTAAAGGGAACATTGTGCCTACGAGAGGACTACGGCAAGGCGATCCATTCTCGCCTTTCTTGATTATACTATGCACAGAAGTTCTGATATCCCACATTAAGCAAGCGAAGATAGACAAATCCATCACTGGGATCAAAATCGCCAAGGAATGCCCACCAATCTCTCACCTTCTTTTTGCCGACGACAACCTCTTCTTCTGCAAAGCAAAGCAATCTCAATGCGAAGAACTGGTTCGAATCATCGACGTCTATGGGAACGCCTCAGGACAAAAACTGAATAATCTAATATCTTCAGTTCTGTTCGGTTCTAAGGTCATAGCGTCCACAAAAAACGATCTGAAAAGATCACTTGGCATTACAAAAGAAGGTGGCATGGGAATGTATTTGGGTATGCCTGAAAAGATTTGTGGATCAAAGAAGCAAGTCTTCTCTTTTGTGCAGGAGAGACTGAACGGAAGAATTAACTCGTGGTCTGTGAGGCTTCTTTCTAAAGGAGGCAGGGAAGTTCAAATAAAATCAGTGGCTCAAGCTGTCCCGACGTATGTTATGTCATGCTACCAATTGCCCCAGGATACTTGCAAAAAGCTTTCCGCCGCAGTGGCACGATACTGGTGGAGCAAAAGTAGTAATAATAATAAAGGAATTCACTGGGTGGCGTGGGATAAGATCTGTGTCCCACAAGACGAAGGAGGTTTAGGTGTTCGGGATTTTAATGACTTTAACATCGCATTGCTAGTAAAGCAAGTATGGCGTCTGCTCATTTTCCCGGATTCCCTGCTTGCCCGAGTACTAAAGGGACGATACTATCGCCATTCAAATCCTTTGATCACTGGAAAACTAAACAATCCTTCTTATGGATGGAGCAGCTTAATGGAATCAAGACACATTCTTGATAAGTCCATTACAAGATCGATCGGCACAGGTGCAGAAACTAAAGTGTGGGAGGATGTCTGGATTAGAACAGAACCTGCTAGACCAGCAATGCCGAGGAGACAGCCTTATGACCCTGACTTGAAGGTTCATCACCTTATCGACTTCGAGACCAAAACATGGAATGTGGAGCTTGTAAACAGTTTCATTGCAGCCAAAGATACCCATCGTATTTTGGCCATGAGAATCAGCCGCACGGGTCGTAGAGATAGCTACATCTAGTAGCATTCCAAGTCGGGTAGCTATACAGTACGGACAGGATATAAGGTGGCTGTAGAACAGAGACGCAACTCTGTGGCAAGGAAAGTGATGGAGCCAAGCACCAATAGCCTAAAGAAAGAGGGTTGGAAACTCAAAACGTCGAGAAAAATTAAACACTTCTTATGGCAATGTTTATCAGGTTATATAGCATCTGCAAGTAAGTTGAAAGAACGACACTGTGGAACGGACAGTACATGTCAGAGGTGTGGAGCCGAAAATGAAACTGTGAATCATGTCCTCTTCGAATGCCCTCTGGCTGTGCAAGGTTGGGCATTGTCTGATATTCCGTCTTCTCCGGGGATATTCCTGTGTTCCTCCCTATTTGTCAACGTTGAGATGCTACTAAAATACTCAAAAAGCCCAGGTCATCTAGGGGCAGTGTCCTCTGTCTTTCCATGGATCATGTGGTATCAATGGAAGGCAAGAAACAATAAATGTTTTAACAATAAGGACACCTCTCCCATAGAAATTCTGCAGCTAGCTTCTCAAGAGGCAGAAGCTTGGAAGATGGCTCAAATAACAGACTCAACCTTCTCAGCGGAAGAGAACGCACAGCCTATTGCTCTGCCCACCGAAGCTCCAACCGCGACGAGCTACTGGCGATGTCAAGTTGATGCCTCTTGGGCGGAGAATAGCGATGGTACTGGGATGGGCTTCGTAGTCTTGGAACAGGAAACTGAAGTACTAAGGGGACAGTGTAAAGGACCACAAGCGGAGTCTCCAATCCATGCTGAGGCGGACAGTCTATGCTGGGCGATGAAGGAGGTGAATAAGCGTGGACTAGTTCAGGTACATTTCGAGTCTGATTGCCAGCAGCTGGTGCATATTATCCAACAGAAGAAACAATGGCCGGCTCTTGCCCCAGTATTGGATGATATTGAAGCTATGATACCAACCTTTAATGTTGTTGCTTTTACGTTTATTTCTCGCTCTGCAAATGTCCGTGCGGATGGTCTTGCCAAAGACGCCCGATCACGTGTGCAAAGCTTTAGCTCTTTTGAAGTTAAGGATCTACTAAGGTTAGCCATTGAGGCTAGCTTGTACGAGACCCTTTAAGTTGGAATTAAATCTTTGGATGACCAAAAAAATGATAAACTGAATAACTATTCAACATGGTAGAATTTTGTTGTTTCTGTCCGTATATCCCAAAGGAGGTAATGAAAACTTGATTTTTATAGTCAATTCTAACTTAACTCATACATACGGTCTTTTAGTAGTCGTCAGCCAATAAGGGAAAACTAACTTTGATATGCCGCGGATATATTTTTTCAAAAATATGTTATTATTTGTTTTATCGTCACTATTTAGAGTTGGGCAAAAATCCGAATCTGAAGAAAGAACCAATTCGTCAAAAAGGTAGTTCCAAACACGAACCAAAATTAATTAAATATCTAAAATATTAAAATTTTGGTATTTATAGAACTGAAACCTAATCCATCTGAACCGAAGTATTTCGGGGGTCCGAATACATCAAAAATAAATTTATATATTTATATATTTAATGTATATAAAAACATCCAGAATATATATGGTATTTTAAGTTGTTTTAAATACTTTAAAATATATAAAATAATCAAAACTAAATATCTAAAATAGTCATAGTATACTCAAAACAAAACACCAAAAATACTTAAAATAATTATTGTTTCTCAATCCAAATATTTAAACCAAACCAATTTATATGTTAAGTTTAGGTACTATAACATATGTTATTCAAATTTATATATAATATATTATTTTGTTTATAGATTTTGAAAATTTTAAAATATATAATGAATTTTAAAACTAATGTAAATGGGTTATCCGAGTCTGAACTAAACCCGTAAAAATCCGAACCGAACCGAAACTAAAATTTAGAAATATACGAATGAGGCTAAAATCTTTGACCTCAAAAACCCGAAACCTAAACAAGCTCGAAATAAACATGGATGAATATCTGAATGTCCACCCCTAGTCACTATTATATATCATATATGTGTCATCATATATTTAATCGTATATATATGTACCATCATATAAGTAATCATATAATTAATAGTATTTTATACATACTATCTATAAATAATCACATATATTATACTTTTAAAATTAATGTAAAATACAAAAACCATAATTTAAGTTGGTGTTTGAAAATTGGACTTTATATTTTATTTTTTAATATATAAAAACAAATTTTTAATGGTTATTGAAAAATATTTTAGTAAAAATTAATTTTTAAATATATCTATATTTTTGAATGAATATTTGATATAAATTAATTTAAAATTATTATTTTGATTTGAAATATGTATATCAAGTAATATAAGCCCATTAATTTTTAATATAATGTAATAGACTTGTATTTTTATTAATAACATAAGCTCATTGCATTTTTGTAATATACTGTTATACATGTTTCCAAACAACATTAAATTTTTTTTGTACTGATATTCATATATCCAAATAATTCTTAAAGTTATTTTTACTTTAATACGATAAATGAAGTTTTGATATAAATCAATTTAAAATTATTGTTTTGATTTGAAATTTGTATAAAAAGTAACATAATGGACTTCTAGTTTTTTTAATAACATAAACTCATTACTTTTTTAGTGTATACTGTTAACCATATTTCCAAACAATATTATATTCTTTTTGTATTGATATCCATGTTTTCAAACAATTTACTTCTACTTTAATAAGATATATTAAAGTAATGACAATGATGTTTTATTCATTCTTACTTATACGTTTGAGTTTTAGTTGTTACAAATATCAACTCTTTACTTTGTCATTAGTGGCAATTAAAAGATATATTGTATTGTTGACGTTTCAACAAAAGCAAAATGAAGTTAGACAAAATATTTTTTTTTATTTTACTAGATCATTTACCAATTTTAAGTCCACAGGACCGAAGTTCACAACTTGAACTCAACATCTCTTTTTCTAGTATCCCATAATATATTTAAATCTTTTAAACCTTCTTATAATTTCCGTTATATATAGAAGTGAACATTCAATTAAATTTCAATGTGGGATAAAATAAATTTTATTCATTTTGTATTTTATAAGCAATCCACTTGGACTTCCATCACTCAACCAACTCTGATTCTGACTTGTAGAAACACTATTTCATAGTGCCCAACACTCGGTTATTCCAACGAACGTTTTTGCCTGAAAATTTACCAAAAAACGGTCTTAACCATTTTGTCAAAAACAAATTCCAACAATCTCACACATGAATACAAATGATTCTAGATGCAAGACGACTCAACAGAATTGGCTTCGTAGACAAGATCCAACAAAATTCAAACACTTTTGAAAATACAAACGAAAAATCACTGCATGATGAGTTAGCATCAATTTTCCAACTTTGAACTAGTCATTGTTAATAGCTATCAGATTTACTCAGCAAGATAGTGAACATGATATTTTGAACCATCCGGACTTTGATGTAAACCTACACAAATAACTACAACACAACTTCATTTTCTCATAAAGAGAAAAGATGTCTCCTACCGGCTGTCCAATTGAATGTTGAAACAACCCCCACACATGAAAATGTGTCAGCTGAAGAGCCTCAGGTTGAACTGGAAAAAGTGCTAGGGCAGTCTACTATTGCATCAGATCACTTGGAGTTACCAGCTGAAAATTCAGAGTCAAGTTTGGTCTCAGCTGAGGAAACACGAGATGAACTTACTGAACAGACTTTGGAACCTACTAAAGGAAGTGGTATTGAGCCCAGTGATGAGCTGAAGGATTTCTCTACTCCAGTAAACAGCCTCATATACTCTAAGGTACATTTAGCCACTGGCTCCAACTCTCTTTTGACTTCATCACCATTAGCGGACACTCAATCTGCTCCAACTAAAGCTACTATTATGGAAGAAATTCCATCCCCTGTTATTGTCCTTGAGGCCAACTCGGTTTCACCGGACAATTTATTGGTCCCTCCATACTCCTCTGCACATGGCAGTTCTCATGTCACTCAAATTGCTTGTAATGAGCAAGATGATGAAAGAGGATATATGAGTGATGCTACGGTAAATCTCAACATGTCACGAGGTGGAAGACCAATAAAACCAGTCCAAAAGTTTCAAGATATGGAATGGAAAACGGTAAGAGGAAGGGGTAAAAGGGGTCGTCGTGGCCGCGGGAACTACCCTCCATCCTCCTAGTAGTTTCATCTCTTTCTTGTTTCATTAAGCTTATAATCATAAGTCTTCTCCTATGTAAGCTAATGCTTGGTTGAATATGAGGTATGTCTCATCATACTTTTTCAAACTTTATGGTTATCACAACCATACATTGTATGTTTTTATTATTTTAATTTGAAAGCCTTTTTACAAAAAAAAAAAAAAAAAACTTCATTTTCTCACAAGACTAGGTTTTCTGCTATTTTCAGTAACATGTCTGGTTAATCACGAGGGAACTTCGAGAATAGACTTTCTTTTATTTTCTTAGAAACGATTATATTTCCCACTTACAAGGTAATTTGCCATTAGTTTTGCTTAAAGGATTATCATGTCTCTCTTTGTATCTCAAAACCATAGACACAATTATGAAAACAAATACTTATCCTCTTATCCTTGCATGTAGCATTGTTTGATCATCATATGAACTGGGTATAGATTTTGGTCATCTGACAGTGCTTTGGGTATATTTAGTTTTGATTTGTTTCTCTTTGAACCTATTTTGGGATCTCCAGTGTTTAGCTAGATTTACCGGCAGACCTCGTCTTCGTTCATAGGTTTTAACCCATTCTTTGATGAAATAACAATTTGATCATCATAATGAACATAATCTCTTCAGATTGGTTTAACAGAAACCAATTGTCAGGTTATTCTCATCTTCTTTTAAGATATAATTAACCAGTCTACACAAAAGAAAAATCAGTGAATGACACTGATTCTGTTATACGGACAACATACAGCAGTATTTGTGACTGCTTTTTGCTCATCCCACGAGCCTTGAACATGATGCAGAAATGATTGTTGCGGAAAAACACACACTTCACGTTCTTTGAGGCCTTCTTGCAAGCGAAAGAGTCTGTAAGACACAATCCATATGAGATTCACGATAATACCAGTGCAGTCAGTTAAACAATATAACTTCCCAACCATAGATAAGCAAAACACACCCGCAAAAAGTTAACTGACTGGCAGTACTCTTCATGAAATTCCTGATTAGTTCACCTAACAAAACTCAACGATGGTGTATTAATATCTCAAGAGCATGTGAATGAGAACGAAGAGCGTCTATGCACAATGGCTAACATATGACATATCCCAAGTATATAGGATGGTGTATGAGTTACCTTCTTTTGCTGTGAGCCCATCCGTTGCCTTCCCTTCAGAAGAACAGTCTTCATAAATGGGTTCTTTTTCTGCCCTTTTACCAAAAGTGAGTCACCTTCATAAATGGGTTCTTTTTCTGCCCAGACTGTATCTACTGCATTTACACGTTCTTCACATGGGTTCATCAGTAGTCTTCTCCACTGGAACGCCTCAAAAGAAGTTGCATCGGCGATAGCCTTTTTGTTGGACATGGGTTTTACCCCCAACAAAGCTATAAGATAATGGGCTCAGCCCATTTAAAAAGATGTTACTAGGAAACCCTAGCCTTTATCCTTCTATAAATAAAGAGGCACCTCCTCTTTAGAAAGCATCATCTTTTTGATCTCTTGCCTCTCTTCTTACTTTCTAGAGAGAAACATCACATCACATGCTTTCTTTTAAGCACTTGTGATTTGTTTGTTGTAGAACTACGATTGGCTTGATCCCTATCAAAAAGTACGTAGGCAACCCTTCACCGGATCCAGCTATAACATATTACACCTATTTTACTCTCCAACCATCCAGTTCAAGCTCATTATGAAAACTTCTCCTAATCCCACCATCGAAATCAGTCTACCCTCTATGAAGAACCGATTTCGGTTCAAACAGTTGGCGCCCACCGTGGGGCATGGAGAAGTATCTTCAAAGAAGATTGGACTTGGAGTCCGTTTGACCGTTTGGTCGTCACCGTTCGCTCTCTCGCGATTACTCGACACGGTTCGTTCTCTCGCGGTTACTCGGCACGGTTCGCTCTCTCGCGGTTACTCAGCACGGTTCGCTCTCTCGCGGTTACTTGTCACCGTTCGCTCTCTCGCAGTTATTCGACACCGCTCGCTCTCTCGCGGTTACTCAGCACGGTTCGCTCTCTCGCGGTTACTCGTCACCGTTCGCTCTCTCGCAGTTATTCGACACTGTTCGCTCTCTCGTGGTTACTCGACACAGTTCGTTCTGTCGCAGTTACTCGGCACGGTTCGCTCTCTCGCGGTTCCTCGGCACGGCTCGATCTCTCGCGGTTACTGGGCTCGCTCTCTCGCGGTTACTCGGCACAGTTTGCTCTCTTGCATTCACTCAGATCACTCTCACGCAGTCACTCGGCTCGGTCTTTAGCAGTTACTCGGCACTGCGGTTACACGACCACAAGGTTGAGAGCCTTACGGTTACTCGGACGTGGAGAAGAAGATTCATCTCGCTTCCCTTTGCAACTCTTTGTCGATCACAATTTCGAGCTGAGGGAATATGCACAAGTGGAGGCTTTTGGTTTCTCGCTGAGAGCTCATCACATTGCCAAGTAACAGAGGCAAGGTTCTGGTAAGATTTTGTCTCTCTGATCCTCATTGAATTTGGACTTTTGCCAAGCTACTTACGCTAAGGCACGATTACAGCTTACCTTTTTTAGAAATGAGTTTACAAACTTGCTTTTTACTAGGCAAGAGTTAGTCGTAAACTCGTCTTTTACTAGGTACGAGTTGAATAAACTTGTTTTCTACTAGACGTGGGTTTCATTCAACTCACCTTTTTCTAGACACGAGTTACCGATGACTCACCTTTTATCAAGCACGAATTTAGTAAACTCGTTCTTTACTAGGCATGGCTTACTCGCCGAGCTATAGTTCTTAGGCACAGGTTTGATAAACTCGTCTTTTACAAGGCACGAGTTATACGCCGAAGCACGGGAAACTTGCCTTCCACTAGGCACGAGTTACTCACCGAGCTACAACTCCTAGGCACAAGTTTAAATTGAACTTGCTTTTTATTAGGCACGATTTTACGGTCAACTCGCTTATTGTAAGACATGAGTTTACAAAAACTCGTCTTTGGCTAGACATGAATTTACAGAAACTCTCCTTTTAACAGGAACGAGTTCTCAGTAAACTCGCCTTTGTCTTAATACGGGTCCAGTAAACTCGTCTTCCACTAAGCACGAGTTTGTTTAAACTTGCCTTCTACTATACACAAGTTCAAAGTAAACTCGCTTGGATCGTTAAATGTAAAAGCGTTGAGTCCATTATCTTATAAACCTCTTCCTAAAATTCGCAGAGATCAACTTCATCTCTCTCAACGAACTGGGGGGCTTACTGTTGGACATGGGTTTTACCCCCAACAAAGTTATAAGATAATGGGCTCAGGCCATTTAAAAAAAGGTTAGTAGGAAACCCTAGACCTTATCCTTCTATAAATAAGGAGGCACCTCCTCTTTAGAAAGCATCTTCTTTTTGATCTCTTGCCTCTCTTCTTACTTTCTAGAGAGAAACACCACATCACATGCTTTCTTTTAAGCACTTGTGATTTGTTTGTTGTAGAACTACGATAGGCTTGATCCCTATCAAAGGGTACGTAGGCAACCCTTCACCAGATCCAGCTATAACATATTACACCTCTTTTACTCTCCAACCATCCAGTTTAAGCTCATTATGAAGACTTCTCCTAATCCCACCATCGAAATCAGTCTACCCTCTACGAAACACCGATTTCGGTTCAAACACTTTTCATTACCTTTCACATTCATAACATCACGACCTTTCTCATCGCCACATTCCTTAGAAGATAACTGCTCCTCGCTTTTAATTGTAGCCGATGTTGGCAGTTGTCCAACTTCCATCATATTGCTCTTATTTTTTGATTCTTTATGACCATCAGATTTGAACTCTTCTAGGTGGCAGACATTGTCACCATGGGTGGCACTTTGATTTGCATCTGAAAATGTGAATGCAGAGTCTAGATTAGTCTAGTCTCCGTTAGTGTTGGGTAAAGGATCGCTCCACTGCCCCTGTGACAACTGCAAAATCTCCCTTTCTCAGCCTACAAAGCTCCGCAGCTGCAGGCGGAGAATCATCGAAAGGTCTTGTTTTCGAAAGACATGGTGAAGAAACCCCTAAAGCAGCAGTGGCTGCCGCAGCAAAATCAACAGTCATCTCCAGGATTCCAGTGCAACGAGCTTACCCATTAGAGCATTATATGACTTGCTTCCAATCGCATTAGCTGCTTCAACATCCTGGAGGTATGCAAAGGGATCAAATCTTTTACTAAAGAGCCAGGATTGGTAAGGATACCTTCTACAAAGAAAATTCTCTTGGCCACTGTTCCTATATATCTATAATGAGCCATATAAAAAATAAAAAAGCCTACAATTTGTATATCAAGAGTAAAAGAAAGAAAAGATGACCCCACATCCCCAACATCCACGTAGTGCACACCCCAATCATGTAACAAAAAACATTAAAAAAAAACGAAGAGTCATATACCAGAAGACACCATAAAAAGACAAAGCAGCTTTGAGTAAAATTAAATTACATTGACTTTACTATTGGAATCAATCACAAACCTATCTACGACGAGAGCGAGCAACCTCTCTTGAGAAACCTCTAACAGTCAGGAGGACTCAGCTAATATAGGGCAAGGTCCGTTCTCGTTCAGGAGGATGATGGGAGTGTTGCGTCCAAGTAACCGAATAGATTTCGTCTTGTATGTGACTTCTTCCTCCGTAGTAGTGGTATAGTTTAGGACGTCTTAATGAATCAGTTTTGGAGGCGAAGAAGAGGAAGCGGTCGCCACTGATGACGATCGAAAATGAAATTTTAAAAAATTCAGAGTTAATACGTCGAGTTTCCGAAGAAAACTTATTTTCTGATGCAAATCGAAACATTTGGATCAGAAAAACGGAATTGGTACGTACCAAACTTAGTTTCCGATATGTACCAAACCGGAATTCTGTATGGTAAAACTGCTAACCGAGCCAATTATTTTACTTCAGTTTCCTCCGGAAATTTAATTAAATGGTTTGATCATTTCGGTTCGGATGAACCAATTTAGCAAACCGGTATTTTAATAGCGTATCTTTAAGGGGATTAGCTAAATCCCTAGTATTAAAACAAAAACACTAAGGGTCTAACCGGTGACCATTAGAGGAATACTAGGAATGAGTAAGGAAAAAATGCAGAGGAATAAACTTATAGGAATAGAAAAGAATATTATTCCTCATCAATTATAGCAAGGAACAAATTTGTTCTATATTCCTCTAGAATAAAAAGAATGACAAGGAATGAAAATAAAAAAGTATTCCTCATAAATAGTAAAAACAATTAGGAATAGCAAGGAATGCACTATTCCCTTCCATTCCTTGGTCACCAGTTAGACCCTAAAAAATCTATTTACAATAAAGCATTTTTGTTGGACCATTACATTTATTTAATTTAATTATTATTAAATGGATACTTTAATTTAACATAGTACTTAATATACTTTTACAATAAAAGTAACTTTTTAATATGTGTGTTTTAACTATTACATCTTATATTTATGAACTGATGTAGTATAATTTAATTCAAGATTTTATAGATTTTGAGTTCCTCGAATGTAATAACAAGAACACTATACTAAGAATTTGCTCTCTTATTAATCTTAAAGGAAAATTCTCTCAAAAACCTTAAGCTATCTCTCACAACAATCTAAAAACTCTTAAGTGATGCAACATGTTTGCAACTCCTTATGTAGAATCTGATAAGTCCATCCTATATGCAAGAAAAACTTTATATATTTCCTAATCCTTTACAATAAACTCAAACTCAGTAGAATTAGGATAGCTTGCATCTTAAGCTACTCCAAGCTTATTCCAACGTTCTCCACTTTAAACTTGAAAACATTTCTTGACAAGTCTTCAATCTCAATCAAACTTCTCATTTCGCCAAACCGAATTCTCGAGAGCGCCTTAGTAAGGATGTCAGCTCTTTGCTCGCTTCCTGCTATATGTTGAACCTCGATTAAGTTGTTATCAACACACTATCGTATGAAGTAATAACATCTGTGAATGTGTTTTCTAGGACCATGAAACACCGGATGCTCAGTGAGAGCAATGGTAGACTTGTTATGGCTCTAAAGTTTTTAAACTTCTCAAACGCCTCTCCTTTCTCCTTAAGAAATATCGACCACATATACATAATAGTCATCTATTAATACGAATATGTACATTTTCTTTGATGGCGTGATGGGTGTTATTGGTGAGTTCAAGTGCTCTCTTTGCTCGAAAGTAGTTGCGTGTGGGAAGGGATTCCTAGCTTGTTTCCCAAGAATGCATGATAACCAAGTCTCCTTCTTGATTTCAATCTTAGGTATCTATATGACAAGTTCCATGTTGATCATCGCTCTCATTGATTATCTGCCTATATGTCCCAATCTCGCATGCCACTTAGTTGATTAACTCGTTACAGTAAGTTGTAAGCATCTTTTGTTGACTATGTCAATGAGAACTTTTTATAGTCGATTCTTTGATCTCTTTTCGTTTCCTATTAGCTTGACATCCTTATCTTTCAACGTCAGAACATCATCTTTCATCCTCACATCACAACCTGACTCCGTAGCTTGTGCGAGACTGATTATGTTGCTCTTTAAATCCGGTATATAATAGACATCAGTTAGAATTTTCTTTCCTCCATGTTTACTGCAAAATAATATCGAAAATTTTCCCTTGATATCAATACGGGAGTCATCACCAAACCTCACTTTTCCAGTAATAGATTCATCAATTCTCTTGAAATAGTTATGATTCCCAGTCATGTGATTGCTTGCCCCGTTATCTTAATACCACACGTTGTCTTTGTTTAAGCTTGTTTCAAACTCTTGCGGTTTAAAATTCTTTTCTTTGATATAAACGACCTCGTGCACCATTAATTCTTCAGCTTCTTGTGTGTTGACATTGTTGTTGTTGTTTTCCTTGGTCTCGGTGATCTCTAGTAGCTTTAGAAGATGCTCAGGACATGTTGATGCATAATGTCCATTCTTGTCACAGCGGAAGAAAGTGATCTTTGATATGTTAAAGTTATCATAGAACCGATCGTTGTATCGACTTCGCCCTCTCCCATGGTTATAGTAGCGTTCTCCTCGTCTGTGTCCTCTATAGTAATTGTTGTAATTACATATGGAGGAGTTCGAGGTAGATTGCGGTTCATTGTTCGCATACATAAGTTTGCTCTGTGTTTCCTGTGCGTCTTCTTCTTCTTCTTTGACTCGTTATTCATAGGTTTTCACCCTCCCGATAATATCTTCGAACCTCGTAGTCTTGAGATCAAGAACTTGTTCCAATGATGCAACAATATGTATGAACTTTTTCCGGAGAGATTTGATAAAAAACTTCTTTACCAGCTTTGTTTCTTCAATGTTATCTCCCAGAGCGGTTGACTTTGATGCGATTTCAGATAACTTCCCAACAAAGTCATCAATGTGGTCGTTGTCTTTCATCTCCAGTCTTTCGAAAATTCAGTCATTATTGTATGTATTCTTGCTTCTCGAACACGATCTGCTCTTATGTATCTGAATTTAATTGCATCCCAAACCTTCTGTGCTGTATCCAGTTCCCTACTTGTAGTATAAGCGTTTCAGGTATAGATTGAAAGATTAGGGTTGTGGCCATGTCGTTTTTATATCCACTATCAGACTCATTCTCCACTGCGTCTCAGACTTTGTGAACTTTAAGAAAAACCTTGATATGTATTGACCCGTGTAATTTGTAGCTGAAAGCATGGGGCAGCTTTTTGAAGGACATCCTCCCCCTTTGCTTTTGTTGCGAAATATCTCCCATTATTTAGTTAATCGTTTTAACCTAGTATGTTCTGATACCAAAATATAGTCTTTGAGATTCTCGATTGTAATAACAAGAACACAATAATATAAGAATTTTCTCTCTTATTAATTTTTTTTTCTCTTATTAATCTTAGGTGAAAGTCTTTTCAAAAACCTTATAAGCTATCTCTCACAACAATCTAAAAACTCTTAAGTGATGCAACATATTTGCAACTCCTTATGTAGAATCAAACAACTCCTAATCCTATCTGTAATAACAACTGTAGATATTTCTTAATCCTTTTTAATAAACCCAAACTCAGTAGGATTAGGATAGCTTGCATCTTAAGCTACTTGAAACATTTTCCAACAGATTTATCATTACACATAAATAAATGTATATTACTATCTCATGCAAGACAATGTATAATAGGATAGATGTTCTATTGGATGTTGCATAATTCTAAACACACAAAAAGCCTTAATGAATGTTTAAGATCGATAACTAACATCAATGGGACTTTTTGTCAATAACACATTAATAAAATAATTATGTTAAATAGATTAAAAAATTTATGTATATTAAGATTTCGAAATTATTTGAGTAAATATCATCATTTTCATATGCTCAAAATAAACTAAATTAATTTGAAAAATTAACTCCAAACAGTTCGGCTAGAAAGCTTCATGTACAACCAGTGATCGCCCCATCAACGATCTTGAACTTGAACGTCCCACTAATGACCTTGAGCTCGAAGCTACTGTCCCATACGTATTTGAAAACGAAGTCTCCAAGTATATCGTTTTTGAGAAGACATACGTCGGCGGTTTTTGTCAACATATCAACGGGCACGACCGATTCAAAACCAGTGCACGACAACTTTAGGTTAGTGAGTGGGCATCTACATGGGTTGTTCAATGTCACTTTCCAGACCGGTTTATTCATAACCATTCCGGACTTGGATTGTTTCAGACTTACATTGTCCAGTCCACAGTCTGATCCTGATCCTACCAACAACAAAAAAATTATTCAAAAACAAAAAAAAAAAAATTAAAAGTTTTAAATAAATAATAAAAATTTCTAAATAATCGTCTATATGTTAACAAATTAGATTTGGTATATGACCAACACATGTTAGTGTGAACCCCCTAATTTGTGAAAGTGTCACTATATATATCAACATGGGTTCAATCCGCATAACCTATGTTATTATTTAGGAAAGAAAAAAATGATTTGATCATATATACGTATGGAACATCCACTTATGGTGATCAAAGAATACATTGTATTACAGTTTTAATATATATTTTTTACTCTATGTATACAAAATATAAATACATTGGACGACGAAGGTGATGATGGCAAAGACGATTAGGTGGCAACGAAATTTGCAAGCCATGTTTGGGTTAGGTCTTCGGAATTTTTATCAAACAAAGTTAGGAAAGAAAAGTTAGGAAATTGTAGTAAGTATGAACTGAGTATGTAGATGTTGAGATGTGTTACTGAGTATTTATAGTGAGGCGTTGAATTTGTCTTATATGGCAAAAAATCGTTTTGTTATTAAGATGTTACCAAAACTAAATGCTTTCCTTTGTCAAAAGGTAAACGTTCATAGGGTCAAGCGAGGATGGACGTTCGGATACCCATTCAGACTTGGATCAGGTATTTTAGATTTTTGGGTATTTCAATTTGGGCATATAAACCCGTTCGAGTATTTCTACACTTCGGCCGATATATTTAGGCTTTGAAAGAACAAATTCTTGTTTGTTTAATTTTTTTTGTATTTAAAAATAGACATTTAACCTATTTGGTATTTTCAAATTTTAATAGACTAAATGATTGATAGTTTTGGAGATAATATTTTAAACTGAAAAGACACTGATTTGGTTATCGTTTTTAAATTATGGATACAATTTTTATTAATGCACGAAACAAGAAGCTTGGCATGTTTTTCAATTAAGTAACAATCCATAACTATATGTATATTATCTGATCATAAACTATGTATAGCATCAATATAAATATTTTGAATAATATGAAAGAAGAAAACTAGAAATATTTAAATATTATCTTCGGATATTCATTCGGATTGGATATTACCTGTTAGGGTTCGGATATCCAATATCTCTTAACTCAATACCTATTAGAGTATTTTTTTTTATTTCAGTTTGGATTCCGGTTTTTTGGGTCGGGTTTTGGTGTCGCTTCGATATTGGGTAAAGTGCCCAGGATAACAAAAAAGGCAATTCAATTATTTTCTTTCAAGCAACTAATTTTAAATGATTGGGTCAAGGCTAATTAATTTATATCGATACTAGTAAAACAGAAACACTAAAAATATACTTAAAATGAAACATAACTGGACCATTACATTTATTTAAATCAGTTATTAATAAATAAATATTTAACTTAATATAGTATTTAATATATTTTTAAAATACATATCTTAAAAGATATTGTTAAGTATCTTTTTCAATGATAAAATATTGAAAATATCTTTTATTTAAACTGTAAATTAATGTTTATTTTTATCTAGACTATGTAAACAGAAACACTAAAAGATCTACTTACAACAAAACATAGTTGCACCATTAATTTTATTTAACTTAATTATTATAAATAAATACTTTAAGTTAACACAGTTTTATATATTTTAAAATGAATATCTTAAAATATATTGTTAAGTACCATTTTCTAATATTACATTTTGATAATATATTTTGATATCTTTTATATAAACTGTAAATTAATATTTCAATTTAATATTTAATTTTAAATAATAGAATCTCTTAATTAATCTTACTTATTAAGATAAATAAATATTAATTCATTTTTTATTACTGAATAAGAAATAACGTTTCTTTAAATTTTATATATTTATAATTTATAATAAATTTAGTACACCAATTAACAACTATTAAATAACTTATTAAATTTATTAAATATTTTATAAATAAAAATAAATAATTACATATACATAATAACATATATTCATGAATTTTACTACATACATCAACTTATTAAAATAATAAATAATTTTATATTTTAAAATTCTTATAAAAATTAGAATATTAAATGATGATTTAACATATTTAATTTATAAAAATAAAATACTAATTCAGTTGATAGTAAAATTATTTGATTATATGGTACGTCAACCTATAGGCTATATTTACAATAAAATTTTCTTGTGGATTATTTCATAAACATGTAAATATTTATAAAATATATGATGGGTTTAACGACATACAGTTAATTGTTTTATAATAAAATTAATTTTGACCAATATTAAAATTAAAATAAATTTAATATAATTTAGTGCTTTAAGATATATGTAAAATTAATATGAGGTGATTTATACAAATGAAATATCTTAGTTTCATAAAGTTATATTTATATAAATTTTAATTTAATTAAGTATACTTTTAAAGCATTTCTTTATAAAAAAATACACATGTATAAAATTTCCATTTCCAGTTAATAAGTTTTTGAAGTACAAAATAATTGTACCATTTCAAAATGAATATAGAATTAAATTTTTGAGGTACATATTTATGTTTCAAATATTTTACATTTGTGATTAATTTAAACATTCAGATCGGTTTTTCCTATTCTTTTTGTAAGATTATGTTTTCCGCGTTATCTGTTCGAGTCCGTCTAGAAAAACTTCAGGTTTGAATATATTATGCACCACCGCACAAGATCCATTAAAGTATTTTTTACATTTTCTACCGGATACGGATTGGATTTTGGATCCGATTTCTGGTTATTTATTTTATGCACATATCAACTTTAAATAAAAAATACGATAATATAAAATTTTCACAAAAAAACTAACTGTTCCGCGCTTTGAAAACACATGTCAAAATCTAGTTTATCCTTTAATAACTAAAACAAAAATCACCTAGAAATTTGACATTTGCAAAACTAACAAAAAAGAACAAATAAAATAAAATAACAAAATTCTTTTTAAATAATCATTTGATCACGGTTTTCCTTATTTTCAGACATTTAGATTCTTAAATTTTCTGACATTATCACCACCCCCAAATTCAAAGATAAATATCACATTTAGAGCAATTTTCTTTTATATATAATTTAATCTTTTAACTATACGTTCTATTTGATCCGTCTCTTTTAAATTCTCTCTTTCACAATCTCCATTTATACTATTATTTATGAAGAGATTTTGCTGATTTGTCACATTCTCGATAGGGCTTAAATAGATCGGGTATCCAGGGTATTTTAAGGTATCCGGATCCGGATTTGTATCCGGCGGATCCATGTTTTTACTATCCTTATCCGGATCCGGGGTTCTCGGATATCCGGGTTTCGGATATCCTTCTAAAAATTGTAATATCCGTCGGATATCCGGATAAGGATCCTTAAAATAAATAAAAATAATATTAGAATATATAAAATATTAACAATAATTGAAAAAAATAAAAATATGTACAATATTTTTTAATTCTATAGATGTATACTATAACAAAGTTAGTATAAATTTATATAAATATTAGTATAGAAATAAAAATATAGTAAATAAAATTAGTTAAAAATAATTATCAATAAAAATTACGGATCCGGATACCCGGAGTAAAAAAATCAAGATATCTGGATCCGGATTCGATTTGCACGGATCCAACATTTTACTATCCGGATTCGGATCCGGCCCCTCCGGATATCTGGATTTTCGGAGCGGATCAGGATCGAATCTCGGATCGAATCTGAATCCCGGATAATAATTCCAGGCCTAATTCTCGATGATTTTAGTTAATGTTTTCTTATTTGTCATATTGTTATTAGTTTTAACTTAAATATTTAATTTATTAATTTAAATAATATAACAATTTCAAAATTTCTATTTAATTTATTAATTTCAATAATATAACAATGATTTTGCTGATTTGTCACATTTTTCATGATTTTAGTTAATTTTGCTTATTTTTCATAGTCTTAATAGTTTTTAGCTCAAATATTTAATTTATTAATGAAAATAATATAACTATTACGAAATTTCTATTTAAATAAAGTGATTTTGCTGATTTATAATATTCTCCATAATTTTAGCTATATTTTCTTATTTTTCATATTCTTATTAGTTTTAACTTAAATATTTAATTTATTAATTTAAATAATATAAATATTTCGAAATTTCTATTTAATTTATTAATTTAAATAATATAACTTTAAAACATTTCTTTATTAAAAATACATATGTTGAAATTTCCAGTTCCACTAAATAAGTTTTCGAATCAAAATATTATTTTATACCATTTCAAAATAAATATAGAATTGAATTTTTGAAATACATATTTATGTTTCAAATATTTACATTTATGATTAATTTAGACATTCATATCAGTTTTTCATTTTTTTGAGTTTTTGTTTTCCGCGTTATCTGTTCGAGGCCGTTTAATAAAACTTTAGGTTTGAATATTTTTTGCACCACCACACAAGATCCATTCAAGTATTTTTTACATTTTCTACAGGATATGGATTAAATTTTGGTTTGATTTTGGTTCCGATTTCGGGTTATTTATTTTATGTACATATCTACTTTAAATAAAAAATATGATTATATAAAACTTTCACAAAAAAAAAATTGTTTCGCGCTTTGAAAACACGGATCAAAATCTAGTTTATCCTTTAATAACTAAAACACAAATCACCTAGAAAATTTGACATTAGCAAAACTAACAAAAAAGAACAAATAAAATAAAATAACAAAATTCTCTTTAAAATAATCATTTGATCACGGTTTTCCATATTTTCAAACATTTAGATTCTTAAATTTTCTTACGTTATCACCACCACCAAATACAAAGATAAATATCACATTTAAAGCAATTTTTCTTTTATATATAATTTCAATCTTTTAACTATACGTTCTATTTAATCCATCTCTTTTTAATTCTTTCTTTCACAATCTCCATCTATACTATTATTTATGAAGTGATTTTTCTGATTTGTCACATTCTCCATGATTTTAGTTATTTTTTTCTTATTTGTTATATTATTATTTGTTTAACTTAAATATTTAATTATTAACTTAAATAATATAAATAATTCAAATTTACTATTTAATTTATTAATTTGAATAATATAACTATCATTTTGCTGATTTGTCACATTCTCCATAATTTTAATTAATTTTGCTCATTTGTCATAGTCTTATTAGTTTTTAGCTCAAATATTTAATTTATTATTTAAAATAATATAACTATTTCGAATTTCTATACATGGTTTAAGTTTAAGCTCATTTTTTTATTTTTAATATTCTTATTAGTTTTTAACTTAAATATTTAATTTATTAATTTAAATAATATAACTATTTCAAATTTTCTATTTATATAAAGTGATTTTGCTGATTTATAACATTCTCCATGATTTTTACAAATTTTTCTTATTTTCATATTCTTATTGCTTTAACTTAAATATTTAATTTAATCATTTAAATAATATAATTATTTCGAAATGTCTATTTAATTTCTTAATTTAAATAATATAACTTTAAAACATTTCTTATAAAAAATACATATGTATAAAATTTCCAGTTCCACTTAAAAAGTTTTCGAATCAAAAATTTTTTTATACCATTTCAAAATAAATATAGAATTGAATTTTTGAAGTGCATATTTATGTTTCAAATATTTATATTTGTGAATAATTTAGACATTCAGATCGGTTTTTCAGATTTTTTTTTTGAGTTTTTGTTTTCGTGTTATCTGTTAGAGTTCGGCTAGTAAAACTTCAGGTTTGAATATTTTATTGCACCACCGCACAAGATCCATTCAAGTATTTTTTTACATTTTTTACCAGATATGGATTGGATTTTGGTTCGATTTTGGTTCAGATTTTAGGTTATGCATTTTATGCGCATATCTACTTTAAATAATAAAATACGATTATATAAAATTTCAACAAAAAAACCTATTATGCGCTTTGAAAACACGGATCAAAATCTAGTTTATCCTTTAATAACTGAAACACAATTCACCTAGAAATTTTGACAGTTGCAAAATTAACAAAAAAAAACAAAAAAAAAACATAACAAAATTCTCTTTAAAAGAAATTCATTTGATCACGGTTTTCCTTATTTTCAAATATTTAGATTGCTAAATTTTCTGACGTTATCACCACCACCATATTCAAAGATAAATATCACATTTAAAGATATTTTACATTTATATATAATTTTAATCTTTTAACTATACGTTATATTTGATCGTCTCTTTTTAATTCTCTTTTTCATAATCTTCATCTATCTATATTATCATTTATGAAGTGATTTTGCTAATTTGTCATATTCTCCATAATTTTAGTTATTTTTTTCTTATTTTTCATATTATTATTAGTTTTTAACTTAAATATTTTATTTATTAATTTAAATAATTTAATTTTTTCAGAAATTTTATTTAATTTATTAATATAAATAATATAACTTTGATTTTGCTGATTTGTCACATTCTTCATGATTTTAGTTAATTTTTCTTATTATTTATATTCTTATTAGTTTTTAGCTCAAATATTTAATTTCTTATTTAAAATAATATAACTATTTAGAAATTTATATCCGTGATTTAAGCTCATTTTGCTTATTTTTAATATTCTTATTAGTTTTAACTTAAATATTCAATTTATTAATTTAAAAAATATAACTACTTCGAAATTTCTATTTATATAAAGTGATTGCTGATTTATCACATACTTTAAGATTTTAGCTAATTTTTGCTTATTTGTCATATTCTTATTAGTTTTAACTTAAATATTTAAATTTTTTAATTTAAATAATATAAATATATTGAAATGGAATAAAAAGTATAGTTAGACCAAAGAAACTCTCCATCGGATCCATATAACAATGGAATATTTTCTCTATCAAACAAGAAGTACCAAACTCTACCAATTCCTTTGTACAATCATTAAGCTTTACATGGAAAACACTCCTACCAGACTGCGCTGAATCAATGTTCTTGTAGCTTTTCCTTGGAAATCTCCTTCTCTGGACTATCTTCTTATCAAGAGGCAATGGCTTCCAAGTTTGTGTCTCTGTGTTGAACACTTCAACAGTCAACACAGTTCAAATAATCAGGATTCTCGTAGCCGCTAAATACATAAACCTCATTCAGTTCTGGAATGGTGTAAGCAAACCGCAAGATTGGAGTTTCAACCCATGTGTGCGTTCGACAGTAGAAGAAGAAGACGTTAGAAGAACAGCAGGTGGTTTGAAAGCCCTTTTTTCAAAAAAAAAAAAAAAAAAAAGAACAGCAGGTGACGTCATCTTCTTTGTTGATGGCGTCGAGCTTATGACCAACAGCTACAAGATCTCACCATTCCACGGGAGGAGAGTTGATGCCCTGTTCGTTTGTACATCTGAAAGATGCATCCAGATGGTCCATCTAGATGCATTATCCAGATGCTCCACCTAGGTGTTGTTCGTCTCTGCAGTTCGTTTATCCATCCAGATGAATCATCTGAATGCAACTATGTTTGTTTGCTTTTTTCAACTTACATTTACATTGAGATAAACTTGTTACTAAAATAATTAAAATAGATTTGTTTCTAAATTTTTGGCGGAAAATTGTATTTTCCCGGTTTTGACGAGAAATTGTGTTTTTCAAGTTTTGACGGGAAATTGCATTTTCGGTTTGCCGGAAAATTACGTTTTTCGGCGAGAAATTGCGTTTTCTCGGTTTTGGTAGAAAAGTGCATTTTACCGGTCTTGGCGAGACATTGCGTTTTACTGGTCTTGGCAGGACATTGCGTTTTCCCTGCTTTTGCCAGAAATTGCGTTTTCCGGTTTTCACGAGAAATTTTATTTTTCGGTTTTGGCGGGAAATTACGTTTTTACGGTTTTGGCGGGAAATTGTTTATTTCCGGTTTTGACGAAAAATTGTGTGTTTTCCAGTTTTGACGGGAAATTGCGTTTTTAGTTTTGCCGGGAAATTGCGTTTTTCGGTGAGAAATTGCGTTTTCTCGGTATTGGTGGGAAAGTGTATTTTCCGGTTTTGGCAAGAAATTGCGTTTTTCCGGTTTTGGCTGGATATTGCGTTTTCTCGATTTTGGCCAGAAATGCGTTTTTTCGGTTTTCACGAGAAATTTCGTTTTTCGGTTTTGGCGGGAAATTACGTTTTTCCGGTTTTGGCGGGAAATTGTGTGTTTTCCGGTTTTGACGGAAAATGACGTTTTCCGATTTTGGCGGAAAATTATGTTTTCCGGTCTTGGCGGGAAATTGTGGTTTCTCGGTTTTGGCGGGAAATTATATTTTCCAGTTTTGGCGGAAAATTGTGATTTCTCGGTTTTGGCTTGAAAGTGTGTATTTTTCGATTTTGGCGAAAAATTGTGTTTTCCGGTTTTGGCGGGAAATTGCCTTTTTCTGATTTTGACGAACGATTTTGGTGGGAAATTATGTTTTCCGGTTTTGGCAAAATTATCTTTTCTTGATTTTGACGAGAAATTGTGTTTTCCAAATTTGACGGGAAATTGCATTTTTGGGTTTGGCGAGAATTTTTTTTGTTTTGACAAAAAAATTATCAAATTTTTGGTGAAGACTCACATTCACCCAGATGCTCCGTGAAGACTCACCCTCAGATGAGAATTTGAGATGAGTTTTCATAAATGCAGTTGGGTGATCCATCTGAATGTAGCATTTTAATGTACAAAACGAACATTAACTTGCATCTTCATCTAGATGGATCACCCAGGTGAGCAAACGAACGGCACCTGAGTATCTTAACCGGAACCAAAACATTGCCACTTGATGACTCTGTCGTCTTCTTCTTGTTAAGGGTTTTGTCTGGTTTCCGAAAGAGAGTGAACCAGCGAAGGTACGGTTCGGTAGGGAACTGTAAGCAAACATAGAGACACTTATCGGTGCGGTTCAAGAGAGATCGTGTCTAACAAAACATAGAAAAATAATCAAATATTATATTACAATCATAACTAGGATATGATCCGCGCCTTGCGCGGAGTGAGAGAAAAACTTAATTTTTAAAAGTACATCATAACTTTTTTTCGAATAAACAACAAAAAATACATTTTTAAGAAAAGTACAACATATTTTAATTTATATACAATAAAATCTATAAGTAGATACGGGATGAATTTAATGTAACATTATTAAAATAACATATTTATCAATATATATATATATATATATATTATGCAGATGTAAAGTAAGGTAAAAATGAACAGGACATCACAAAAACATGCATTACAAATTAGAAAAATATATGATCCTATCTTTTGTAGACAAAATTGTATTTTTTTTTAACACCAAGACAAAGTTTTATAAAATCATATTAGTATGGGTTTGAGTTCATTTAGTATAAACGAATCTATCAAAAAATTTAAAATGGGTCTATCACTTAAATATATGAAGCCGGTATACTGATTAAAAAGTTGAACAATTTTTTGAAAAAAAAATAGTCGTTTTTTTCAGAAACATTTAGTCACTTTTTCATAAAAAATTATACATTTTTTTAAGAAACGAAATAAAGTATGGTCATTTTGAAAACTAAAGTATATGAAAACGATGAAATGTGAGTGATATATGGATCTCCTCCCACAAATGTATATATATATAGTAAACCAGTTGCGTAAACAATAAATTTGCATACGCAATTTAAGGGAATACGAAATCAGTTTATAATGTGATTGACCACTAAATCAGTTTATGCCATATTTTCTTTTTCTTTTAAATACAAAATGACTTTGTGTGAATAGTGTTTTATCAATTAGCGTCAATCTTGGACTAATTATTAAATGTTTTAAAGACTAAACTTGTGAATCAAGTTTTGCGTGATTTAATATTCAAGTCTAAATACAAAAAAAAATAACGTGGATTATGAACAGAAATATTGTCATGTATTTTTTATGCAAACATATTGAATGTTTTAGATTTCAGAAAAAGATATGTCACCGCTGAATGTATATATACACTCGGCAAAAATCTGTCTAAGGGAATTAACACAGGATCGCAATTTTGCATTGCAGCAGATTAATAATATTCCCATAATTTTAATATTCATTGATTATAAAAAAAAATCAATAACGTATGGGTTTGGTATGTTTAAGCCATGACCCAATTTAAATTTATAAACGGTTAGCTCAAAAAAAGATAAAATAACTAAAACTCCTGCCCTTTTGTAAAAAAAAGAAACACTAAAACTCTGAGATGCATGGTTTTATTTTATATAATCTCAACATAGTAAATGCAATAAATTGTGATAGTAAACAAATTATAATTCGCAAATTTCGTGTATCATATCTTTTGATTGATATAGTAAATGAAATAAAGTACCCGCAAATCTCGTCTCTCAACAAAAATGGTTTATCAAATTAATATCAATCAGCGTCAATCATACCTACAAGAAGGATTATTCTTCTCACTAAACTTATGTATAAATTCTGCGTGATCGATAATCCACGTCTGACGCAACCAAATAATGTGGATTAGTGAAGAAAAATATGTTTCTTAAATAAAAACATTCATAACGAATCAATCGATAATAATGGCAGGCCAAATTAGGGCAGAGTAATATACCAATAATCATATATTAATGGTTATTATGGAAAGATTTTGAGTTTTTTTGTGCAAACAGTCAATCAATATTTATGCGTGAGGTTAACCTGAATAGCATATTTTTAAATTATTACTATTTCATGTATCCATTAGAATAACTATCATATATATTTGTATTTTTAAAACATAGAGATATACAATCAAAACAGTCTGTAATCGGAATCTGACATGTTTCTTAATCATATTTTCAAGATTAGGGCCGAGTGATATTAGCAAACTCATGCACGAATTTGAACTATAATATGAATTTGATGTATAACTTTAAAAATGCATTTGATGTATTACATATACAAAACACACTAAATATATTTGAATCAGCGAGGGAACGATTTCACTTACATATTTATTTTTAAATTTAGCTTGAATAATCTGCGGTGGCCTATATTTAATACGTACGAAAATACAAATTATAATGAAAATGTAATAAAAGACCATGCAGTAAATATTTGCAGTACCAATGGCAATGTATGTAATAAATCTAGTATATTAAGGAAAATTCTATATGAAAGCTGAGAAGGCTTGTGAAACCGACACGTATGCATAATGGCAACATTGTAAATAGTTTACACTTTAAAGGTTATTCTTTTTTTTTGCTTTTTGATTAATAATAAGGGGATTAACAAAATAACCATGTCGCTGGTATCACGGGGAAAACGTGACAAGCGGATATCACTCATTTCCAAATCTACCAAAACGTGGCCACATAAATGAAGATAAGGGATCATTTTATTTGAAAGCACCGGATCATTTCTAGAACTGCGCATTGTTTATATTAGCCACATATATTTACCTGATTGTCAACTTTCTTTCTGAATCTCACCACATGTGAGGAATCTCTTTTTGTCTAAATTATATTTGCCTATACCTCTCCCTTAAACAAACACACAAAGAAAGAAGAAGAGTAGACGATGGATAATCTGGCGTTATGTGATGCAAACAACTTTCCTCTAACGCCTATAACATTCTTGAAGAGAGCCTCAGAATGTTATCCAAATCGAACTTCCATAATCTACGGACAAACTCGCTTCACTTGGCCTCAGACCTATGACCGTTGCTGTCGTCTGACCTCCTCTCTCCTCTCTCTTAGCATCCGGAAGAACGATGTAGTATGTCACCCTCTCTCCTACTCTCGCCTTACTATAATCTTTTTCACGTGTGCTATTGAAGTTTTAAAATAGGTTGTTCAAAACTTTAAACTTACTGCGAAACCGATGGATTAATTACCAACTGGACATCATTATTTAGTCTCTTCTTTTTCTCTTTTTCTTACATTCTGAGACAAATGATAAATGTGTGTTTAGGTATCCGTCCTGGCCCCAAACATACCAGCCATGTACGAGATGCACTTCGCCGTTCCAATGGCTGGAGCTGTCCTTAATCCTCTCAACACTCGTCTCGATGCAAAATCCATGACCACAATCCTCCGCCACGCCCAGCCTAAAATATTTTTCATAGACCGTAGTTTCGAACCATTATGTCGAGAAATCCTCCATTTGCTATCATTTGACGACACACAACTTAAGATGCTGGTCATATTTATTTATGAGGCCGATTTCCCTACAGCTACTTCATCCAGTGAGCTAGACTATGAGTCCCTCATCCGTAGGGGAGAACCGACGTCATCCATGGTCGAACATATGTTTCGTGTTCGAAACGAGCATGATCCGATCTCCTTGAACTACACATCGGGTACTACGGCCGATCCGAAAGGTGTGGTGATTAGCCACCGGGGAGCGTATTTGAGCTCTTTAGGCGCAATTATGGGTTGGGAAATGGGGACCTGCCCTGTCTACCTTTGGACTCTGCCCATGTTTCATTGTAATGGATGGACTCTCACGTGGTCAGTTGCAGCACGTGGGGGAACCAATGTGTGTATCAGGCACGTCACTGCGTCTGAGATTTTTAAGAACATAGAACTGCATGGTGTGACGCATATGTGTTGTGCTCCCACGGTGTTCAACATTCTTCTGCAAGGAAAGCCGCTTGACCTGTCGAATAGGTCTCGACCTGTTGAGATGCTAACCGGAGGTTCGTCGCCTCCAGCTGCCCTTGTTAAGAAAGTTCAGCGTCTGGGGTTTCATGTGATACATGCCTATGGGCTTACGGAGGCCACCGGACCGGCTCTGTTTTGCGAGTGGCAAGATGAATGGAACAGGTAATAAGTAATCACAGTTACTAGTTTATAATTCATTATTTCAAGTTTCAAATTTTTCATTTCGTTGACATTACCACAACGTAAAAGGGAATTTTCACCATGATTAGTATTTTTTTTTCCTTTAATTATAAACAATGTTGAATATTAGTAAAGATCAATTTAATAATTCTATTAGTCAATTTAAACAGATTACCAGAGAATCAGCAGCTGAAACTGAAGGCAAGGCAAGGGGTGGGAACCTTAACTCTAGCTGAAACTGACGTGAAGGACACGAAAACACAGGAGAGTGTCCCACGAGATGGGAAGACGATGGGAGAGATTGTCATTAAAGGAAGCAGTGTAATGAAAGGCTATCTGAAGAATCCGAAAGCTACACTTGAAGCGTTTAAATACGGATGGCTAAACACGGGAGACATAGGCGTGATTCATCCTGATGGGCACATAGAGATTAAAGATAGGTCAAAGACATCATCATCTCCGGGGGGGAAAACATCAGCAGTGTCGAAGTTGAGAATGTTCTTTACAAACACAATAAAATGAAGGAGGCTGCGGTCGTAGCCATGCCTCATCCTGTGTGGGGAGAAACCCCGTGTGCGTTCGTCGTTCTCGAAAAGGGTGATGAGACTAATCAAGGAGATCGTGATGATAGTTTGGTGACCAGTGAAAGAGATCTGATTGACTATTGCCGTGAAAATATGCCTCGGTTCATGTGTCCGAGGAAAGTCGTGTTCTTGGAAGAACTACCAAAGAACGGCAACGGGAAGATCCTTAAGCCTTATCTAAGAAACATTGCTAACGGTTTGGGTGTTAGTGATGAGAATCATGTTAGTTCGAAGACTGTTCAACAGCTCAAAGAGAAACTTCGTCTTAATAGCCTAACTTCTCGACTTTGAGTATATATATGCAATGTACATGTGTGGTTGACAACTCTAAACAACTCTAAGCTGCGTTCTAGACCATTATCAGATGATTAAACACTCATGTTTTTTTTTTTTTTTGAATAAGTTGGTTTGTATTGGAGATAACTTCAGTAGCAAGATAGCGGTTTAGTGAAACACGCAATGTTTATGAAGCTCAAAACGAAGAATATTTTATAAATGATATTGTGATATGGATTAGAAGACATCGTAAGATTAAGAATTATTTATAGTTGAAATAGGTTTAACTCTTATGTGTATATATATATATATATATATATATATATATATATATATATATATACAATATGTAATTTATGAAGGCACAACATAACAGCATCCACAATGGTGACAGTACCCATTGTGGAATCCTTACGATTAGTTTAGTAATTTTTTTTCTTGAATAGTTAAAGATCTTAGTCTAAAAGTGTGTCCAATGGTTCCCCGAATTAGGAGTCTTTAAATAAATAAAAAAAAAAATTTTTTAAAAAGTGAAATTTTTAATTTTTTATTCCAAGAAATAAAATAAAATACAATAATTAAACATAAAAATACAATAATAAAACATAAAAATACAATAATTATACATAAAGATACAATAATTATTCATCACCAAATTTATTCCAAATATGCTCAATTAAATCTTTTTCAGTGGTTCATGTATACGGCTATCCGAAGTTCTCTCTCGTTCTGATTGACAAATATGTTATTCAGATTTGTAGGCATCTCGGTTTGGGTTCCACGTGTGAACTTCTGGTGACACTTCCTTCTTCAAATTCCGAAATGTCGATGCGAGTGTATCCATTGCGTTCATTTTCGACTATCATATTGTGTATTATGATACATGCTCGCATAATCTTCCCTATCTTTTTTTTGTCCCATGTAAGAGCCGGGTTTTTGACAATCGCAAATCAAGCTTGCAAAACTCCAAAGGCCCGTTCCACATCTTTTCGGGCTGCTTCTTATTTTTTAGAAATAACCGTGCTTTAGGACCTTGAGGACGTGAGATAGATTGGATAAATGTTGACCATTTTGGATATATACCGTCTGTGAGATAGTAAGCCAACTTATACTTGTGTCCGTTGACCACGTACTCTAACCTTGGAGCTCGACAATCTATAATGTCATCAAAAACAGGAATCGATCGAGGACATTAATATCGTCTAAGGTACATGGAGGACCAAAAAAAGCGTGCCATATCCAAAGATCTTGTGAAGCTACAGCCTCTAAGACAATTGTCGGTTTGTTTGATCCACGGGCATACTGTCCTTTCCAAGTCGTTGGACAATTTTTCCACTCCCACTGCATACAGTCAATGCTCCCAATCATTCCAGGAAACCCGCGTTTCTCTCCAATATCGAGGAGTCGTTGAAGATCCTCTGGTGTGGGTCTTCGTAGATACTGCTCCCCAAATAATTGTACTATTCCATAAGTGAAATGATGTAAACACGAAAGTGCCGTGCTCTCACCAAGTCGGAGATATTCGTCAACCGCGTCGGCTGCAGAACCATAAGAAAGCATACGAATTGCTGCGGTACATTTTTGTAGTGGCGAAAGACCAAGCCTCTCGTAGCATCTGGTCTATGTTGAAAGAATGGAACGTTCTGTGAGGGCATAGACAATACTCATGAATAATTCCTTTTCATACGGAAACGGCGTATGAAGATATGTTCCTCATATGTGGGTTTTCGGAGAAGTAGTCATTCCATAACCGGATGTGTCCTGCTTCACGGTTTCGTTCAATATATGCTCGTTTCTTTTGCTTTTTGGTTTGGGCCTCGATAATGTTGTTGATTGTATCTTCACAGATATCTTCGAAAACTTCGTCCAATCTTTCTTTCCAATTCTTCCATTTCATTGGATGAAGATGATACATCCTGATTGAGAAATTAAATTTATAAGTTATTCATTTTTCTTTAATCTATAAGTTCCAAAATAAGTTTAGAT